>NC_080027.1:82797961-83106078 GCF_030020395.1 Manis pentadactyla
GAAGATGATCATCAAAAAACTTCAACAAAGATCCTGGCGTTGTTGCAGTTGTAGCTGCATTCATCCCACCGGTTCCTGCACTTGCCATTGGAATGAAGAAGGAAATATCTAAGCTGGCCTGTGCATACAGTAAAAGAACAAATTTGACTGGATCTATACTGTTGGAACTCAACCAAGAATTAGGAGAAGCGCAAGTTGCAGCGCTCCAAAATCTTGCGACTATAGATTATCTACCATTAAAAGAACATATGGGATGTGAACAGTTCCCAGGAATGTGTTGTTTTAATATGTCTGATTTTTCTCAAACTATTCAAATTCAGTTAGACAATATCCATCATATCATTGATGTTTTCACAAATGCCTAGGGTGCCTAACTGTTTTTCTTGGTTTCACTGGATATGGCTGGTAATTGTAGGCCTGCTTTTGTTATGTAGCTGTATTCCTATTATGTTAATGTGTGCACGCAATTTAGTTAGTAGTTTAAAACCTATACATGCTTATGTTACACTACAAGAGGATATGTCAAAGAAATAATCAATCTTCCCATGTTTTCTTCCATCTGCTACTTCTATAGCTTGTCTTCTTCCTTCCTAATTACAACCCTTAAGTAGAATTCGTGCCTCATATCGAAATTACTGAGTATCATAATTCTTCCAAGTGGTAAAGATATCGCAAGATAAATGCTGGGCATAGAAGCCACAGGGCATAAATCTGCAAAGAAGTAAAAAGCTAACCTTTTCAAACAATATTGCTTCTCTCTCACTTACCAACTTTACATTTCCCTGTATGGCCAGGAAGATGACTGGTTAGCCAGAGACAGGTAAGATTCCTCAAGGGAGGAACAACCTAAGACAGGCACAGTCGCAGGGGGGCCATCAGGTGAGAAATTGGGGATCAACAGAGGTGAGGCTTAGAACCTCACCCCTCCTGTTTTGAGAGAAATCTTCTGCATCCGTGGATGTTCTGTTGCCCTGGTCTAGCTTGGATTAATACTTAGTCCATAGGCACACACCTGATCATCTACATTAGCCCTCTTACAGCACTAAACTATGTTTTCTACCTTTATCTTGCATCTACCTACCACTTCAGCATTTTATTAAAAATAATAATAATAATAAGGGAGAAATGTGGGATTCACATATAAATCAAGTATAAAAATCAAATGAATAATTATATTTGACCTGATTGTTTATAGTTCATAATGCGTGATCAAAACCAAAGTTTCTGTGATGACTGCCCTTGCACTGTTCACCATGTAAGAACTTATTCACTATGTAAGAACTTGTTCACCAAGTAAGAACTTGTTTGTTATGCTTCAGAAGTTTGGAGACTGTTGAGAATTAGCCTTGGGGTTGATTAATGATTGTGCATTGAGTCCCCTATACAGAATTTTATTGTTGTTAACAACCATATGATCAATAAATATGAGAGATGCCCTCTCAAAAAATAAAATAAAATAAAAATGGTTTCAGAATTCTAACTAGTAACAAAGCAAGGAAAAAAACAGGTGCCAATATTTAGCAAAATTATTAAATAAGCATAAGGACAAATTAAAGATATTTTTATACATGCAAAATAAAGTATTTAAACAGCAATTAAACCTGAGATTTCCTTTCTTATCTCAACATAGATGAGATTTATTGCCTTAAAAAACTAAAACATGGGGGTGTCAGGATTCAAAGCACTCAGGAATGATTACGTTAGGACTACCATACTGAAGTAGGGCCATGAGGAGTAGAGGCATCTCTACTAAATATTGAGACCTCAGACTTTTTCCTGCATCTGCCTCTTCTACAAGGCTGGGAACCAGCCATATCCCCTCTAATCAAAAAGCTAAAATCCCCTTTTCTTAGGAATCAGACAAGCCCAGAAGAAAACAACTAAAGATAGGGACATTAAGAGATTCTCCAAGGAAATATGCAAGACAGACAGACTTCTATTGAAATTCAGAGATGACAAGCCTCATTTATACAGTTTCCAATCAGCTTCTGAGTGAGTATCCCACTCTTAAACATAAGCAGATAGCCAATGACCACCAGCCATTAATGGCATGTCTCTAAAATAACTGAAAGAAACCACAACAAACAAAAAGAAAGAAAAAACACCTGGAGGAAAATAAATAATGGGGAGAAAAACTAAAACTACTTGACAAAAATCTAGCACTTATATCATGAGTTTATAAGAGCAGATACTGCACTGATAAAATAAGAAAAGGAAAATATAAAAACAAGAACAATTAAAGAATGAAAAAATGGTCTTTGAAAATAAAAATACTATAACAGAAATGAATAAAAGCAATAGACTAATGGAAAACTTTTTAAAAGGGAGCAGGAGAACAAGGAAATGAAAAATAGGAGAAAAAAAAATTTTAAAAACTAGAGGACCCATCCAGTAGGTTCAGTGTCAGAATAATAGATATTCCAGGAAGAAAGAGAAGAGAGAGAAAGAGAGAAAGTGGTGAGAGGTCATCAAAGGAATCATTGAAAAAATTTCCCAGAACTAAAGGAAATCGTGTACAGAATAAATGGGCAGACCATCAAATGATCTACATAGTAAATGAAAAGAGACCCATTCTAAGACATATCATCAAGTTTGAGAACACTGAGAATAAAGAAAACATCCTAAGAGTTTCCAGAGAGGGAAAAGAATACATTCATGCAAACATTTTAAAATTAGAATGTCACTGGACTTCTCAGTGACAACACTGGAAGCTAAAAAATAATTGAAGTAGTGCTAAAAATTCTGAGGGAACTATCATTCCAACCTAGAATTGCATATCTAGCCAAACTATCAATTAGTGTGAGGATATTATGAAGATAACTCTACATACACAATGTCTCAAAAATTTGCTTCCCATGCTTCATTCCTCAGAAAAAGGCCATACTTCACCAAAATGAGAGAGTAAACCAAGAAAAAAGGAGTATGTGGAATTAATGAGAGCAAAGTAATAACTAGCTAATAGTTAAGGAAGACTTTCTCAATACAACAGCTGGGGAGCAGATTGGTTAGAAGGTTTTGGGAAAATTATTCAAGAAATAAGACTAAAACTAATTCTTAATGGAATTGACCATATTGAAAGGAAATTTACTCAATGCAGGAAGAGTGTAGGGATGAGTTAACTATAGTCACAGAAAAATAGCCAACCATGAAACAACATGAATCCAAATGATAATTACTAAGTCCAAGAAAAAAAAATGTTCAGTTTGAAAGGCAAAGAAATCATGGACACTATATGGCTCAGTTGTGAACAGAATTTACGTATTCATAACAGTGTAAATACTGAATAGTGACCCAAGTACAATTCTAAGGGTAGCTACTAGGGAGGGTGCACAGAGCAGAGGTGTGCATGTGCATATGGAGTGGCAGTCATCAGTTGGAACTAATGCTCACCTTCCATTGTGGGGAATCAATAGATTATACTTAAAAGTTGAATATCAAGAAATTGCAATAAAGTCATGTTATTTAAAGATAGGAAGGGAAATGTCAAAACACTCATCTGAGAGTTGAAATTGGTTGCCTCTGCAGAAAAGACACAAGAAGGGTTGAAGGTATTGTTTTTGTAACAAGAATTGTGAGACTATTTGTCTCTTTAAATCATGTGCAAGTATAATTTTGATTAAAAGAAGAAAAACAAGTAGAGATAAAAACCAAAGGAGGCAAAAGAAACCAAGAAGGGCACTTTGCCTGCCCATGTACCAAATAAAGAAAGCACAAACCTAGAAAAGTGTTGGTTCAAGTCACAAAGTCAAGAAAACACTAGGGCAGATCTGGGTATTAGATGATGATAAATAGTTAAGACTAGTATTTACTCAATAAACACTCTGGGGGTCCCCCCCACACCTTTCCCTGCTCTTCCTTTTATTCCACCATTTTTCCTTCCTCTCCCTCTTCCTCATCATCACAACAAAGAATGATTAAGCAATTACTCTGTGCCAGATACTATGTCAAAACTTTACACAATGCCATTTAAACCTCACATCAACCCCATAATAAGAGATATTTATTTTGCTTCCATTTCACAGATGAGGAAACTAGGGCATAGAGAAGTTAACTTGCTCTATGTTTTACTTCTAGTAAGTTTTATTGCAGAGCTTGGACTTTAAAACACTGTCTAAACTACTGAGCACAAAGAGGATACTCAATAAATTATTGTTGAACAAAAATCAGACAAGTGTTTATTATGAAACAGATACTGGGAACACAAAGATGAAAGCGAAATTCAGTCCCTGAAATCAAGGAGCTTGCAGTCTAATGGCTTAAAAGCATAACTCTGGAGCCAAGTCCATTAACTGTGAAGTTGGTCCTAATAGGTTCGTTTTAATTGCTGCCAACAATCTCATTCTCAGCTGTGCTATGTCTGCTTGTAGTCACAGCACTTGCAGTTTATGCCCTATGAGAGAGGTCATCAATTCTCCCATTTTGCAAATAGGAAAACTGAGGCCCAGAGGGAGTTTATCACTTCTCTAAAGTTGAAAGAGGCAAAACCAAGATTAGAATCCAGTCTCTTGGCTCCCATTTCAGTGCTTCTTGTTACTGAGTCAGAAGCTACACAAGTAACAACTCCCAGCAATTAACATTTACCCCTTGTACTTGTACAGCAGGGCACCACTGTTAGCTACTCACCATGGAAACTCACTGCAAAGAAGCAGGAGAAATGGATTTGAGCAGGTGACATTCCAAGGACATTTTTAAATAAGCAATGAACCTTTAAAGTAATAGAGGCCATATTTATTCTACAGCTCAAATTCATTGCTAGGCTGTGGTTTATGATGTTAAAATATTTATATATATATATTTAATTCCCATCTCTACTAGGAACCATAATGTAAACTTTAATCAGAATTTTCCCTAACATTTGAAAGGCAATTATAAGACTATATTAACATTCATCTGACAGGGCTTCTTTAAAAGGCTCAATTGTTTAGCATGGCTGTTAAATCATTAAGCAAGCACACTGTGTGATACCATAAACAGAGCTGATCTGAATTCACTATTTGCTTATCTAAAACATTTTCCCAAAGTTGGATTACAGAAATTACCTAATTATCATACAAAAGTCAGACACAGTTCCCTGATTATCTTTCATCTTGGTAAGAACATGATCTCACTACATTGGTTGAGTCAGTCATCAAATACCTCAAATGAGATAAAATTATCTTCATCACGTACAACTTTTTATTTAAATTCTCAAGACATTTTCAAGAACATAATAAAAGAATTAACAAGATATGGAGGAGAGTCGAAGAAATAACCTTTACCACAATAAATGGTAGTTAAATGATAGAACCCCATAAACAAAATTCTGCAGGGCATCTTCATATCCCATGCTGCACTGAACAAAAAGGGCTCCGTGTTGCTTTCTCTCTGCCAATTACTATACGTCTGAGCTTTCTTTCTGGATCAAAGAGGAGGCTATCTTAAAGGTTAGGTTCCTGATTGTTCAGGCATCCAGATTAAAAAAAAAATCGGACTCATTTTCATCTCTAAACCACCCTCTCTGTCTGACATACCGGGTTGACTCCATTTCGTGAGTGCTTCCTTTCCATTCTCTACTGCCCTTTCCTTAGTCCAAGCCTTCATCCCTTCTCACTTAGTATAATTAGATTTCTCACCAGTCTTCCTCTGAGCTTATCTCACCTGACCAATTCATATTTTATATTACAGCCACGAATAAAGTCCTACTGTTTACCTGAAGGCCAAATTCTTCAGGCTTCTATTCAAAGCTCTCTCTCTTGCCCTCCTTCTACCAAACTTACTTCGCACTAAATCCCTGAGCTGTTCCCCTGCCCCGTCCCACCTGCACGCCCCCCCACCCAACCCTTACCTTGCAAGAGAACTCAAGATGTGTGATGAAAATTTGGGGCTGTTTGTCCTCAATAGGATCTCCAATGCCTAACACAATGTCTGGTACTTAGTAGAGGCTCAGTAAATATTTGTTGTATGTAGGAATGCAGGTGGCCTACTCTCACCTTATGCTGAACAAGCCATGGCACAGTTAAACTCTACTTTGAATGTTCTGAACTACAATTGTACTTATCAAAATATCCCAGCAATCTTTGAAAATTATCTTCAAACAATGCCTCCTTTGAGAAGTACTACTGATACTCTCAGTCAAAATTAGTGTCTCATTTGTTCCACAGGACCTTGCTTATTTCTTTTATACTGCATTTTTTGTGATAAAATATGCAACATAAAATTTCCATTTTAACCATTTCAACTGTACAGTTTAGTGGCATTAAACATGTTCACATTGTGCAACCATCACAATAATTTCCAGAACTCTTTCATCATCCCAACTGAAACTCTATACCCATTAAATAACAGCTTTCCATTTTGTGACACCCCCAGCCCCTGGCAATTGCCATTCTACTTTCTATGAGTTTGACTACTCTAGATACCACATACCAGTGGAATTATATGATATTTGTCCTCATGTATGGCTTATTTCACTTAGCATAATGCCTTTAGTTTCATCCATGTGGTTGCATGTGTCAGAATTTATTTCCTTTTTAAGGCTGAATAATATTCTATTTTATCTACTTACCACATTTTGCTTATCCATTCACCCATTAATGGACATCTGGGTTGTTTCCACCTTTTGGTTATTGTGAATAATATGGCTATAAACACAGGTGTACAAATATTTGTTCAAACCTCTGCTTTCAATTCTTTTGGGTGTATACACAGAAATAGAATTACTGGATTACATGGTAATTCTATGTTTAGTTTTTTAAGAAACCACCATACTGTTTTCCACAGCAGCTGTACCATTTTACATTCCCACCAGCAATGCACAAGGTTCCCTATTTTTCCACATCCTCACCAACACGTTATTTTTCTGTTTTTGTTTGTTTTGATTTGATAATGGCCACCCTAATGGATATGAAGGGGACCCCATTATCATTATGATTTGCATTTATCTAATGATCAGTGGTGCTGGGCATCTATCCATGTGCCATCTGTGCATCTTGTTTGGACAAATGTCTATTCAAGTCCTTTGTCCATTTTTTTAATTGGATTGTTTTCTTGGTGTTGAGTTATCTGTATGTTCTGCACATTAATGCCTTACCAGGTATAGTACTAGCAAATATTCTGTCCCATTTTGCAGGTTGCCTTTTCACACTGCTGGTGATGTTCATTGATGAACAAAAATGTTTAATTCTGATGAAGTTCTATTTATCTGTTTTTCCTTTTGTCTGTGTTTTGGGTAGCCATATCCAAGAAATCATCACCAAATCCAATATCATGATGTTTTTCCCCTATGTTGTTTTCCTAAGAGTTTTCTAGCTTTAGCCTTATATTTAGACTTCTGGTCCACTTTGAGTTTATTTTTGTATATAGTGTAAGGTAAGGGTTTGACATCATTCCTTTGCATGTGGATATCCAAATTTCTAAGCATCATTTGCTTTGGACTCCTTTCCCCATTGAATGGTCTTGGCAGTCTTGTCTAAAATCATTTGTTCATACACATGAGGGTTTATTTATGGGCTCTTGATTCTATTCCACTGATCTAAATGCCTGTATTTGTTCCAGCACCATATTGTTTTAAGTACTGTAGCTTTGTACTAAGTTTTGAAATCAGGAAATGTGATTCCTTCAAATTTGTTCTTTTCCAATATTATTATGGCTCTGGGATATTCTTTGAATTTCCATATGAATTTCTGTGAAAAAAAATGTAGTTAGGAATTTGATAGGGTTTGCATTAAATATGTAGGTTGCTTTGAATGCAACTGATATTTAACAATATTAAGTCTTCCAATCCATGAATACAAGACATCTTTCAAATTATCTGTGCCACCTTTAATTTCTTTCAACAATGTTTTATAGTTTTCATTTACAAGCCTTTAGCCTCCTTGGTTAAGTTTGTTGCTAAGTATTTTTTAATGTTATTGTAAATTGAATTGTTTTCTTAATTTCCTTTTGGGATTGTTCATTGTTAGTTATATCAGAATTCAACTGATTTTTGCATGTTGATTTTACCACCTACAGCTTTGCTGAATTCATTTATTCTAACAGTTTTTTGTGGAAGCTTCAGGGTAATGCTGCAATTTTAATTTGCTCTTTCTTTTATTATATCTGTTTACGTCTGCCTATCCCTTCTATAATGTAAATGACTTGAGAGCACAAGCCACCTTTCTTTACAGCCCCTAGCCTACTGCTTTGTGTATACAATGATACAAGTAATTTAAATGAATAAATCAGTATCTATTAAAAGAATATCCATGATAGTGAATAATGCCACTATTCTGAACAGGGACATTCCTGGGACTGACCAATAGGAGGTGTCTTAGGTCCTTTACTCTTACAAACCCTCTGGCTTCCAGATGACATATTTTAGGGTAAAGGATGGGGAGAAAAAAGAGAGGACTAACATTTATTGAACATCTACTCCCTGCCAACTACAATGCACATTTTATACTCAAAACTTTGATGAAGCAGATATTGTTCTACCAATTTGTCTAATGAGACTGCAGAGTTTTACAGAAGTTAATTGAGATTATACATCTAGGAAGTAAAGAAGCAAATATTCATGAGGAAATTATTAGTCAAGGAGAATCTTTGGGAGTTGGAAAGAGTAGAAAGAGGTAGAGAAGATGACAAATTGCAGTAGATTATTTTACCACATAGTCTTAAAAGAAAAAACTTAGCCCCACTAAGACTGGAAATGTGATTCATCTCAGGAATCTGAGATGTGTTTAGGGAGTTCTGATAGTACAAAATCAGTTCATCTTATTATATTGTGCTGGGCCTAGGTATGAAGTAGTCATGGGCAGAGCTGAGGTCATATCACCCTATGCACTGAGGCAGGAGCTGAGAAACACCCCCTGGATGTCCATGTCAAACAAAGTGGTGAATACAAGTTGCTCGACACTTCTGCACTATCGAAGATTCTGATTACTCTGTACCTATGGAGCTCTAGGAGTTAAGAGTCAATACATTCGAACCCCTGGTGTGCCTCACTTTGAGGCTTTTTTTTACTTCATAATGCAGACTTAAAACTATTATTTCCTAGGAATGTATCCTCCCCATCAAGATACTTTATCCTCAGGATACTTCCAATATGGCCAGAATCATCTGCATTGCATCATGTATTACTGAACCGTATAAAACTGTTTTAGCACCCTCCCAAAGGCATTTTTTCTCTCTGCCTACTCTTTTGTTTTTCCTACTTAACAGCAACTTCAAAGAAAGAAAAAACTAGATAAAAGTATTCATTTTATAACACTGTGCTACTGTGGTGTTTACTAAATCTAAATAATATGCTTATAATTGCTAAGTATGGGTGACAGCTGCTACTATGGATCATAGATCTCTATAAAAAGATTTCATTAGAGTTGATCAATGCTGAGATGACACTGATGTTGTTGTTTCAGTTGTGAAATAACCACAGAAGAGAATTAACAGACAATAACATATTCTGAGGAATGCTGTCTATTGCCTGGTCTTGGTTTTTTCTAGATTCGATATCACGTTTTTAAATTGTGTGTTTTGCTTTTTATTAATTTTCAAGGTTATTTTTTCTTTCATATGTTTTCTGGGAATGGGCAGGATTGTGTGTGTGTGCCCACATATAAAGAATTAGTAGGGATTAAATAGTTGATCTATTTCCAAATATAATCTAAAAGAACTTCTGTTGTGATCCTAAGGGCATAGATAAAATGAATTTCAGTAAACATCATATGTCCCAATGTTTGTTAGTGACAGCAGTCCTTACGTCCAAAGCTAGAATCTCAAAAGCAAAACAGGAAAACAGATTTATAACCTGCAATAAACATGTTTCAATGTTCTGCATGCTTTATGAATTTCATGTTTCTCCTTCCCTCAAACTATTTATTTACCTGTGATATTTTTTAAACCCTGACATTTAAAAGATAACTTTGCACAAGAACTTTACTCATTTTCCTACCAAATGACTCTTTCTTGTCATGAAAATTTCTGGGAGAGAATTTACAAATTTCACATACCAAAAAAAAAAAAGCTTCCTGATTTTCAAGAGAAAAAATGCATTTTTTTCTGTGTCTTGTCAGGCCTACAGCTCTCAAAACAACTCCAGAAGGGCTGAACTCTCCATTTTGCCTTTCACATCAATAAGATAATTATTAGCTATTATTTGGATTATAAAAGTGTGGATGGCTGATAGAAAAATTACAAAGAATGTGGCATGATTTTCCCAACCCAGCTGGAGGACTCCACTGAGACTCTGCCCTGGAACCCAGAAAACCCTAAAAAGGGCATTTGGCAGAAACTGACTTCTCAGCACCTCTCTGTACTTATTTCAATGGAGTGGCATTCTCACTCCAAATAACAGAAAAGGACAGCACAGAAGGGCTGATGCCACTGTGAGGTGCTGCGGTGCTCAGTTTGAACATTTCCTTCCTTTGGAATCTGGCTTCAGAGGGAGTAAGGCAGTTCCCTGGTGTTAGGAAAACTTCGTCTCACAGTACTGAAGCCTACAGGGGGCAGGGAAGGGGGTGTGAAAAGAATGGCAACAGAGGGAGGAGCCCACTGCTCTCGACGCACTGTCCATGCGAGGACAGCCAACACAGTGGTCAGTCGGCTCTTAGCTGTCCCGGCTTTGTCTCAGGAGCCAGGGCTGACTCACAGAGTGGGTGGCTGTGAATCTCTCTTGGTTTGTTCTTTGTCCCAACATCTCAGCTGTTCTGCCTGACTGGCAACCAGAGACCAAGAATGGTCGCTCAATAGTGAGAATGGGAAAGGAAGACAAGTAGGATAGCGCGGTTGGTTAGTAGGTAGTGCAGCTGATACCAAAGTTATGGACTTGATACCCGTATTAGGCCAGAGAAGAAGAAGGTTATCTTACTGTGCAGGGACTGCATTGTACATCACAGAATCTCGCACAAGTGAGAGTACTGGAGACAGAGAGAAATGAATTAAAAGAAATTGATCACTGACAAAATCACTTTCTTCTTTTGGAAACAGAGATCTGTGAGTCGTATGGATGGCTAATGATCTCATTTACTTCTCTTTGTACTGATCAAAGACTTACAATCAGTCAGCATTACCAAAAGGGAAGAGACAGGACTAGCGTAGAGTCAAAAGAAAAAGCATCTGATTGGTCGCAAATGATGAACTCTGAACTCTGTCTAAACACTGAAAAGTGACCTGGAGATCATCAAAGCAAAAATGCTCACTCATTGTTTCTCTGTGTTGTTCTGTTTCGTTTTCTCCTTTTTCAGCTTTATTAAGCCATGAGGCTTTTTGCCTAAACAACTATTCTGTTCAATTCAGAATAGACCCATGAATCAAGAAGGTTTGAACCTGTGAGAGCTGCCATTTCCTGCTAAGGACAGGTTACCCTGCCTTGCAGGGCCCCTCCACCTCTAACTGTGAAATTCCCATGACAGCAAGGACAGACAGCTGATGACCTCACACACAGGGTCAGATGGAAGATGAGTTGCCCTGAGGCTCAGTCTGGCCTGAGACCCAGCAGGAGTTTGTTAATGCCAGCTCGGCCATCTGACTGAGGCATTCTCCAGTTAAAACCTCAAAATCTTCATTTTTAAAATAGGTAACATTAGTCTAGTGGATTTCCAGGTTCTGTGTGTCTTTATCAAAGGCCCATAGAATTTCTAAAAGCAATGTTGTTATTGTTGATGATTTCAACCAAAGCTTAAGATACTAGTTTTTTTAAATACCTTAAAATTCTGAGATGGCAAATGGTAGTGCTAAATTGACATAAACCCCTTCTATTCCTAAAGCCCTCCTGCCCAGGTGATGTGAAATGGCTGTCCTGATGCAAGAAATTCAATATCAGGAACACTTCTGTCTCTGCACTGCATCAAATTAAAAAGGTTTCAATACATTTGTATTAGATTCTGTGCTCCTGTTCCCCTTGGTGCAGTAACAAGTGGGGTATTGATTGAAGCTTCCTGAAAAGAAAAGGGGAAAAAAACCTTTTGTTCTCCCCCCACAACTGCCATAAGTCATGCTCCCCATCTGACCCCGCCTGCATTCCCCCATCTGTGGGGCAAACACAGATAAGACATTTGTATCTGATTGGGCAACTCTCTCTTTTTCTTGGCCCTAGAGTTGTGAAAAATAAAATATTATGTGCAAAAGAGGGGGAAAAAAATCTACCCTGACAGACTTGTTCTGACCCCAGACTGAAAGCATGCCTAACAAATGAAGGGACTTGGTGTGATTTAGTGTAATGCCAGCAGCAAAAACACAACTGTAAATTACTCTTTTCCAACCTGCCCTCTGAGGCTCAAATTGCTGTTTTACTGTCTGCATCTTTAATGATGGTTGATACGTCCCCTGGAAGGAAAGTACTGATCCTCTCTATCTTGATTTAGTAGCTTAGCTGATTAGACAGATACAGGTATAGATACAGATATAGATATAGATATAGACATAGATATAGATATATAATAATTTAGCAGTCACCAAAGTCAATCAAGGCAAGAAGGAGGCTGGGAAAGAATAACTGGGGTTCAATTTGCTGTAGTGGCAATAATGTCCATACACAAACAACTCCTTCATCTCAGGTATTATTTAATCTGCTTTGGACTTAAACAATAAAGAATCCTACTACTTACAACAGGTTTTGTTTTGTTTTTTTAAGATCAGAGCAGTTCTGTGTTTTTTGTAGTAGTTTGAAAGGGAAAGTTTTTGGCCAGCCAAAATGACACCTTTAACTAAACAGAGAAGGTAATAAATGTATGCAAGATGTTTGCAAATAACCCAGGGTAGCATCCTGAGACTTAAGATAGAATTTAACACTTAATTCCTCCATTTGCAAATGAGTTACCTAACCTATCAACACCACACATCTGGGAAAAGTAAAAGTTGGGGATTAAGAAAGTCTTCCCAGGGAAAAGACAGTAGCTGAGAACTAAAAAAAAGATAGAAATTAATGAGAAGAAGGGCCTATTGTACTCTTGTGCAGAGCTGTAGAGACATTACATATCATGGATTGTTCATACATGTAGAGAACATTGCACATCAAACCTGTAGGTGAGAAAAGCTTTGAGGAAAAAAAAACATGTCTGACAACAGAATTCCCCACCAAATGATGATCAAATGTTAAGTACTGGATCAAATCTTATTAAAAAACTTTAATAGGGATTAATGTATATATAACCCCACATGTGGATTCAAAAAATTTGTTTTATCTTCTTTAAAAGATTTTCATCTTCCATAGGATGGGACAGACATAGATCAACAGTAACACATATTCCAGGAGCTAATAATGTTGCTGCACCAATAGATACAGAATCTTCTGAGGTTAAGGAAGGTATGCATCCCACTCTTTCTCCTCTGCTCTAATCAGATCATTCTCAGAATAATGTGTTGTGTTCATTTCCTAGTGAGACAAGCTAAGGAGATCAAAAGAAACTGGAGCACATTCAAGGAAAAGTGACTAGGATTGTTGTAAACTTGAGACCATGAATAAAATAAATCTGGTGTGGTGATGCCCGAAGCATGTACACAAAGGATGTCTCACCTAAGCACTTGCCTATCCCATACCCACTTTACTTTCAGGGGTGGCAAAATGAACCTGATGAGGAAATCAGGTAAGACTTAAATAGATGGGCCTAAAAGAGTCACTCCCTATCCTGTCGTATCGAAGGTTTCAACATGTTGCATGAAAAGTATGGTCAGTTGGTTGTAACTTCATGGAGTGGTGTGATGAACACACTGCCACTGTGTGCAAATTCAGCCAAGAAATCACTGAGCAGCAGCTGCCACACCGCAGAAGCAAGAGTGGTGGCACTTAACCTAGGTATTGGCCATTCCTGTCTGATCAGCTACATCCTCTGACCAGCAGAAATTCAATTCTGGGCCTTGGGCTCACCTTCACCTCAGCCTCACAGTGGCCTCTCCTTAAGAACTCTGGTGAATCCTCGTGGAAAGCAGCCAGGCCAGAATGAGAACATAAAGCCACCTTAATGAGCACCAGTGAGGCTGCAGATGAATACTAAACCATGCTGCTCTCCTTCAGTGCCCTTCAAATGAATTAGAAGAAGCATGCTTGAGCTGATGCCACATGTAAACTGCCTTTCTGCAGACAGTAGGGACTGAATTCTAATAAGTCTTCCTGGTCCCTGTGAATGTACCCAGAGTACTAGAGCTTTAAAACATACTGAATGTACCCCTTGAATCAGAGAAGTAAGAGAACATCATTTCTTTGGTAGTCCCTTTGGTGCATAATTCCCCTTCTTTTAGGCTCTTTCTCCCCAGTCTTTGACTCACAGGCATTTGCAAAATCCAAATGGACTCATCTTGATGCAGCTTTAGAAAAAAACAACATGGAATGGTGCTGTGACTGATGGGGTCCCTCGGGGGATGGATTTTAAGAAGATTAAACCTTTGCTCTCCTATCACACCTAGGTCTGTTCGGTGTGGTGGAGTGAGTCAGAACAAGATCTGAGTCCCATATTTCCCAGATAAAATATTAGACAAATGATTTAATCCTGTTAGAAACTGAAACACAGGAAGATTAATGATGAATGAGGAATCTCTTTTGATTATCTTTGCTTGGTTTTGCAGTATTAGTAACTTTTGTAAAAAAAAAGCAGAAAACAAAGATACAAAAAGAGAGATAGAGAAATAAATCACTTCTAATCTTATGACCTAGAAATAACCACCATGAATATTTCAGGGTATAACATTCATTGAAAAGGAAAAGGAGAATCATATAGTATATACATATACATACACATGAGTTTGATGAATAATAACCCTTTCTTTTGCCCTGGAGTCCAAGAGTAACCAGAACCCAAAGTGATTGAGTGGCAAGAAATATGAACAGTTTCTTGTTTAAGCCCCCTAAAATTCTACTATGCAAGTGTAAGTATTACACATAAATTAATATGTTTTATAAGTCATTTAGGTTTATTTAAAAGCACTTTTTAGTATCACCAAATGCACCATGTAAAGCAAGGTGGTATTTTTATTGACAAGCCCTACTTCTGATACAACAGAGAGACTGGAAGACATTATTGGGCTATGGAATCCATGTCATGTTACCAGCAACCACAGAAGCTAATCAGATATTAAAGGAGTATCCAAACCAATATAAATAAGAAAAGTAAGATCCAAAATAGATGAGTGTTAAGAGACTCAGTCTTTACCATCCTACTGAAGAAACTGCTACACTACCCAACTACAAGTTTATGAGAAGAGCCACATGCATGTTTTAGATACAAGCTTTTTGTTTCTCCACTTAAAGCTCTTCTCTTGAACTTCACGTTCAATCATGTGTCCTTGAGAATGTCTTTATTCCTTTACTTACTTAGGACTTGCATCTATGAGTGGAGCAGGTGATGTCTTTTAGCTCCCTCTAGAGGTTAATCACGGTGATAAATTACTATTACCTTTTCTCACTCTGATGCCATTTCTATTGCCACAAGTTTTTCAGTCCACAAATAACTGCCTTGAGAGTAGAGTCACATTGTATGGCTGTCAAATAGAATCAATTAACCAATAAAGTTATAATTACTCAGAAGGGACTACTAATCAGGAATGCAAAATTAAGTTCAATGCCATTCATTGGCACTGACCCTGACACTGTGCCAAGAATAATAGTCTTAGAAATCAGATGCAGGACTGACCATTTCAGTCATGTATACACTTATCCAACCAAGAAACTTATCTACACATATTTGTCACCAATTCATGAAAATCAGTTTTAAATATCAAACTATGGAGTCAGGAGGTTGGGCAGAGTTGCCTCTTACATGGGCATTAGTCAGTGATGTTGTTACCAGAAACAGGTGCTTGGTCTCACCTATTAAGAATGGATGCAGAAAAGCTGCTAAGTTTTAATGGTTTATTTGGAAATTTAGAGTTGAAAGAAAGGAGAGTTCGTGTACAGAGAGTTGGGCATGGGCAGATGCAGAAGTAGTTGCACACGGGGACAATAAAGGAGCCTTTTTTATGTGAAGGAAGATGAATATTCACTAAATGAGATTAGGTTTCAGAGGGGACAGGTGGAGTCTTCCTGGAGCTGTTCCACCCTCAGGTCAGGTGGAAGGATTTATGACTAGATTTGGTCCCCATCAGAAGTGTCATGGCGTGGAGAGGTGTGATTTTTACTATGCTAATGATGGAAAGGCATGATTTTTACTATGTTAATGGATTTTGGGGTGAAATTTGGGTCAATTTCTCCTCCATGTTGGAACTAGTCAGTTTGGGCCAGTCTTGTATTTGTATTGTCATTTCATGTCCTGAGAGAACAGCTTACACAGAATTTGTAAGATGTAAGCAAGCACCTAGCTGAATGGAAATGCTGGCCAAAGTCCCCCTCCTCCCTCCCTGCTCATGTCTGACTATCTACCTACTTCAACAAGTTCACCATATTACACTACAAACCTATGTAAGGCAAAGGGGCTCTTGAAAATTCCACTAATCGGAAACATTGTGCATAAATTCCTATAAATGGTTTTCATCAAAATTTCAGTCAATATTTTTGGTTTGTTTTGTCAACAGCAGTTTTCATATCTTTGAATAATCAAAAACACTTTTCTACAAAATTAACTCTCTCAAATCATTTGCCCACCACATG
This sequence comes from Manis pentadactyla, assembly GCF_030020395.1. Classification (NCBI taxonomy): domain Eukaryota; kingdom Metazoa; phylum Chordata; class Mammalia; order Pholidota; family Manidae; genus Manis; species Manis pentadactyla. Next base: position 82,814,493 of record NC_080027.1, read on the forward strand.
TGCACACTGAATTGAATGAAGTATAGAACCATTTATCTTATTTAACTTGACATTAAGTCAATGAAGATTTTTAAATGAAATTGTATGAATTTTAATTGCCCGGGTAGACTGAAGGGAAAACATTGAGGGTTTATCCTTTGACATTTATAGCCTCATATTCCATGATTCAGCACAGTCAAATGACAGAAAGTGACCACTTTTTTGAATAGTAACATAAATATCTACTTTTTATTCAGTTCCTATTTTCAGGCAAGCACTATGCTAAGTCATCACAACAGCCTTCCAAGATTAGGTATTAATATCTCCAATCTATAGTTGAGCTTAGAGAAATTAACTAACTTTGCTCAAGGTTTGAAGCAAACAAAATGTAGACCACAGCTTGAGCCCAGAAGGCTAAAATTCATGTTCTGCCCATCTATCTAAAGAAAATCTATCCTTTGAAAATGGGATTCAAATTTCCTGCATCTAATAAATAACTGTTATGTTTTCAATGAAGGTGTCACTAGTCAGAGTAAATCATCATAAGATTTATCCTAATATATGAACCTATCTATAAAGAAATATTTCTCCTTTTTGCTGGGCACTTTCTGGATGGTTGAACTCATTCTGAACACACTAAATCTGCCAGGCTTTCCTTGCCCAGTGTCACCATTCTTTGGGCTAGGATGTACTCCTTGGGGAAGGTCTAAGCAATGGTTCTTAATGTGTGGTCACCAGCCAGGCAGTACCAGCATCAACAGGGAACACAAGAAATGCGAACTCTAAGGTCCCACTACAGACTGGCCAAATCAGACACTTCGGAGGTGCGGTCCAGTGATCTATCACTTAACAAGTCTTCTGCATGATTCTAGCCACAGTTGTTTGAAATCATTGATCTACATGAAGGATTCAAATAAGTCTTCCCATAAGTCTTTCAGACCCTAAGACATACTTCAGTAAGATTTACACAGAAAGCATTTATCAAACTTCTGAATTCAAATGACTAAAGAAGTGCTAAGTCTAAATTTGACTGTTCTTTTCCTTAAACAAAACTCTAATTCCATTAAAATGGCCGTGCAGAGCAAAGGACACCTCTCGTTCCCTAGGAGGGACTGAAGGGGTGAAACCAGAATGATGGATATCTGTGAGCACAGACATGGACACACTCATACACAAACATAAACACCCAAATAAACAAACCTGAAGGGAACCCTGTTTAGATTCAAGGAAGGCTAAAAAGACCCAGGGATCCTGTGCAAGCTTAAGAGCCCAGGGGAAGTGCTTGATTTATGAAATACAGTGAGACTGCCTCAGCGTGCATCACTGCAGAATGAAAGGACTCTGGACTTCGTGCACTGGCCTGCTGTGTGATTTCAGGCAGGTACAGAGCCTCTCTTGATATTCTTGGTATCCTTAACCATAAATGAGGAGTGAATATTTATGGGAATTTCCCACAAACTGAGCTTTGTACTAAATGTTTTACACACATTTCACATTTAATAGCTATGATGACCCTTTGAGTTAGTTATTATAGGCCCTTTTTACAAGTTTGAAGTTCAACAAGGTAATTGTCTGAGAACACAAGATGACTAAGTGATAGAATGGGACACAATCCTCCCCTGTGATTCCAAAGTCTGTGCTTTTAAGCATGATCTTCCTCTAAAATGTCATCCATTTCTATCACTCTCCCACCTGAGAACTCAAATATATCTTCTCTACTCCATCTGAAATTTTGGTGTTTTTAGTTAAGATAGATTATTTTGAATTGCACATATAGCTGAGTATATGTGCAATATACTATAAAACAAAGATTTTTAAGGCATAGAAAAGAAGAAAATATTTTGTATGGATGGTTGGGGTAAATGTAAATATATATAGAACTTAATTTTACTTGCTTGATGGATTAAAATCACTTGGCTAGGACAGAGACATAAAATACATAACTTGGCTTGTTCACAAAATTGTTTATAATATCCAGAAGTGACTTGGCTGAGCAGGAGAGAAAGTAGTAATCTTTTGTTCTCTCATTTAGCCCAAAAAGGTTTTCAAAGCTTCTAAATGTAAATTCCTTGACACCAGGAACCACTATGTCTTCCTTATTTTGTATCTCTACTACCTATCAGGATCAATAAATGATTGCTGAATAGCCTAATGCAGAAAGGAATGAATATAGAAATTGGGTAATCTCCCCCTCCTGCCTCTTTAGTAACATTCTTAAGATGAATTGGTTCAGTAAGACTATTTTCCCATTGTTTAGATGAAGCTACCAATTTAAGCACGTGAGTATTAACTGGGAAATATTATAATAAAAGAAGTAGTTTTGGAACCTGGTTTTTAAAAGACAAGTCACTGTACTGTGGCTTAGAAGACCAGTAAACAGTCTGGGGTTTAATGCACTGGGACAGGAGGAGGGTGGGTTGGAGTGCAGTAAGGTAAGGCTAGGATTTAACTCATCTTCAAGCCAGGCTACCTGCCACCCTGTTCTGCTCTAAGCAATAAAGAGGTAGACCCCACAGGCAGGCCTGTAACCAAAAGCCATTTAGTAAATAATGCAAGCTCTAAACTCCCTGAGGAGTTTATATCTACCCATTTGTTTACTGCCAGCAACTAATTAGTCCTTGGCACAAAGCTGACACTGAGTAAATGCTTGTGCTTAATTATCATCATCATGCCTACGCTTAGTGAGCTTCCCACTATGTGCTAGATGATTTAAATGCAATTGTCTCCCAGCCTACAAGTTTTCAAGCCATAGAGTCTACCAACATAATTGATTCCACAAGTTTTAAAAGCACAAGGACAGTGCTTAACTTAAGAAATCAGTTTTCTTGAAGACAGAAAGGAATAGAATGTGACCATTCAGTTTCCTTAAAATAAGATATAGTCTGCAGTGTGTCTACAATTAGAAAAATAACATCTAGCATCAGATTGGTAAAATAAATAACATATATTCGTAATTATAAGCTATAAGCACAGGAAACTCCAGCTTCACTCTAGTAAGATATAAACAAATATTTGGTACTAGTAGCATCAGCAGTCAGCTTTTTGCCAGTTATTTAGAGGTTAAACAAGTTGTAACAAATGGTAGCAACACTTCAATAGCACTGAGATCTTTTTTTCCATCAAATATGGATGTTTTTAACAGAAGAACTCTACATTTGTGTGAAAGAATATAAAACGTGAGCACAGGAAGCAGAGATCTACACCAAAATGATTCTAAGAATGAAAAGCTTCACAGAAGAATTCGAAGTGCAATTCAGAGAAGGCTGCAACCAGGACCTCCCCTAGTCCAAAGAAATGAGGCTTTGCTCCAACGGCAAAGGTGAAGAGAGGTCCCAGATCATAGTGGCAGAGAACTATTACTATGACCCCAACTTAACAATGGAGGAAACAGATTTACAGGTGGGAAGCGATTTGCTCAAAGGTACACAGTGAATATGTAAGGTAGGTAAGACTGGACCTGATGTCAAACAGCACCACCTGGACCCACAGCTCCTAGAAAAGCAAATCTAGGCTCCAAAGCCAGAATAGAGATGATTAAAGTGCCACTGAATGACCTTTCTATTCCAAAGATTCAGAATCAAGGGACAGTAGTGAAAAAGATCAAATTATATGAGCAAGAGAGAGAATGCTCATCACCACGTGATGACCATGGGTCTGCTGTCATCCCCTCCTTCCTCTGCCCTCCCACACCCCCAACCTTATCCAGAGGTACTGCCCCCACACTTGGATATCACCTCTGGAAGTCAGAAACAGGTCATAAAAAAGACACAAAGGCTCAGAGAGATCCAGCTATTCCACTAGCTACTTTCTGTCCTCATTGATAAGCAATGGACTTTGCTGATATTCCTTTCCAGTGACAGTCAGTGCCCCTTCCCTTAGAAACACAGGCAGCAGATGTAACAGTCCCTGCAGTGGTAATGGTTGCTATGATTAGTTTTATTAATTGTCATCTGCCAGACAGGAGGCTGGGGAAATACAGACCTCTGGTGCATCAAAAAGCAGCTCCCTTCCTGTAGGGCTCTGGGGTGACAATCACTGTGACTTTGTGGCCAAGTTACTCCCTCCTCCAGTATTTTCATTCCTTATGTGGAAACACTGTTCTCACTCTGCCCTTGGTTTCTTCATCTGGGAGAGGAACAAAGGCGTTGAAAGTCAATTACCCAGAAGTTCCTCCATCAAATGGGGCCTAAATTTGCTAGTGGCTTCAATTGGGTTCTTTGCTGGCTATCTAGCCCTTGGTTTATGTAAAAGCTGGTGGAAGAGGCTTCAGGCTGCACGTCAGTCACGGGTATAAAGCAGGCGAAGAGCTGAAGTGGGAAGCAAGCAGTGTGGGATGAGATGGCTGCTCTCAATCCTGGCTGCACGGGGTGTGGGGGGCATTGAGGATTGAAGGAAGGAGGTAGGGAGGTGGGAGGGAAGGAAGGAGGGAAGAACTAATTTCCTGGGTTATACTGACCTACATGGTTTTAGACTGGGTCAGTGTGTTTGCTAATTTTTATAAGAATCTAGGATAGTTCTAGTATTATAACACCAGAATTGAGAAACACTGAAAGGGAACAACAGAAGTACCGTCTTAGACACTAAGAAAATTTGAAGACATGAATTGGGGTCTCTGCTTATCAATAACTTCTCTGAATAACTAGGAATGTAGATGTAGAAATAAGGTATTTACAATATATATAAATGATGTAGAAATGTAGAAAATAGTAAATATAAATGACCACAGTAACAGGGGAGAAGTGAAAAGCACCATAAAAAGAGTAAATTGAATCTTGGGGGACCTCAGTGTGAGGAAGAAATTACACTGCCTCCATGGAGCAGAGAACAGAGGAAAGCTTTTAGAGGGCTTGGCCACTTCAGCTATTTGAATAAGGCTGGAGTTTTCCATGGGGAGACACAGTCTGGATATTAAACCCAGTTGAAATGATTATGAATTCCAAAGCCACAAATACAAATTTTAAAAATTCAATTTATTTACATTTTTCTTACCACTGTACTTAGTTTCTGTCTCAAATATCTATTTTTCTACTTAGTAATAGGAATTTTATCTAATATTTCCAGGTGTGCTCAGTCTTTTTTGGATAAATTCTGTTAAGGTAGGTTTAAAACGGGACAGTTGAGGATTTGCAGCCTTGTGTAGGACTAGGGAAGGAGAGAAACTGAGGCAGTATGGCGTAGTGGTAGAGTGAGGAAGCAGACCCACAGCCTTGGGCCTCCATGGCCTTCCACTAGCATGAACGTGGCCCCATGGTCTGCAGCTCCTGCTGCAGCTGGCGCTGACGTCCAATCTTGCTGTGGCCTCCAGTCATCATGTCCCTGCTTGAGGTCACCCTACCTCTCTCAGACGTGGGGTCCTTCAGGACTGCAAGCCCTCTCTTGGCTGCCTTCTTTCCCCTGCCACAGGGAATCATTTGGGCATGTGAATGGTTCCTAGTTCCTGCCCTACCCTTCTAACTCCTCGACACAGCACATTGTCCTTTCCACAAATGGCTGCTATTTCAGAGTAGGAAAGCCCTTGGACTTGGCTCACACTCCTGAGCTTTACTTCCTCAGACCTCACTGGGGTTCTATCAATCCTCTTACCTTCCAGGGATGAAATAGTCCTACTTCTTATTTACTTCTCATGGATTAGCCCCAAATCTATTATTTACAGCATTAACTTTGGCTTTTGGTGCTCAGAAAAACAAAAACATAAGGAAACAATAAAAACAAACAGTAGCTTCTGGAACACACACGAACACACACACACACACACACACACACATTTTACTCGTGCATATATTGCCTCTGTCCTGGGCTTCAAACGTCAACTTTCAAATTTAAAGATAAGCATTCATTCATTTCTTTCTCTCTACATTAAGCATTAACCCTAACCAGGAGGCAAGAGAAAGAACAAAGCAATCACAAGGGATTTCCTTATTTAAAAAAAGAAGTGGAGGCGGTTATTATATTGAAATATTATCAATTACACAATGAAAACTGAGAGTTAAAAAAAGGAAAAAACAAAAATGATCTGAAATTGAGAAGTTTCCTCTGGTCCATACCCCTGGTTCAATTTACACGATATCATAGCACTAAACAGAATATGCTGCTGAGATGGGAAGACAGCGCTCATGTGGAGTCTCAACCGGCATTCAGCCATGCCCCCTCTACTATGCCAGTCCAGAATCATGGATATTCAGAATATGGAGAGGGGCTGAGTTATGCACAGAGCTCTCTAAGTCCTAGTGTCCCTGGGGACTCTCCTGAAGACATTTTTCTCTCTTATTTAAATCCTTGTCTTTCATGATTAAATAATCAGCATGTTGGTAGCTGTGGGGTACCTTTCCCCTGGGACGTTGTAAAATAGCTACATGGATTGGCTAGGAGGCTGATATAATTTTGTTCAGGGGGAGAAAAGAACACCACATGCTTGAGCTGTGACAGAACAAATGTTTGCTAATTTTCTGTTTGGGGATTTTCAGTTTTCCACTTGAGTTGCTGCCACTGAAATGAGAATTTCCACATTTTGAATATGGCATAATTTATGCAGGAGACATTCAGTAGTGACTCCAGCTAAACCCAGCTATAAAATTAGCCAAACATCCTTAGGTCCAAAAACAAATGCTCAAAACAATTGCTAATTGAGCTGTTTGGGTCTTCAGTTTCCTTTTTCAGGGACAGAAGCCCTCAGTAAAATAGATCCACGGGAAACTGCAGGCATTTGTCACCCACACAGTCTAGCATAAGAATGCTCATGCTGTCTTGCTTCAGAACTAGTACCGAATGCCAATGCTGAGAATTGAGGTGGTGAGGCATACTGAAGGGGAGAACAAAAAACCTACCAGAGTGGCAAATGGACCCACCCCACCCATACTGTGCTTCCTCAGCTCGAACCATCTCTATGCAAAAATGTCCATTTGTCTGTTCAAAACTGAAAAGACAAGAAATGAAACCCACAAGAGGAATCCCAAATAACTTGCTGAAGTTAGGACTTTTCACTCTATCCAATCACTTTTCTACCAGATACTTAAAAACACTGGTTTAGTAAAGAGTCCGAGGTGTAAACTATGTAGGCTATGATATTCTCAGCCATCAGAACCTATGTCACACATCTCCAGTGAACCCAGACTTGCCCAACAAGCCTAAAAGGTATTTATAATCTAACAGAATTATTACATCAGATATCAACATTTACCATCCTGGAAGTATCAGCTATAACCATGGATTGTGAATTAGATCTAAACTCAAGACTTGACTGGCATGAGCTGTTTCAGACTATTTGCCTATGTCTCTATATTAACTCAGGATAAAGAGAAATAAACAGGGCTTCCAATCCTGATGATGATGGAGTGACCAGTTTGGAATCTGCCTTTCCACCATTAGAGTTATGACACTGGAAATTGTATGAAGCAATTGTTTTCAGGACCTGAACTATAGTCACAACAGTACTATAACCACTGAGTGAAAAGAAATGTACGAGGTGAGTCCGTATTCCCCTGGCATCTTGTTTGGGGGCACTTTCAGAACCAGAGTGCTGTGGGTAGAAGCAAAGCAGAGCATGGGTTTCTCACAAGCTCAAGAAGAAAGAGTCAGAGTTCAGAGCAGATTAAACAGCTGTAATTTGTGGAGAAAAATTCCAGAGAGCAGGGAGCTAAAAAAAAATAGGGCCACATTGCTGGATGGTGGTTCCCATCAAATTCTTATTCCTGAATGTGGCTATAATGAATGTAATTGTCAAATACTTTGCTTGTACCCAAACACCAAGCCATCCCATCCATATAGCAAACTCAGGATATTTCATCTTTTTCAACTGGTCTTATGAGATACCCTATATAGTCATAAGGGTGAGTACAGAATGGGCACTGGTATAAATTACCTAGGCCCTCTGGTCCTGCTTTGCCTCAATATTGGAATTAACATTTTCTTCTCAGGACATACTGGTACTAGCCCATCTGAATTAATATCTGGCATGTCCAGCAGGACAGAACTTTAGTCACCTGGCACCCCATGCCCAAGAGTTACTAGGCCTTCTCTCAGGAAACTGTTCCTAAAAAGACATATGATGTGATACTGAGAATGTCATCAGTCCTGTCTCCCAGAGGTCTGCATTATGATTCTCTTATGGAGCTTACCATCAGATTCCATATAGCACCTTTTCTTAACAATACCTCCAAGCCCACAGGGTCTGCTGGACCATATGCCCCAAGGAGCATAGCTGCTTGCACTGCAGGCTGAACTTCTTGCACAGCCCTTTCCTGTTCCAGGCTTGAAGCCTTGCATGTTACCAACTGTAAGGACCACCATAGCATTCCTGGGTGTGGAATATGTTGCCTTCAGAACCTAGAGATTTAGTAGGTGCCTCTTTGAAGTAGGTAATACAAAGAATAGCAGCTTTTCTTTTATACTGGAGGAGATATCCCAGCATAATCCTCAGCCCTGAAACCCTAAAACCCATTGTAATGGCTGGCGACTAAATCTTCATAGTATTTATCACCCACTCTCTGGAGCATCTAAGTCTTCCCAAGGCATCCAGTATCCCAGACACCTCTTGCTCATCCTCTTTGATTATCATGAAAACATCAATGCAATAGAGTACTGTGATGTTCTGTGGGATTTCCAGGAAGTCCAGATCTCTTCAAACTATATTGTGACAAATGGCAGGGAAGTTAACATAGCCTTGAGGAAAAACTGTAAATGAACATATTTGTCTCACATAAATTTATACTATATTTAATCCTTACTTATAACTGGCATGGAAAATTATACATTCACCAAATTAATATCCATATATCATGTACCCAAGGCCTTATTTATCTACCCTAACAATAATACCATTCAGGCACAGAAGCTGCAATAAGGGATGAATGAGCTTGCTTAAGATGAAAGATGGTGGCATGAGAGGTGAGGCAGAAATCTCCTCCTAAAACCACATACAACATGAAAGTACAGCAAATACAACTAATCCTGAAAGAGTGCCCAGAAAGAGGACTGCAAAAGATGACTTATATCTGGGAAAAAAGAGATCTCACGGAAAACTGTGAAGTAGCAAAGCCACTATCTGGCGGGACCCAAGCCCTCCCCAACCACAGCTCACCAGCAGGAGGAAGAGAAACGAAGTGGGGAGGGAGTAGACACCTAGGACTGCTAAATACCCAGCCCTGGAAATCTACTCCAGGAGCAAAAACCCACACTGCATGGTGCTCTGGAGATTAGAGGACCTGGAAAGCAGAGACAGGCAGAATACTCAGAGAGACTGAGATTCCAGCCACTTGTAGAGAACAGGCACCCACAACCAGCCACTCTGTAAGAAAAGAAAGGCAGGCACTTTGAAAGATTTCCCAACAGTGAGAGGGCTGCTAAAGGGGCAAGGATTACACGAAGACTTTGCTGCTCAGGAGAAAGGATAGGTGGACAAAATCTTTCCAGAACACTCAGCACAGAAGGTTGGGAACTTTCAGGAGATTCAGGTGCTCCATCACCCTGGCTAGCAAAACAGCCTTGAGGTCCCCCACCACAATATGCAACCTGCCACTCCTTTCTCCCAACCAGCACCTGCTTGCAAACCTGCTACCCACAGCATTGCACCAGGCCAGCTGGAGGGTAGCATCACCTACAGAAGCTACAGGGGCATAAAGCAGAGGCTGCTTCCTGCACACTTGGCCCACTTGCCCTACCAGTGGAGGCGGGCACTGTGGCTGGGAAGCAGGAAAGAGCTCTTTACTCCAGGCAGGCTCTATTGCCGCTTGCCTGAAACCCCTGCCATAGCTCCAGGGGCTGGGCCAGTTCCAGAGAGTAGAGCTTCTGGGCACTAGAGGGCACCACCTACACAAAGTTATAATTCCATATTATTTGATAGAAATGAAATGACAAAGGAACATTGTTCAATCCAAAATCTCCCAAACACTGAAAAGAGGGCTCAGTGAAACTGAAATCACCAATCTTCTTGATAAAGATTAAAAAATAAAAATCATAAACATGCTCACAGAGCTACAGAAAAATATTCAAGATCACAGAGACAACTTCAAGAAAAAGATAGAAACTTTGAAAAATACAGTATCTGAAATAAAACATACAATGAAGGATTGTAAAGCAGACCAGAAGAGGTAGAGACAGTAAATGGAATAGAAATTAGAGAACAGGAATACAAAGAAGCTGAGGCAGAGAGAGAAAAAAGGATCTCTAGGAATGAAAGAATAATAAGACAACTCTTTGACCAATCCAAACAGAACAATATTCGCATTATAGCAGCACCAGAAGAAGAGAAAGAAAAGGGATAGAAAGTATTTTTGAAGAAATAATTTCTGAAAACTGCCTTAATCTGGGGAAGGAAACAGTCTCCCAGGACATGTAAGTGCACAGATATCACAAAAAAGGGACTCAAGGAAAACAACATCAAGACATATAATAATTAAAATGGCAAAGATCAAGGACAAGGACAGAGTATTAAAAGCAGCCAGAGAGAGAAAAAAGATCACCTACAAAGGAAAATGCATGAGGCTATCAGACTTTTCAGCAGAAACCTTACAGGCCAGAAGGGAGTGGCATGACATATTCAATGCAATGAAACAGAAGGGCTGCAAAACAAGCATACTCTACCCAGAAAGATTATAATTTAAATTTGAAGGAGGGATTAAACAATATCCAGATAAGCAAAAGTTGAGGGAATTTACCTCCCACAAACCATCTCTACAGTGTATTTTAAAGGGACTGCTCTAGATGGAAGTGTGCCTAAGGCTAAATAGCTGTCACCAGAGAAAATAAAACCACAGTAAAGGAAGTAGACCAATTAATTACTAAGCAAATGCAAAATTATATCAGCTATGCACAAAGTCAGTCAGGGGGCACACAAAGAATAGAGATTATGACACCTAACATATAAAGAGTGGAGGAGGAAGAAAAAGAATGGAGGGGGAAAAAAAGAAACTTTAGAATGTGTTTATAATAGCATAATAAGTGAGTTAAGTTAGATTTAAGTTAGACTGTTAGATAGTAAAGAATCTACCCTTGAACCTTTGGTAACCACGAATCCAAAGCCTGCAATGGCAATAACAACCTATCTATTGATGATCACCCTAAATGTAAACGGACAGAATGCAACATCAAAGGACTGAAATAGAGTTACAGGATGAATAAAAAAGCAAGACCCATCTATATAGCTGCCTATAAGAGACTCACTTAAAACACAAAGACATACACAGAGTAAAAATGAAAGAATGGAAAAAGATATTTCTTGCAAATAATAAGCAGAAAAAAGCAAGAGCTGAAGTACTTGTATCAGGCAAAATAAATTTCAAAACAAAGAAAGTAACAAGAGACAAAGAAGGACATTACATAATGATAAAGGGGTCAGTCCAACAAGAGGATATAACCACTATAAATATCTATGCACCCAACACAGGAGCGCCTACATATGTGAAACAAATACTAACAGAATTAAAAGGGTAAATAGAATGCAATGCTCCTAGAATTCATTCTAGGAGACCTCAACACTGCACTCACTCCAAAGGACATATCAACCAGACACAAAATAAGTAAGGAGAAAGAGGCAATGAACAACATATTAGAACAGTTGTACCTAACGGACATCTACAGAACAGTCCACCCAAAAGCAGCAGGACACACATTCTTCTCAAGTACACATGGAACATTTTCAAGAATAGATCGATCACATACTAGGCCAGAAAAAGAGCCTCAGTAAAATCAAAAGATTGAAATTGTACCAACCTCTGATCACAAAGGTATAAAAGTAGAAATAAATTGTGCAAAGAAAACAAAAGAGCCCACAAACACAGGTGGCTTAACAACATGCTCCTAAGATCAATGGATCAATGACCAAATTAAAACCAAGATGAAGAAAAATGAAAAATACAGCTCAATGCCCAAACTTCTGTGGGACACAGAGAAGGCAATTCTGAGAAGAAAGTATATAGCAATTCAGGCCTATTTAGAGAAGGAAGAACAATCCTAAAAGAACAGTTTTAATTCACAGTTATTGAAACTGGAAAAAGAACAAATGAGGCCCAAAGTCAGCAGAAGGAGGAACATAATAAAGATCAGAGAAGAAAGAAATAAAATTGAGAAAAATAAAACAATAGGAAAAAATCAATGAAACCAAGAGGTGGTTCTTTGAGAAAATAAACAAAATAGATAAAGCCCTAGCCAGACTTATCAAGAAAACAAGAGAATCTACACACATAAACAGAATCAGATATGAGAAAGGAAAAATCACGACAGACACCACAGAAATACAAAGAATTATTAGAGAGTGCTATTAAAAACTTTATGCTAACAAACTGGATAAACTAGAAGAAATGGACAACTTTCTAGAAATATTCACCTTCCAAGACTGACACAGGAAGAAACAGAAAATCTCAACAGAGCAATTACTGGCAATGAAATTAAATCAGTAATCAAAAAACTACCCAAGAACAACATCCCTGGACCAGAGGGCTACACCACTGAATTTTATCAAGCATTTAGAGGAGACTTAATACCCATCCTCCTTAAAGTTTTCCAAAAATTAGAAGAGGAAGGAATACTTCCAAACTCATTCTATGAGGCCACAAAAACTAGGCAAAGACACCACAAAAAAGGAAAATTACAGACCAATATCCCTAATGAACACAGATGCAAAAACACTCAACAAAATATTAGCAAACTGAATTCAAAAATATATCAAGAGGATCATACACCATGATCAAGTGGGATTCATCTCAGGGATGCAAGGATGGTACAACATTCAAAAATCCATCAACATCATCCACCACATCAACAAAAGAAGGACAAAAACCACATGATCATCTCCATAGATGCTGAAAAAGTATTCAAGAAAATTCAACATCCATTCATGATAAAAACTCTCAACAAATGGGTGTAGAGGGCAAGTACTTCAACATAGTAAAGGCCATATATGACAAACCCACAGCCAACATCATACTTAACAGCAAAAAGCTGAAAAAATTTCCTCTAAGATCAAGAACAAGACAAGGATGCCCACTCTCCCCACTTTTATTCAACATAGTACTGGAGGTACTGGCCACAGCAATCAGATAACAGGAAGAAATAAAAGGCATCCAGATTGGTAAGGAGAAGTTAAACTGTCACTGCAGATAACATGGGATTGTACTTAAAAAATCCAAAAGAATCCACTCCAAAACTACTAGAACTAATAACTGAATTCAGCAAAGTTTCAGGATACAAAATGAATACACAGAAATCTGTGGCATTTCTATATACTAACAATGAACTAGCAGAAAGATAAATATGTAAAACAATTCCATTTACAATTACATTTTATTTATTAAAAGAATAAAATACCTAGGAAAAACCTAACCAAGGAAGTGAAAGACCTATACCCTGAAAACTACAAGGCACTCACAAGAGAAATTAAAGAAGACAGCAATAAATGGAAATACATCCATGCTCATAGATAAGAAGAATTAATATTGCCAAAATGGCCATCATGCCTAAAGCAATCTACAGATTCAATGCAGTTCCTATCAAAATACCAATGGCATTCTTCAATGATCTGGAGTAAATAGTTCTAAAATTCATATGGAACCACAAAAGACCTCAAATAGCCAAAGCAATCCTGAGAAGGAAGAATAAAGCTGGGGGGGTTATGCTCCCCAACTTCAAGCTCCACTACACTACAAAGTCACAGTAATCAAGACAATTTGGTACTGGCACAAGAACAGACACATAAATCAATGAAATAGAACACAGTCCAAATATAAACTGACACATATATCGCAAATTAATATATGATAAAGGAGCCATGGATATAGAATGGGGAAATGACAGCCTCTTCAACAACTGGTGTTGGCAAAACTGGACAGCTACATTTAAGAGAATAAAACTGGATTACTGTTTAACTCCATACACAAAAGTAAACTCAAAATGGATAAAAGATCTGAATGTAAGTCATGAAACCCTAAAACTCTTAGAAGAAAACATAGGCAAAAATCTCTTGAATATAAACATGAGCAACTTTTTCATGAACACAGCTCCTTGGGCAAGGGAAACAAAAGCAAAACTGAACAAATGGGACTGCTTCAAACTAAAAACTTCTGTATGGCAAATGACATCGTCAGTAGAACAAAAGGGCACACTACATTATGGAAGAATATATTCATAAATGACATATCCGATAAGGGCTTAACATCCAAAATATAGAAAGAACTCACACACCTCAACACCCAAAAAGCAAATAACCCAATTAAAAAATGGACAGAGAATCTGAACAGACACTTCTCCAAAGAAGAAATTCAGATGGCCAAAAGGCACATAAAAAGATGCACCACATCACTAATCAGAGAAATGCAAAGTAAAACTACAATGAGATATCACCTCACACCAGTTAGGATGGCCAACATTCAAAAGACAAGGATCAACAAATGCTGGTGAGGATGTGAAGAAAGTTGAACACTCCTACCCTGTTGGTAGGAATGTAAATTAGTTAAACCATTGTGGAAAGCAATATGGAGGTTCCTCAAAAACTAAAAATAGAAATACTGTTTGACCCAGAAATTCCACTTCTAGGAATTTACCTTAAGAAAACAAGATCATAGATTCAAAAAGACTTATGCATCCCTATGTTTATTGCAGCACTATTTACAATAGCCAAGACAAGGAAGTAACCTAAGTGTCCATCAAAACATGAATGGATAAGGAAGAGGTGGTACATATACACAATGGAATATTATTCAACCATAAGAAAAGACAAATCCTACCATTTGCAACAACATGGATGAAGCTAGAGAGTACTATGTTCAGTGAAATAACCCAGGCGGAGGAAGAGAAGTACCAAATGATTTCACTCCTTTTTGGAGTATAACAACAAAGCAAAACTGAAGGAACAAAACAGCAGCAGACTCACAGACTCCAAGAAGGGACTAGCGATTAGCAAAGGGAAAGGAGGTGGGGAGGGAGGGAGAAAGGAATTAAAGGGTATTATGATCAGCATACATAAGGTGGGGGTGGGGGGAGCACAGTGAAGGCAGTATAGCACAGAGAAGACAAGTAGCAATTCTATAGCATCTTACTATGCTGATGGACAGTGACTGCAATTGGGTATGTGGCCTGGGGGGACTTGATAATATGAGTGAATGTAGTAACCACAATGTTGCTCTTGCAAAACCTTCATAAGATTGTATGTCAATGATACCTTAATAATAAAAAAAAGACTTGCTTAAGATTGTCATCCTCCACAGAAATCATTAGATTTCTGCAAGGGATAGACCAGTGAATTAAACAGAGGTGTTACAGGGACCACCACCCCTGAATCCTTTAGATCTTTAAAGCTGGCACTGAATTCTGCCAAACCCTAAGGATGCAACATTTTTTTGCTTTTTTTGTTGGGTACTATCTTGACCAGGGGATTCAGTGTTGGTGGGGGTGGAGTGGTGGCAGGCAGGGGGTCAGAGGTTTCCACCTGGCCCTCCCCACTATAACTCTTATTTCATAGGCCTATATGAGGGTTGTTCCAACTGTCACATACATCAATTCCAATATACACTTGGCTACAGGGAAAATGACTATATGGTTTGTCCATGGATACAGTGGATACTGTGAGCCAGACTTTGGCCAGGATTCTATTTATTAACTGGTCCCTACAGGCCCCTACTCTGACTAGGGAAAACATGATGATGCTTTCAGTCTTCAGGCATCAATGTCAATGCAGAACTGTGCCCAGTCCTTTGAAATGTGTAGATATTCCGATTTCTTCCATATGCAATCCCCTGAGGTAATGACCATATGTCCCTTTTAGGATGGAATGTAAGAACCACAGTGGTATGTACTTGCCACAGGGCTTTAGGTCCTTCCTTATAAGGCCTGGCTACCTCATCAGCCCTGGCCTGCAGAGAAGAGCCACCACTAAACTTCTCAATGAGTCTGGTGCCCTTCACACGGGCATATTCCTGATGTCTTGGTGAAGGGCGTGGAAAGGATCCAGGCCTTCCCATGGATGAATATCCTGGAGTGGGTCTTCTGGCCCTACATTATGTGTCAATTCCATCATGACCACTTCTCTCAGGTTCTTCATTCCTTTCCCTACCCTCTCCCCTTTTTCAGGGAAACTCAAGTATTTCCACTTCACTAGCCATTAGCGATTGATTTTCTAGGCTCCTAAGTGACACTCTAACAGTGAGGCTACTCCCCATTTCCTATGGTCCTTGCTTAGGTATTAGTCCATGTCCTGTGAGTGTGCCCCAAGTCAATAAATTCTAACTTGTCCACCTAATTCTAGGGGTACTCTCCTGACTCCTGCCAGCACATGCTAGCTAATTCTTACAACTCGTTCAATGTATAGTGTTTTCCTCCCTTACCAGGCCTAGTACATCTCTATCCAGGCTAGGCTGTATTTATGTCTAGCTATCAGCCTGTCAATCAGGAAAATAGGTGGGAGCAGCTCCTTGCCCAAAATATATAAATGACTCCTACAACTCAAGAATAGTAAGACAGATGAACCAATATATTTAGCAAGGCAAAAGACCTGGACAATCACTTTACAAATGAAAATATGTAAAGACTAAATAAGAACTCATAAAAAGATATTTAACATCACTAGTCATCAGGGAAATGGAAATTTAAACCATAATGAGATATCATCATACCAACTAAATTGCTAAAATTAGAAAGACTGGTAGTAACTAAAGTTGACCAGGATTTAAAGCAACCAGAACTCTCATTTGTTCTACAATTTAGATATCCTATATAGATGTACACATTTATTATATACATTTAAGATGGTTTGTATACATACTTAACATTCTAACTTTTCACTCTATGTAAATTTTATTTTAGTAAAAATAAAGATAGGAGGGATTTCTTTTTTGTCCCCTCTATAGCTCATACTTTGGGTGTAGGAATTTAAAAGGCTATAGATATGAAATATTTTATGTATTTTGAATAAATGAAGTCTGTTTTTCTTTAACAATTATCAAGTATATGCAGTTGGGTTCAATTCTGTCTCATTCAAATATTCTGTCTTTCCATAATCAATCTTTTTTGACTACTATATATATCAAGTAGTATACAGAAAAAGATAGACTTGATACTGATGTGTTATATCATGGCTTACCATATGTGCTATAGTCAGGATGTGTTTCACAGTGGTTAACTCATTCAATCTTCACATTCACCTTGTAAGGTGGTTACTACTATTATCCCCACTTTAGAAAGAAAACTGAGGCAGAGAGAATGCCAATTATTTGATTTCATAGACCATATGTGTCAGGATTCAAATATCAGGTCCACGCTCTTAACCACTATGCTGTATATTCTTCTAAATGATGCATGACAATTGAATTTTGATATTAAGGTTTCTAGATTCCAGGATTCCTTTGGAAATCAGTTTTAATCATTTAAGAAGATGTATCTTTTCTATCTTTTCCCATCTTTCCATGAGTCAGTCTGAACTTTATTCCTGTTCCTCTAGAGTTGGAATATACAAATTTCTACAAGTGGCCAGGAGCCATAAGAGTACTACATGACAACATCGAACAGCTCAGGCCAAGAAACTTGAGAAGAAACAGTGGATTACAAATTAGGAAAGATGAGGACTTGTCTCTGACCAAGTGTGATTTTCTCAGCAAAACCCCAAATTGAAGAGGTTGAACTTTGCACACACCTAAATCTAACATCCTACAGTTTGAATACATTCTCCTCTAGACAGCCCCACTATAACTACTATCCATATTCCTTTGAAAGTTGTAAGGAAAAAATGTAATTTAGTTAAATCCTTCAATATGTGCTGATCCAAAAACAGAAAGAAATATAGTTCAAATACAGTGAGAAATACTTAAGCTTGAATTTCCTGTAGTTAAAAGTATATTAAATATTATAAATAGTGTTGGGAAAGTGGGTTATCTTTTTGGAAAATAAATACGTTAGAGACAGATTATAAGCTGACCATTTAAAGAAACACAGAAAAGATGGCGGCGTGAGAGGAGAGACAGAGGCTTCCTCCTAAAACTGGATACAATTAGAAAATTTAATTGGCACAACTATTCCTGAGAAAGCAACAGGAAAGAGGACGGCATCAGACAGCACACACGTGGAGAAAAGAGCAGACCTCAGTGAACGGGGTAACGTACCAGAGCTGTGGCTCCATGGGACCCGAGCTCCTCCCCCACCCCAGCTCACCTGCGGGAGGAAGACAAACGGAGCAGGGAGGGAGTGGAAGGCTTGGGACTGCTGAATACCTAGCTCTGGAGATCTGCGCTGGGAGCACAAATCTACATTTCATGGTGTTTTCATGAGACCCGAAGGACTACCAGGTTGGAAACTCAATACAGGCAGAGTTCCTGGGGACACTGGGATTTCAGCTGCTTGTGGAAAGCAGGGATCCATATCTGACTGCTCTGGGACAAAAACATACCTGTGTGACCGGCCCACTGGCTTAGGCAGTGGAGACAGGCACAGCAGCTAGGAGGCGGGGAACAGCTCTTTCCTACCCCCAGGCACCAGTACCACTCCTCTGAGACCCCCGACATTGCTTCAGGGGCTCAGCAGCTCCAGAGTAGAGATTCTGGACACTAGAGGGTGCCATATACAAACATGAAACGCCAAAGGAACCTTGTCCAGAGTAAAATTGTTAATACAACTCCCGAGAAAGATTTAAATGATATGGACCTCGTGACTCTTCCTGAAAGGGAGTTCAAAATAAAATTCATCAACATCCTAATGGAGGTACGAAAAGACATCCAAGAACTCAGGAATGAATTCAGTTCAGAGATCCAATCATTAAAGAACACGATGGAGGGTACTAAAAGCAGGTTGGATACGGTGGAGGAGACAATAAATGAAATAGAAAATAGAGAAGAGGAATACAAAGAAGCTGAGGCACAGAGAGAAAAAAGGATCTTTAAAAATGAAAGAATATTGAGAGAACTGTTTGACCAATCCAAGTGGAAGAGTATTTGCATTATAGGGATACCAGAAGAAGAAGAGAGAGAGAAAAGGATAGAAAGTGTCTTTGAGGAGGTAGTTGCTGAAAACGTCCCCAATCTGGGGAAGGACAGAGTCTGTCAGGTCATGGAGATCCACAGATTCCCCCAACACAACGGAACCAAGGAAGACAACACCAAGACACATAGTAATTAAAATGGAAAAGATCAAGGATAAGGACAGACTGTTAAAAGCAGCCAGAGGCAGAAATAAGATCACATACAAAGGAAAGCCCATCAGGCTAACATCAGACTTCTCAGCAGAAACCTTACAGGCCAGAAGGGAGTGGATGATGTATTTAATGCCATGAAGCAGAAGGGCCTGGAACCAAGATTACTTTATCTGGAAAGATTATAATTTAAATTTGAAAGAGGGATTAAACAATTTCCAGATAGGCAAAAGCTGAGAGAATTTACCTCCCACAAACCATCACCACAGTCTATTTTGGAGGAACTGTGATAGATGGAAGTTTTCCTAAGGTTGAATAGCTGTCACCAGAGGTAATAAAACCACAGTAAAGAAAGTAGAACAGCTAGTTACAAAGCAAATGCAAAACTAAATTAACTATCACCAAAGTCAATCAACAGATAGACAAAAAGTACAGAATTTGATACATAATATATAAAGATTGAAGGAGGAAGAAAAAGAAGGAAAAATAGAAAAGAACCTTTAGATTGTGTTTGTATTTTAGATTGTGTTTGTAACAGCATACTAAGTGAGTTAAGTTAGACTCTTAGATAGTAAGGAAAGTAACCTGGAACCCTGGAACCTTTGGTAACCACATATCTAAAGCCTGAAATGGCAATAAGTACATACCTACTGATAATCACCCTAAATGTAAATGGACTGAATGCACCAATCAAAAGACACAGAGTCACTGAATGGATAAAAAACAAGACCCATCTATATGCTGCTTACAAGAGACTCACCTCAAACCCAAAGACATGCACAGACTAAAAGTCAAGGGATGGAAAAAGATATTTCATGCAAACAATAGGGAGAGAAAAGCAGGTGTTGCAGTACTAGTATCACACAAAATAGACTTCAAAACAAAGAAAGTAACAAGAGATAAAGAAGGACACTACATAATGATAAAGGGCTCAGTCCAACAAGAGGATATAACCATTCTAAACATATATACACCCAACACAACACAGGAGCACCAGCATATGTGAAACAAATACTAACAGAACTAAAGGAGGAAATAGACTGCAATGCATTCATTTTAGGAGACTTCAACACACCATTCACTCCAAAGGACAGATCCACCAGACAGAAAATAAGTAAGGACACAGAGGCACTGAACAACACACTAGAACAGATGGACCTAATAGACATCTATAGAACTCTACACCCAAAAGCAACAGCATACACATTCTTCTCAAGTGCACATGGAACATTCTCCAGAATAGACCACATACTAGGCCACAAAAAGAGCCTCAGTAAATTCAAAAAGATTTAAATCCTACCAACCAACTTTTCAGAGAACAAAGGTATAAAACTTGAAATAAATTGTACCAAGAAGGCAAAAAGGCTCACAAACACATGGAGGCTTAACAACATGCTTCTAAATAGTCAATGGATCAATGACAAAATTAAAATGGAGATCCAGCAATATATGGAAATAAATGATAACAACAACACAAAGCCCCAACTTCTGTGGGACGCAGCAAAAGCAGTCTTAAGAGGAATGTATATAGCAATCCAGGCATATTTAAAGAAGGAAGAACAAACCTAAACGAATAGTCTAATGTCACAATTATCAAAATTGGAAAAAGAAGAACAAATGAGGCCTAAAGTCATCAGAGGAGGGACATAATAAAGATCAGAGAAGAAATAAACACAATTGAGAAGAATAAAACAATAGCAAAAATCAATGAAACCAAGAGCTGGTTCTTTGAGAAAATAAACAAAATAGATAAGTGTCTAGCCAGACTTACTAAGAGAAAAAGAGAATCAACACACATCAACAGAATCAGAAATGAGAAAGGAAACATCATGACGGAACCCACAGAAATACAAATAATTATTAGAAACTACTATGAAAACCTATATTCTAAGAAGCTGGAAAACCTAGAAGAAATGGACAACTTCCTAGAAAAATACAACCTTCCAAAACCGACCACGGAAGAAACACAAAATCTAAACAAACCAATTACAAGCAGAGAAATTGAAGCAGTAATCAAAAAACTACCCAAGAAAAAAACACCCGGACCAGATGGATTTACCTCAGAATTTTATCAGACATACAGAGAAGATATAATACCCATTCTCCTTAAAGTTTACAAAAAATAGGGGAGGAGGGAATACTCCCAAACTCATTCTATGAAGCCAACATCACCCTAATACCAAAACCAGGCAAAGACCCCACCAAAAAAGAAAATTACAGACCAATATCCCTGATGAACGTAGATGCAAAAATACTCAATAAAATATTAGCAAACCGAATTCAAAAGTATATCAAAAGGATCATACACCACGACCAAGTAGGATTGATCCCAAGGATGCAAGAATGGTACAACATTCAAAAACCCATCAACATCATCCACCACATAAATAAAAAGAAAGACAAAAACCACATGATCATCTCCATAGATGCTGAAAAAGCATTCAACAAAATTCAACATCCATTCATGATAAAAACTCTCAGCCAGATGGGAATAGAGGGCAAGTACCTCAACATAATAAAGGCCATATACGATAAACCCACAGCCAACATCATACTGAACAGCAAGAAGCTGAAAGTTTTTCCTCTGCGATTGGGAACAAGACAGGGATGCCCACTCTCCCCACTGTTATTTAACATAGTACTAGAGGTCCTAGCCACAGCAATTAGACAAAACAAAGAAATACAAGGAATTCAGATTGGTAAAGAAGAAGTTAAATTGTCACTATTTGCAGATGACATGATATTGTACATAAAAACCCTAAAGACTGCACTCCAAAACTACTAGAACTGATATCGGAATACAGTAAAGTTGCAGGATACAAAATTAACACACAGAAATCTGTGGCTTTCCTATACACTAACAATGAACCAATAGAAAGAGAAATCAGGAAAACAACTCCATTCACAATTGCATCAAAAAGAATAAAATACCTAGGAATAAACCTAACCAAAGAACTGAAAGACCCATACCCTGAAAACTATAAGACACTCTTAAGAGAAATTAAAGAGGACACTAACAAATGGAAACTCATCCCATGCTCTTGGCTAGGAAGAATTAATATTGTCAAAATGGCCATCCTGCCCTAAGCAATATACAGATTTGATGCAATCCCTATCAAATTACCAGCAACATTCTTCAACGAACTGGAACAAATAATTCAAAAATTCATAGGGAAACACCAAAGATCCCGAATAGCCAAAGCAATCCTGAGAAAGAAGAATAAAGTGGTGGGGATCTCACTCCCCAGCTTCAAGCTCTACTACAAAGCCATAGTAATCAAGACAATTTGGTACTGGCACAAGAACAGAGCCACAGACCAGTGGAACAGATTAGAGACTCCAGACATTAACCGAAACATATATGGTCAATTAATATTTGATAAAGGAGCCATGGACATACAATGGGGAAATGACAGTCTCTTCAACGGATGGTGCTGGCATAACTGGACAGCTACATGTAAGAGAATGAAACTGGATCACTGTCTATCCCCATACACAAAAGTAAATTCAAAATGGATCAACGACCTGAATGTAAGTCATGAAACCATAAAACTCTTAGAAAGAAACATAGGCAAAAATCTCTTGGACATAAACATGAGTGACTTGTTCATGAACGTATCTCCCTGGGCAAGGAAAACAAAACCAAAATTGAACAAGTGGGACTATATCAAGCTGAAAAGCTTCTGTACAGCAAAGGACACCATCAGTAGAACAAAATGGTACACTGCAGTATGGGAGAATATATTCGTAAATGACAGATCCGATAAAGGCTTGACATCCAAAATATATAAAGAGCTCACGCACCTCAACAAACAAAAAGCAAATAATCCAATTAAAAAATGGGAAGAGGAACTGAACAGACAGTTCGCCAAAGAAGAAATTCAGATGGCCAACAGACACATGAAAAGACGCTCTACATCGCTTGTCATCAGAGAAATGCAAATTAAAATCACAATAAGATATCATCTCACACCAGTAAGGATGGCTACCATGCAAAAGACAAACAACAACAAATGTTAGTGAGGTTATGGAGAAAGGGGAACCCTCCTACACTGCTCATGAGAATGTAAATTAGTTCAACCATTGTGGAAAGCAATATGGAGGTTCCTCAAAATGCTCAAAATAGAAATACCATTTGACCCAGGAATTCCACTTCTAGGAATTTACCCTAAGGATGCAGCACCCAGTTTGAAAAAGACAGATGCACCCCTATGTTTATCACAGCACTATTTACAATAGCCAAGAAATGGAAGCAACCTAAGTGTCCATCAGTAGATGAATGGATAAAGAAGATGTGGCACATATACACAATGGAATATTATTCAGCCATAAGAAGAAAACAAATCCTACCATTTTCAACAACATGGATGGAGCTAGAGGGTATTATGCTCAGTGAAATAAGCCAAGTGGAGAAAGACAAATACCAAATGATTTCACTCATCTGTGGAGTATAAGAACAAAAGAAAAACAGAAGGAACAAAACAGCAGCAGAATCACAGAACCCAAGAATGGACTAACAGTTACCAAAGGGAAAGAGACTGGGGAGAATGGGAGGGTAGGGAGGGATAAGAGCTGGGAAGAGAAAGGGGGTATTATGATTAGCATGTATAATGTGGGGGTGGGGGAAAGGGGAGGGCTTTGCAATACAGAGAAGACAAGTAGTGATTCTACAACATCTTATTATGCTGATGGACAGTGACTATAATGAGGTTTGTGGGGTGACTTGGGGTAAGGGAGAGCCTAGTAAACATAATGTTCTTCATGTAATTGTAGATTAATGATAATAAAATAAAATAAAATAATAAAATAAAATAAAATAAAATAAAATGAAACACAGAATGAGTTCAAACTCAAACCCTTGCAGGGGGGTGTGGTATGCCTTTAATATAGATCTGTGATACTAGCCACACATAAAAAAGAAGGTACTAAAATGCTTATATTACACTTGAGTATAATAATTGCCTGGTTCCATTTTTACACTGCCTTTAAAGTATTTTCTAGTCATAACAAAATCTGTTCAGTGATCCCTGAAATGAAATATAAAAGCATTAGAATAAAATACAGAAGATATATATACATGTGCTTATTTAGTTATTTATATTTATATATGTGTGCACACACATACACACACACAAAACCTTGGAC
Source organism: Manis pentadactyla (assembly GCF_030020395.1). NCBI lineage: Eukaryota > Metazoa > Chordata > Mammalia > Pholidota > Manidae > Manis > Manis pentadactyla. The sequence goes on from NC_080027.1 coordinate 82,838,719, forward strand.
TTTTAGGAAAGGCTTATCTTAAGACATACAATGAAAATATAAGAAAGGATGCATTAAGGAACTTGACTGTCTCAACATTTAAAATTTAAACACAAAAGACTAAACAGAATTCAGTGACAAGTGATGAGTGAAAAATATTTATATTACTTATAGCAAACCGAGGATTTACATACAAAATATATAAAGAGCTTCAAAAATCAAAAAGTAAAATACAAATGAATCAGGAGGAAAAGTATGCATATATTATAAACAAGTAACTTGAAGAAGAAATGAATATAGCATTTAAAAGACACACAAATCTCCAGAGATTAATGTCATGTGAAAAATGAATCCCTAAAGGTTACATAATCTATGATTCCATTTATATCACATTCTTAAAATGACCAAATTATAGAAATGGAGAAGAGATGAGTGGTTGCCAGGGAGAAAATTAAGAATGACTATAAAAGGGCAACAGGAAGGACCCTTAGATTGGTACATTAGTTCTGTATCTTAACTGAATTAATGTCAATATCTTGGTTGTGAAACTGTGTTATAGTCTTACAAGATGTTATCATTGAGGGAAACTGGATAAAGGATACATGGATCTCTACTATTTCTTACAACTACATGGTAATCTACAATAATCTCAAAATTAAAGTTTAATTTAAACATACACACACAGTCCCACAGTGCTTAATTAGTAAATTAAAACTATATTGGGAGAGTACTTTTAACCAAAAAAACAAAAACAGATGGGTAAAAACTATACAGGTTAATAATAACAAGTGTTAATAAGGAAGCATTGACTATAATACTCTTTTGGTGGTCATATAAATGGCATTTTTTTAGTACCTTTTTTAGTAATATGTATATTAAAAATTAAACATAAATTGGCCATAACTATGCCAAGTTATTCTTAGTGTCTAGCCAGGAAAGAAGGGAGTAAGGGACTGAAAGAGGGGGAAGCGAGAGAGAAAGAGGAAGAGAGAAAGAAAACCACACATGTAAGAGTAAGAACATACTAAGACAGTCATCATAGCATTAAAAATAGGACCTTTAATCTAAAACTTGTGTGGTTGCTACAATTCTAAGCACCAACTTATTTAACACAAATAGCTCACTTTTCATATCAAGGAACTGTGCACAGTAGTAACTTAAACAGCACAACTCAGCCAGTAAGTGGTGAAGCTGGCTCCGCAGTCTCTGTTCTTAACAGCTACACAGAGCAGCCTTTCACAAAATGAAATGATATATTCTTCACACACACATGTAGACACACACATAAATAAATAGAATATCCTAAAGGTATATGACAAAATAGTAACAGTAGTTGACTTAGGGGAGGAGACAGATTTCTGATAATGTTCAGAAATACCTGCATTTTATCTGTATGGCTTCAATCTCTCTTTATCAGCAAGTAATCATAAATTGTCAGTTTACTTAAAGATGTTTAAAGATTGTTATCAATCAATTTGGATGACTTACTTGAGCAGGCTGCAAGATTTCCCTTGCTGGTCTTAAAAGTACTTTGCTAAACTAAACAATGCCACATAAAATTATATAGTCTTCACATACATTCCAAACAGTTCAAACCTCTGCCTTCACACACAACCATGTTACAGGAATAGGGAATGAACAGCATCAACAGCCCGGGAGCATCCAGACTATGGATGCTTTCTGGAAGGAGTTGATGCCATATCCAATCATTTCCCTCAGGTGATTCAAGTCCAATCATTCATTGTAAAAAGAAACAGAATCAGAGTGTTGCTGGAGCTCAAAAGCTTCCAGTCTCAACCTCTCACCTTGGCAAGACCCAAATCTGAGTTTGATCAACTCGGCCTACACAGACAGAAACCCAGAGCTTCAGACTAAAAAAAAAAGACTTAGTGTTTTGTGAGTCATTATTATAATACGCATGACATATTCATGAGTGTCATTAAGAAAAAGCAATCCCCACAAATAAAGAAACCCTAACTAAAAGAAAGTGCAGACAGCTTGTGAAGAGAACACATCTGAATCTCCCAGCTGAAAATGAACACTCACAATACCTCGTTCACTGGATTCTCATACTGAATTAATTTAGTTAGCAAAATAAGCTGCAGGACCCAGTTTGTTGTGGGGTTTTCTTCCAAAACTTTATACGTTAACTTCTAAATAAAAAATATGATATTTACACGTAAAAATATTAACAGTGGCTCCAGTTTATTGAGTGCTGTTTATATGTCAGCACTGTATTAGTCATCTTGATAGTCACTTCTAATCTTCTTTAAATTCTTATAACATTATAACTAGTATTTTTATCTTAATTTTACCAAGGACTTGAACTCACTACAGCTTATGTATTAAGAATAAGAATAATCTATTGATTATTCATCTTTACTATTGAATGCTTTACAAATGTATTTGTAGTAGGTACAAATTTTACTTCATAATGCTAGAGTGAGAAATGTCCCATTTATGTCTCTTAAATTAGTTAAATCTACCTCACTGGAGGAAAACTCAAGTTCTGTTGGGAGAGAAAGGAATGTTGGATGAATCTTTTACCTTCCTAGTGAATATAAGAAACTGAAGTTCTTATGCTGTACAGACTATGAAAATGGCCCTGTGGTCTCCAGCCCATAGTGGCCACTGCCAGCTTGCTTATTTGCCTGTACCTGCCCCATTCCTCGAAAGTGGATGATAAAAAGTGCTTTTGTTTTAAACTTGGAAACAGAAGTCATTGCCAAAGCCCAGAAGCTAATAGCCATGGAAGCATCTCCCCTAGCTACACAGAGGAGTTTGCTAGATGAACACAGCTATCGCCCCAGGGGCACTGCAAGAGTAGAGGGTGTCATTTCCTACCCTGCCCCTCCCACAAAACCTGCCTCTTTGCATTCTTTTCCTAGTCTTGGAAGAAGATTCCCCAACCAGCTCTAGTCTGTGTTTTTCCCTTTCATATCTACTGTGTTACCGATGACTCTTGGTTTCTCTCATTGGAGAAATCAGAGGTTCCCCTAACCCTCTGAAGAGTCAACTCAGGCTGCATTTGGAAATTACCAGGAGGGAATCACCCAGATGTCTGAGGGCTAAACTGTCTTCTAGCATCTAAGTCTAAGTAAAGCTGTAAATCCAAATATAAAAGGACTTGATTATTTCATCTACCATATCTTTCTCCTCAGAGTATGAACCATTTTATATCATGCCAAGACAAAAAAAAATCCTCAGCCTCCCCTATAAAAGAACTTTTTAATAAGACTGAGTGAATCAGTTTTCTGAAGTTTCCTTTCTGCACTTGAGATGTAGAACACTCTACTGTAATTCTTGAACATGAGAACTCCACTATGTCTTTGTCTTGTTCCTGGAAAATAACATGCCTACTTAGCTTATCGGCTGGTTAGTACTTGTTAACCAATCTAAGAAAGGCAAAGGTAAAAAACAGGACTTGAAGCAAAGGAGTGTCAAGTGGAACAACAATTTCAGCACAAAAACATTCTTGAGTAAAATTACTAAATCATTTATTTTCTTTAGCAAAGTCTAACCTAAAAACCCACTCTCAGTAACTCCCAAAAATGACAAAGGAAGTAGACACTCTTCCAGGCTGATGGCGCTTGCTTTCTCTCTCATACTGACTGGCTCTCTAACTTCCTTCTAGGACTTTAGGAATCACGTCCAAAGACGGCTCTCTGCTGTAGTATGTTTTAATAGAAGCTCTGGTCACATTTTTATCACTTTGGAAACACATCTGAGAATGCATGACATCTCACAGATACATTACCTTATACATGTGTACAAGCGCAAGCAAAAAGTGAAGAAGGAAGCATTCACTAAATGCTACAATGCTCCAACATCATCTGGATCCTTCAACTAGACACCAGAGGCTGTGTCATTGAATCAGTGGGCTTGGTAGAGCAGATTCTGAGCTACAATTTTATTTTTTCATTATTTGGGAAAATGGTTATAACTTATTTTAGGATTATACTATGGAAATAGTAAAAGTAGCTTGATAAGTGGGGGATAATTATGTAACTATGTAATTACATGATAATATATGTAAATCTACATGAAATAAAGCAATATTATAACCATACTTTGGAACTATTTTACCATATAAAGAATCCATCTTTGGTATGAGTAATCCTCCCTCTTTTATTATATTGCATGCTGTGCTATTTCACGTATCAAAATTTGTGACATGGTGCTCATTGGTGCGACCAAGCACAGTGAAGGAAATGGGGTATCTGAGACCTGTATCCAGGGAGAGGAAGGGGAGCACTCAGGGAACACATATGTGTGTCTCACAGCTTAGAATGCAGAGGGTCCATGAGTTTCCTCTACTAATGACATCTACCAAGGGCATTTAAAAGTCACCTTGTTAGGGACAATTTGGTTACTAGTACTTAGTGCTACTGTGACAAAAAGATCAGTTTCCCCTTTTCTTGGTACCCTCAAATGAAAGGACACTGGCCCTTTTCTTTGTAAGGGTTTTACTGATAAATATACATTTCATTTGAGCCAATACATATTTATACTTTCATCCTACAGGCAAGACATTCCACACTGGAATTAGGATTCTGCAGTGCCTTAGACAGACATATGAACTGTCACCACAGGAAAAAGAGAAGAAGAAAAAACAAAGCAAAAGGCAGACTTAGAATAAGTTACAATGATTTTTTAAAATATGTAAACGTCTTGAGTCATTGGGAACACAAAGATGACTGAGACACAATGCACACCCTCAAAAGGTTCACAGTCCCGGGAGGGAGGCAGACATGTGACAGGTAATCACAATACCACGCTGTGTTGTAATAAGTGCTTAGTTGCCTCATTGAAGCCCACAGCTTCAATTAACTAAGTTACCCAGCCAAGGATTCTTAACTGTTTTAGAACAAAAAAGACTATTTATGATCTACAACTTCCTTGTTGCTGACATCACCAGCTCCTGCCCAGCCTAAAACGCATTTCTTTTCCCTAAAACGGTCTGCCTCATGTCCCGCGTAGGCAGAAAAGCTTTTGTTGAGGGCAGCCAGGAAGCTGCTCAGGATTTTGTGTGTATGTCTGTATTTTCAGTAGAGTCATAATTATGCCATCTCAAAGAGAGGAAATAATAGATCCATTTCTTCTAATGGAGAGACAGTGTGCAGTTTAAAGATGGTTTATTAGCTTCCATCCTATGATACACAAGAGTTATTTGGATACATAACTCACCTCACAGGTCCAGAGCTGGACTCATAAACTGCAGCCACACTTTTTCCCCACCTTTTTGCCTAAATAGAAGCTACTTTACAGTTACAGCCCCATTATATATGATGTTAATAAATGTGCCATGCTGACTGTCTGCTCTTTAAGTAACTCTGCTAACCTGGACACATTATCAGAGATTTATATTGCTGCATAAAGTCTGAGAGGAATGCAGGGAAATGACTTTATAGATAGAATTAGAATGGGCTATCTCTCTTACACTTAGACATGGCAGGAGGAGAGCTGTTCAGAGGCACTTGTAAAGGACAAGAGAGGGCAAAAATAACAAAAAAATTTTGGTGGCGGATATCTGCACTTTTGCCAATGTGGCTGATTCTGTATTAGGCTTTGGTTACAAAACTCCCTACTTGTCTTGATGAAAGAAAAAGTCTTTGGTGAAAATTAACTTACTATGCCCTTCTATAGTCTTTAAAGTCTCTCTATAACCTATTTTGAAATCCCAATTAATGAACTGAAACCTAGTACTAAGTTGCTTAATAAATATTTGTTAAATGAACGAGTAACAAACTATAAAGCCCCTAAAGTCTGTGATCACTTCTCTATCTCTTACATCCAGAGGGATGCCTAGTACCTAAATAAGAAAATTATTATTTATTTCATGAATAGATGGTATACATAACTATGTTTTACTATTCACTGGTACTGTATAGACTCCAATCCAGCCCTATATCTGATCCTGAAAGATGACAAGCAATATTCTATGGACATTTCACAAGTAAACAGCTCAAGTTAAAAATAAGTGAAGTGGATGGGAGCCAAGATGGCAGCGTGAGTAGAGCAGCAGCAATCTCCTCCCAAAACCACATATATCTATGAAAATATAACAAAGACAACTCTTCCTAGAATAAAGACCAGAGGACACAGGACAACAGCCAGACCACATCCACATCTGCGAGAACCCAGCGCCTCGCGAAGGGGGTAAGATACAAGCCCCGGCCAGGCGGGACTGGAGCGCCCCTCCCCCCAGCTCCCGGCGGGAGAAGAGAAGGAAGAGCAGGAGGGAGAAGGAGCCCAGGACTGCTGAACACCCAGCCCCAGGCATCCGGTCCAGAGCGCAGACACAGTGCATGCGTGGGGTCCTGGATACTAGGGAAACAGGGCAGCAAGAATGGTGAGTGGGTACCGGAGGCCGGGGCCAGAGGACAAAAGAAAAGCGAGCGGCCATTTTTTGTTGTTGTTGTTGTTGTAGTTTTGTTTTGGCGAGTGCTTTTTGGAAGTCTTAAAGGGACAGGGACCACAATACTAGGGAAACAAGGCAGCAAGACTGGTGAGCAGGTGCGTGAGGCGGGCGCCAGAGAATAAATAAAAACAAGTGGCCATTTTTTGTATTTTGTTTTTTTTGTTGTTGTCGTTGCTTTGTTTTGGCAGGTGCTTTTGGGAAGTCTTAAAGGAACAGGGAAACCAACACTAGGGAAACAGGGAAGCAAGACCAGTGAGCGGGTACCAGAGGCCGGTGCCAGAGAACAAAAGAAAAGCGAGCGGCCTTTTTTTTTAATTTTTTAATTTATTTTTTGTTGCTGTTGTTGTTGTTTTGTTTTGGCGAGTGCTTTTTGGAAATCTTAAAGGGGCAGGGCGGGACACTTAGTCCAGAGGTAGGGAATCCGGGGATCTCTGGGCACTCTAACCCCCTGGGCAGCAGGGAGCACGGAGGCCCCTCACAGAGATAAATAGCCTCCGGGCCGCTCCTGCTCCAACGCGACTCCACCATTTTGGAGTAGCTGCCCGAGCTAGGCCACGCCCACACCAACAGCGGAGATAAACTCCATAGCAGCCAGGCAGGAAGCAGAAACCCTGTCTGCACGCAGCTGCCCAGCACAAGCCACTAGAGGTCGCTGTTCTCCCAGGAGAGGAAGGCCACAAACCAACAAGAAGGGAAGTTCTTCCAGCCGTCACTCGTCCCAGCACTGTAAAATATTCCTATCACCATGAAAAGACAAAATTACAGGCAAACCAAGATCACAGAGGCAACACCAGAGAAAGAGACAGACTTAAATAGTCTTCCTGACAAAGAATTCAAAATAAAAATCATAAACATGCTGACAGAGATGCAGAGAAATATGCAAGAGAAATGGGATGAAGTCCGGAGGGAGATCACAGACGCCAGGAAGGAGATTACAGAAATGAAAAAAACTCTGGAAGGATTTATAAGCAGAATGGATAAGATGCAAGAGGCCACTGATAGAAGAGAAACCAGAAAACAGGAACGCATAGAAGCTGACATAGAGAGAGATAAAAGGATCTCCAGGAATGAAACAATATTAAGAGAACTGTGTGACCAATCCAAAAGGAAAAATATCCATATTATAGGGGTACCAGAAGAAGAAGACAGAGGAAAAGAGATGGAAAGTATCTTGGAAGAAATAACTGCTGAAAACTTCCCCAAACTGGGGGAGGAAATAATTGAACAGACCACGGAAATACACAGAACCCCCAACAGAAAGGATCCAAGAAGGACAACACCAATACACATAGTAATTAAAATGGCAAAGATCAAGGACAAGGAAAGAGTTTTAAAGGCAGCTAGAGAGAAAAAGGTCACCTACAAAGGAAAACCCATCAGGCTAACATCAGACTTCTTGACAGAAACCCTAAAGGCCAGTAGAGAATGGCATGATATATTTAATGCAATGAAACAGAAGGGCCTTGAACCAAGGATACTGTATCCAGCATGACTATCATTTAAATATGATGGCAGGATTAAACAATTCCCAGACAAACAAAAGTTGAGGGAATTTGCTTCCAACAAACCACCTCTACAGGACATCTTACAGGGAATGCTCTAGATGGGAGCACTCCTAAAAAGAGCACAGAACAAAACACCCAACATATGAAGAATCGAGGAGGACGAATAAGAAGGGAGAGAAGAAAAGAATCTCCAGACACTGTATATAACAGCTCAATAAGCGAGCTAAGTTAGGCAGTAAGATACTAAAGAGGCTAACCTTGAACCTTTGGTAACCACGAATTTAAAGCCTGCAATGGCAGTAAGTACATATCTTTCAATAGTCACCATAAATGTAAATGGACTGAATGCACCGATCAAAAGACACAGAGTAATAGAATGGATAAAAAAGCAAGACCCATCTATATGCTGCTTACAAGAAACTCACCTCAAACCCAAAGACATGTACAGACTAAAAGTCAAGGGATGGAAAAACATATTTCAGGCAAACAACAGAGAGAAGAGAGCAGGGGTTGCAGTACTAATATCAGACAAAATAGACTTCAAAACAAAGAAAGTAACAAGAGATAAAGAGGGACACTACATAATGATAAAGGGCTCAGTCAAACAAGAGGATATAACCATTCTAAATATATATGGACCCAACACAGGAGCACCAGCATATGTGAAACAAATACTAACAGAACTAAAGGGGGAAATAGACTGCAATGCATTCATTTTAGGAGACTTCAACACACCACTCACCCCAAAGGATAGATCCACTGGGCAGAAAATAAGTAAGGACACGGAAGCACTGAACAACACAGTAGATCAGATGGACCTAATAGACATCTATAGAACTCTACATCCAAAAGCAACAGGATATACATTCTTCTCAAGTGCACATGGAACATTCCCCAGAATAGACCACATACTAGCCCACAAAAAGAGCCTCAGCAAAATCCAAAAAATTGAATTTCTACCACCCATTTTTCAGACCACAAAGGTATAAAACAAGAAATAAATTCTACAAAGGAAACAAAAAGGCTCACAAACACATGGAGGCTAAACAACATGCTCCTTAGTAATCAATGGATCAACGAACAAATTAAAATAGCAATCAAGGAATATATAGAAACAAATGACAACAGCAACATGAAGCCCCAACTTCTGTGGGACACAGCAAAAGCAGTCTTAAGAGGAAAGTATATAGCGATCCAGGCACACTTGAAGAAGGAAGAACAATCCCAAATGAATAGTCTAACATCACAATTATCGAAATGGGAAAAAGAAGAACAAATGAGGCCTAAAGTCAGCAGAAGGTGGGACATAATAAAGATCAGAGAAGAAATAAACAAAATTGAGAAAAATAAAACAATAGCAAAAAGCAATGAAACCAAGAGCTGGTTCTTTGATAAAATAAACAAAATAGATAAGCCTCTAGCCAAACTTTTTAAGAGAAAAAGAGAATAAACACAAATCAACAGAATCAAAAATGAGAATGGAAAAATCACGACAGACTCCACAGAAATACAAAGAATTATTAAAGACTACTATGAAAACCTACATGCCAGCAAGCTGGAAAACCTAGAAGAAATGGACACCTTCCTAGAAAAACACAACCTTCCAAGACTGACCAAGGAAGAAACACAAAAGTTGAACAAACCAATTACGAGCAAAGAAATTGAAACAGTAATCAAAAACTACCCAAGAACAAAACCCCTGGGCCGGACGGATTTACCTCGGAATTTTATCAGACACACAGAGAAGACATAATACCCATTCTCCTTAAAGTTCTCCCAAAATTAGAAGAGGAGGGAATACTCCCAAACTCATTCTATGAAGCCAACATCACCGTAATACCAAAACCAGGCAAAGACCCCACCAAAAAATAAAATTACAGATCAATATCCCTGATGAATGAAGATGCAAAAATACTTAATAAAATATTAGCAAACAGAATTCAAAAGTATATCAAAAGGATCATACACCATGACCAAGTGGGATTCATCCCAGGTATGCAAGGATGGTACAACATTCGAAAATACATCAACATCATCCACCACATCAACAAAAAGAAAGAAGAAAACCACATGATGATCTCCATAGATGCTGAAAAAGCATTTGACAAATTTCAACATCCATTCATCATAAAAACTCTTAGCAAAATGGGAATAGAGGGCAGGTACCTCAACATAATAAAGGCCATATATGATAAACCCACAGCCAACATTATACTGAACAGCGAGAAGCTGAAAGCTTTTCCTCTGAGATTGGGAACTAGACAGGGATGCCCACTCTCCCCACTGTTATTTAACATAGTACTGGAGGTGCTAGCCTTGGCAATCAGACAAAACAAAGAAATACAAGGAATCCAGACTGGTAAAGAAGAAGTTAAACTGTCACTATTTGCAGATGACATGACATTGTACATAAAAAAACCCTAAAGACTCCACTCCAAAACTACTAGAACTGATATCGGAATATAGTAAAGTGGCAGGATACAAAATTAACACACAGAAATCTGTAGTTTTCCTATACACTAACAATGAACCAATAGAAAGAGAAATCAGGAAAACAATTCCATTCACAATTGCATCAAAAAGAATAAAATACATAGGAATAAATCTAACCAAAGAAGTGAAAGACCTGTACTCTGAAAACTACAAGTCACCCTTAAGAGAAATTAAAGGGGACACTAACAAATGAAAACCCATCCCATGCTCATGGCTAGGAAGAATTAATATCATCAAATGTCCATCCTGCCCAAAGCAATATACAGATTTGATGCAATCCCTATCAAATTACCAGCAACATTCCTCAGCCAACTGGAACAAATAGTTCAAAAATTCATATGGAAACACCAAAGACCCCGAATAGCCAAAGCAATCCTGAGAAAGAATAAAGTAGGGGGGATCTCACTCCCCAACGTCAAGCTCTACTATAAAGCCATAGTAATCAAGACAATTCGGTACTGGCACAAGAACAGAGCCACAGACCAGTGGAACAGACTAGAGACTCCAGACATTAACCCAAACATATATGGACAATTAATATTTGATAAAGGAGCCATGGACATACAATGGCAAAATGACAGTCTCTTCAACAGATGCTGCTGGCAAAACTGGACAGCTACATGTAGGAGAATGAAACTGGACCACTGTCTAACCCCATATAAAAAGTAAACTCAAAATGGATCAAAGACCTGAATGTAAGTCATGAAACCATTAAACTCGTGGAAAAAAACATAGGCAAAAACCTCTTAGACATAAACATGAGTGACCTCTTCTTGAACATATCTCCCCAGGCAAGGAAAACAACAGCAAAAATGAACAAGTGGGACTATATTAAGCTGAAAAGCTTCTGTACAGCAAAAGACACCATCAATAGAACAAAAAGGAACCCTACAGTATGGGAGAATATATTTGTAAATAACAGATTTGATAAAGGCTTGACGTCCAAAATATATAAAGAGCTCACACGCCTCAACAAACAAAAAACAAATAATCCAATTAAAAAATGGGCAGAGGAACTGAACAGACAGTTCTCCAAAAAAGAAATACAGATGGCCAACAGACACATGAAAACATGCTCCACATCACTAATTATCAGAAAAATGCAAATTAAAACTACAATGAGGTATCACCTCACACCAGTAAGGATGGCTGCCATCCAAAAGACAAACAACAACAAATGTGGGCGAGGCTGTGGAGAAAGTGGAAGCCTCCTACACTGCTGGTGGGAATGTAAATTAGTTCAACCATTGTGGAAAGCAGTATGGAGGTTCCTCAAAATGCTCAAAATAGACTTACCATTTGACCCAGGAATTCCACTCCTAGGAATTTACCCTAAGAATGCAGCAATCAAGTTTGAGAAAGACAGATGCACCGCTATGTTTATCGCAGCACTATTTACAATAGCCAAGAATTGGAAGCAACCTAAATGCCCATCGGTAGATGAATGGATAAAGAAGATGTGGTACATATACACAATGGAATACTACTCAGCCATAAGAAGAGGGCAAATCCTACCATTTGCAGCAACATGGATGGAGCTGGAGGGTATTATGCTCAGTGAAATAAGCCAAGCAGAGAAGGAGAAATACCAAATGATTTCACTCATCTGTGGAATATAAGAACAAAGGAAAAACTGAAGGAACAAAACAGCAGCAGAATCACAGAACCCAAGAATGGACTAACAGGTACCAAAGGGAAAGGGACTGGGGAGGATGGGTAGGTATGTAGGGATAAGGAGAGGAGGGAGAAGAAGGGGGATATTAAGATTAGCATGCATGGGGGAGGTGGGAGAAAGGGGAGGGCCGTACAACACAGAGAAGACAAGTAGTGATTCTACAACATTTTGCTATGCTGATGGACAGTGACTGTAAAGGGGTTTATAGGGGGGACCTGGTATAGGGGAGAGCCTAGTAAACATAAAATTCTTCATGTAAGTGTAGATTAATGATAACAAAAACAAAAAAAAGAAAGAAAGAAAAGGGGGATTACTCCCTGATAGGTTAAAACTAACTGTAAATCAATGATTAATGCATGCTTTAAATATCCTTAATTTTGATCAATTAAAGGGTGTCAGATAATTGGCTATGGAGGTATATTTTTCTGATAATACTCCTTTCTCTTAAAAAAAAAAAGCAGTTCCTGTGTTGTGACCTTCAATGAGTTCTACACAATGGTATAAAGGACATATCAAAGTGTGGGCAAAGGGTCTGTTCGTGTTTATACAGAGGATCAAAGCCTAATTTGGCTACCCCGAAAATGAACTAAGATATGATATGAAGAAGAACTTCCAACATCAGCACTCTCTGGAAGAGTCATACCAGAAGATGATCATCAAAAAACCTCAACAAAGATCCAGGTGATGCTTCAGTTGTAGCTGCATTCATCCCACCAGTTCCTGGACTTGCCAGTGGAATGAAGAAGGAGATATCTAAGCTGACCTGTGCATACAGTAAAACAACAAATTTGACTGGATCTATACTATTGGAACTCAACCAAGAATTAGGAAAAGTGCAAGTTGTAGCGCTCTAAAATCTCACAACTACAGACCAGCTACTGTTAAAAGAACATATGAGATGTGAAAAGTCCCCAGGAATGGGTTGTTTTAATTTGTCTGATTTCTCTCAGACTGTTCAAGTTCAGTTGGACAATAGCCACCATATCATAGATAAGTTTTAACAAATGCCTAAGGTGCCTAACTGGTTTTCTTGGTTTCACTGTAGATGGCTGGTAATTATAGGTCTGCTTTGGTTATGTAGCTGTATTCCTATTATGTTAATGTGTGTATGCAATTTAATTAGTAGTTTAAAATCTATACATGCTGAAGTTACTCAAGAAGATATGTCAAAGAAATAATCAATCTTCCCATGTTTTCTTCCATCTGCTACTCCTATAGCTTTTCTTCTTCCTTCCTAATTACATCCCTTAAATAGAATTCATGCGTCACATCGAATTTACCGAGTATCATAATTCTTCCAAGTGGTAAAGATACCTCAAGACAAATGCTGGGCATAGAAGCCACAGGGCATAAATCTGCAAAGAAGTAAAAGCTAACCTTTTCAAACAATATTGCTTCTCTCTCACTTACCAACTTTACATTTCCCTGTATGGCCCCGGAAGATGACTGGTTAGCCAGAGACGGGTAAGATTCCTCAAGGGAGGAACAACCTAAGACAGGCACAGTCGCAGGGGGGCCATCAGGTGAGAAATTGGGGATCAACAGAGGTGAAGCTTAGAACCTCACTCCCCCTATTTTGAGAGAAATCTTCTGCATCCGTGGATGTTTTATTGCCCTTGTCTAGCTTAGATTAGCACTTAGTCTACAGGCACACACCTGATCATCCACATTTGCTCTCTTACAGCACTAAACTATGTTTTCTACCTTTATCTTGCATCTACCTACCACTTCAGCATTTTATTAAAAATAATAGTAATAATAATAATAAGGGAGAAAAGTGGGATTCACATATAAATCAAGTATAAAAATCAAACGAATACTCATATTTGACCTGATTGTTTATAGTTCATAATGCGTGATCAAAACCGAAAGTTTCTGTGATGACTGCACTTGTACTGTTCACCATGTAACTTATTCACTATGTAAGAATTTGTTCACCATGTAAGAACTTGTTCGTTATGCTTCAGAAGATTGGAGACTGACGAGAATTAGGCTGGGGGTGGTTTAATGATTGTGCATTGAGCATTGAGTCCCCTATACAGAATTTTATTGTTGTTAACAACCATTTGATCAATAAATATGAGAGATGCCCTCTCAAAAAAATATATATATATAAGTGAATTGATTTGGATGATACTAAATAATAAATTATTAAAATGACAGAAACAGAAACCCTGAGATGGAACAATGTGTATAAACAAGATAGCACATTTAAAAGCAAGATAATTATGTCAGCTTGCTTCAGCGTCCAGAGAAAAGTCAAGGACTCCAACTTCCAGCCTGGAGCCATAGCATGTTGGATCATAACCTTATTCCTTAATCACCCACCCTGGAGCTTCAGGTCTTCGAGTTGTGCTCTCTCTGGTGAAAGTTAATACCTTCTTATCTTCCAAAGGTATACTACCTCTGATGCTTCTGCTTTCACCATATCCTCATCTACTCACCATCATCCACAGTCCCCATATATACCTAGCTTTCTTTTTATTATAACACAATGGAAAAAAAGACCCATATGTACAGGATACTTATTATTTCAGTCAGATACGGCTACTCAGGTTATCAATGCCTTTACCAGCTTGAAATGTATGACCAATGCTAATTCAAATTTAAAACCATTCATCTTAGTTGCCCATATTTTTCTAATTAGACAATTAGTCCTATAGCTTGCAAATGCTTGTGACAAAGTGCAAACTCACTTTAGCCAACATGTACCTCTGTCTACTTCTCATGCCCTGGATAGACTTTTTCTTCCACTGCATATCCTCCTCTTATTCCTGTTATGCTTTTCAGGATACTTCCTCTGAACTAGATCAAGTAGAAAAAGACTCAGCCCAAGTGTCTTGCTTCACTGCAAGTTTTAATATCTTCCTTTATGATACATTATAGCATCTTCTATCAGTTAGCTTTTGCTGCATAACAAAGAACTCCAAAATCTACTGGTTTAAAACAATAATTATTTATTTGCTTATGATTTTATGGGTTAACAATTTGATTAGGGCTCACCTAAGACAATTCATCTTTGTTCCTTATGATGTTAGCTGGTCTCACTCAAATATCTAAGAACCTCAGGTAGGAAAGCTGGGACATCTGGAGCCTGTCTCCACATAGTCCCGTTATCCATCAGGGTAGCCTAGGCTTGTACACAGGATCATAGGACTTTCTTACAAATGTGAGTGCTTAGACTTAGGTATTGCCTGACATCCCTTCTGCCACATTTAATTTGTTAAAAGATGTCACCGGGGCAGCCTGATTTAAGGGACTAAGAAAATGGATTCAATCTCTTGATAAGAAGAGATGCAAATAACTGGTAGCTATTTTTTGCAATTTATTATGTTTTAATTGAAAAAAAAATCCCACAAGCCTCAAGCACAGTTAAAGTAAAAATTTTAGCAAATAATTGCTAAAATTTCTTAAACACTAGTGCCAGGCATTAGCCACTTCACATAATACACAGTATTCTATTCTTGCCCAGTGAAATAGATAAGGGGTTAGCAAATTATGGCCTGTGCACCAAATCCAGCCTGTTGCTTGTACTTATTTCTGTTACAACCCATAAGCAAAGAATGTTTTTTACATCTTTAAATGGTTGTGAGAAAATGCAAAAGAAAAACATTTCATGACACATGAAAATTATAAGAAATTCAAATTCCAGTGTCCATAAAAAAGGTTTAGCTAGAATGCAGTCATGCCCATTTGCCTTCACATTTTCTAGATCTGCTTTCACACAACAACAGAACTAAGTAATTACATCATGGACCCCCTAGCCTGCAAAGCCTAAAATATGTATTATGTAACCCTCTACAGAAAGTTCCCTGACCTCTAAAGTAGGTATTATCTCCCTGATATTAATTAGGAAACTAAAGCTTTAAAAACCTAAGTAACATAGAAACAGTTTGAACTCAGGTCTGCATAACTCCAAAACTCATGCTGCACACCCAGCAAAATAACAGTAACTGTCATTTGTTGGCTACGTACTTCTGTCATAATGCCTAATCCTTATCCCCAATGCATAGATAAAGAGCTGAAAGGCAAATTATGGCATAATTTGATAAATTCTATATGACTAGTGAGTGGCAGAGCTAAAATGCAAAATCAGGTATCTCAAGACTTCAAAGCCTGAGCTCCCAGTAAAAGGTACATTTGTAATGGAGAAATAAGACAGACACCACCTAACCAAGCTGTCAAACTTAGTATCACCAATAACAGGGCAAATGGACCTTGCACACCTTCTGATGTCAGACACAAGGGAGATAATGCCACCCATGCAATACTCTAGTCAAACTGTTTAATCCAGAATTAACTCATAAGGAAACAATTAGATACATTCAAATCGACATTCTGCCAACAACCAGCCTTGGCTCTTCAAAAAGTCATAATCATGAAAGATAATAAAAGAGTAAGGAATGGTTCTCAGTTGAAGAAAATTAAAGAGGCATAATGAGTAAACGCTGTGTGTGATTCTTGAATGGATCCTAAATCAGAAGAAAAATGTAAAAGACAGTATTGATACAATTGGAGAAATCTGAATATGGAGTGTATATTAGAAATAGTATTATATCACTGTTGAATTTCCTGAATGTGATTATTATCATTGCACTGTGATTATGGAGAATGTCTTGAGAATATATTTTTAAAGTGTTTATTGACAGTGTCATGATGTCTGACTCACACATACACACATGCCCCCAAAAAATTAAGTTAGTATGGAATATGTCTGTGTTGTGTGTGTACAGACAGAAAGAAAGAGGAAGGGAGGGACAGAGAGATGGAGGAAAGAAAAGCAGAAAATCTTAACATTTGGTGAATCTAGGTTAAGGGCATATGGATGTACTCTCCTTGCTGATCTTCTGTACCCACAGCTTTGCTCTTACCACTATACCGCTCTTATGCTTTTAAACACACACACACACACACACAAAAAAAAAAAAAATCCCTAGTTTACTCTCCTCGCTCTTCTCATAGGGCCCCCTGTGCTCCCAAATGCAAACACAGGTTTTGCGTATTTCTGAAACTGAGGGGATATACCTCAGGACATCAGACAACCAGGCAGTTGTAAAAGGACTTCTGTTCATGCCTTACAAGAAGTTTTGACACTCTAAGGAGGTTAAAGTCTCCTTTCAACTTGTCGTATTGTGCTAGTTTAAAACCTCTAAGTACACCGACCCCTCTTTCCGCAAGCAATTTCCCACAGGCATCTGTGTTTAGAACACACACAGACAGGCTGCTATAAGTGCCCATTAGTCTTCAAACCTGAAATGCTCCCCACCCCCAAGGTGAATTATGGGGAAAAACACATACTACCTCAAATGAAAAATAGCAAAATACATCAAGAGTTCAAAAGGCGGGAGTTGAACAAAATGATCCCATTTCATGCTACATTAATACGTCACTCTAATTTTATATCAGAATGAGCCTTCATACTTACCATCCAGAATTCCGAAATACATTGCTATCCAAGCAAGTAAATCTACTCCATAAATGGGGAGGGGAGGGTATGTGGATTATGCCTGAAGTTTAGAAACTTGTCCAGAGTGTTTAGACCAATGAGTGGTAAGAGAGAATAGGAATGAGGGAGGGAGGGAAGGAAAGCAAGGAAGAAGGAAGGGCAGGGCAGGGCAGACCCCCTACCCTATTCTAGCCTAAGCAAATTTATGTCCACAAACTGCTTTTTTTCTCCTGGAGAGAATATATAGCTTGGTGAAGAGCCTGGGTGCTTGTGTTAGTCCACCTGGAATTTATTCTTGTCTCTGACACTTACCAGCTGTGGGGATCTTGGTCTCAAACAGGACGTAAACTGTCTGTATGCCAGTTTCTCCATCATAAAATGGTAATAACAATACTGCTTAGCCCTAGAGTTACCATGAAGAGTTACATTTAGAACAGTGTCTCTTATATAACAATGAACTTTGAGCTATTATTATTGCAATAATTTCAGATCAAGTAGGAGGAAAATGTAAATCATCCTAGGTCCTAGTGTCACCATTTCACATAGCCATCAAATTATCTCACCAATAATTCTTGAGAAAAAAATAAATTTTGAGGTCTTTTACTTCTACTCTCCTTCACGGGATTAACCTATATATGATCAATTTATTTCAAACTAAATCCCACAAGCAGAACCACGTTGTAACCCATGCACCTCATCAGTCTGTACCTGCAAACTAAGGCCAACTTTCCTTTCAGCGATCAGTTTATTGCAGTGCCAACCCCCCTTAGCCTAACTGCCAAAAATTAACTTCAGCTCAAAGTGCCCCTTCTTTTTTGGAGACCTTAAGTAGTCACACAGCAACACCTTAGTCTGTGAGGCACACTCCCCACAGCATCCCTTCCTCCTCCGCTTCCTCAGGAGCCATCTGGGAAAGCCTCAAGTCCTTGGAGACCGTATCCCTCATGTGAAGTCTCATATATAGGCAAAGGGTGGTGTCGTTATATGCCTCCGAAGCTGGCTTCTTTGATGGACGTCTGTTTGTTGATGTTGTGCTTTTCTTCCCTTGGTGATAGTACCCAGTGGTTGTCCTCTTGGTGAGCCATGCCTCCATCACTATCAACCTGCATAGTCTGGATGTCCTTGACTCTGATACCAGCATGGGACACCATTCAGACTAGTAAGAGCAAGGCCCAAGAGTTTTGTGACAACTCTTAATGAAAATAGGAGATTAAAATGAAAACCCAGAATTGCTGGCAGCCACCTTGCCATCACAAAGGAGTCAAACTCAGACATCGAGTAGGGACCTAATATAGAGGAAAGCCAAGCTGAAGTAATAGAAAGACACTTGGTGGTAAAGACCTCATTTGATCCTCAGGATTCAGCCACGACTGAACCTAAAAAATTCAGCCCAGAATATTTCCATTAATAGAACAGACGTCCTTTTTGCTTTAATCAGTTTGGGTTGAATTTTACTGTTACCTGACACTGAAAGCATTCTGAATGATACTATTGTTTGGAGTATCAAAAGATTTCTGGGTTTCATAGACAAGTATGAGGGACTTCCTTCCAAACCCTATGTCCAACTTAGTCATTAGGCCTCGAGAAAGCTCTATGTATGCTTATGGTCTTCCAAAAATCTGATCATATTCTAGTTCTCATTTTGGCTAATCATAAGGAATTTCAAAGCCAACCCAGTTGCCCTGGCCCAAAACAGATACTAAAATATCATCCTGTGCTCTTCTATTACCAGCCTAACCCACTCCCCGAAGCAAAAATCCTCCTTCCTGAACAGGTACAACACAGAACCTGTTGTACATCTCAAGGATAGAAACAGATACAGGCAAGAGTTATGAATGAAAATTACTACTTGGCCTGTCAGAAATGCCCTGGTACATTGCTTATATTTGTGCTGTATGAACTACATTTTTGCTTGATTATCACACACTAAGATTATGTGCTACCCAACATTTTCAAAGAGGCTTACTCATAACTTTGGACCCCCAACTATGTGTTTCCCACAAAGTACAATGTTAAAATGCATTATCCCACTACTAGGTTCGTAGAAACATGGCTTGCTCTGGGAAGAATAGAGAATTTACCTTAAGTATAGTAGCAAAAAGGAGTTGGTTAAACGTGACTCATTCACATGTGGCCATTCAATACAAATCTACACCAACATTTAAATCACCTAGTCTTTCACACAAGCATAAAAATCAATTTTTCCTCCATTGTTTTCTACTGTTATCTCCTAGAAAACTCAGGATGTAACTTTTAATAATAATCATCAGCAATATCACCATGGGCCAACAGCCTTGATATTCTTCCATTTGATAAATTTAATGAAACAGTGGAGCATATTGATGTTTCTTTCCACCATCAGTTTTTCTCGCTATTGAATTTCACCCTTTTTCTGTCTTCCCATTTCTCCCAATTGTTAAGGTCATTTTCAATTTCAATCTTGTTTCTAAGGCATTAGCTAGCACATCCAGCTTGCTGTAAATGGGATATTTAATAAGCACACTCATTTTGCTACCCAAGACATTAATGAAATTTTTAAGTACCACAACAGAACTCTGAAAGTGTCTTCTCTCCCTACTTTCAAGTCAGAATGACCCATTGACAAATAATTTCAATTTGAATCAGCCCTGTACTCAACAGTAAAATGAGCTAAACTCTTATTTTCTCAGGTTCTTGATGGATATGACATGTGGGACTGGATTTTAGAAGCTTATGGAGCCATAATGAAGGGTTGAAACACATCCATTTGCCCTTATCTGACAAAATAAAAAACAGCAACTCTATCAGGTAGTACACCTAATCTTTCAGATTTTTTTTCTATTATCCCTATGCCCTTGAGTCTTTAGCTGTTTTCTGAGTACCCAATCCTAATGTGTTGGAAGCAGTATGAATTTGGAGCCAAATATACCCAGGGCTAAATCATACCCCTGCCACTCTGTAGAATTTGCGGGGGGGAAGCTTTTCTTAAACCCCTGAACCTGTTTCCTCATCTGTAAAATGGGCATAATTCTTAGCTCTTAATGTTATTTCAAGGACAAGCAATATGACTTTGCCAGAATAAAAATTCAATAAAAAGAATGATCCCCCTTTTTTGTCTCATTTGGAAGGCTGTGTTAACGTTATACAATCTCCCTGCAGTCAGAGGAAACTTTAGCCACCTGCATAATACACTCGTGTGAAACACAACTATCTATTCCAATGGATTTCCTATGTCTGGACCCTTCTAATTTCTTATACCCTGGGATTGGAGGGGGGCAGTGTAGCTTCAAGCATTGCCTTGGAGTCAATCAGGGTGAATCTGACTATGCCACTTGTTAATTATGGACCTCAGAAAATTTTCTTAAACTCTCAAAGTCTGTTTTCCCTTCTTAAAAAGTAGATGATAACAGTATGTGGTTCATAGCTTTCTTTTAAGGGTCACTTTTAAGACTAGACACTAAGACACCAGATTTGAAACACTGAGCACAGTCTTTGGCTCGTAGCAGCATTCAACAAATTAATGCTATAACATAATCTTGTAATTCTCATTGGAATCGTGCCCATATGAAATGAATTCTTATGTATCTGTTAGAATTCCTTTCACTTCCCAACCTCTCTTTGATTAAATAGTACACTCCATGCAAATATGCACCAGGCCTTTTTTGTTCAATATTAGAGTTCCTGCTCCTAAAACAGTGCCTGTCATATAGTAAATGCTCAATAAGAAATTATTGATTAAATGATAGATGAATGAATGAATGCACTTATCTTTGACTTCATGCCAGTGAAATTTAAGGGCAGCTGTTTATTAATCCTATGAACTTTTAGTAGCATGACCACCATCTCTGACTCCTTAATTAAAGCTTTCCAATTTTCCAAAGTGTATCAGAGTTCAGAATAAAAAGACTCAATAGCATGGTACCTATGTCAACAATATGGTGTTGCACACTTAAAAATTTGTTAAGCTCATGTGTGTTTGTTAAGATAGCATGTAAAGCTTTCTTGCTTTAAAAATAGAGGGAGCACAAGGAAACTTTTAGAAGTGATGGGTATGTTTATTATCTTACTGTGGTGATAGCATCCCAGACTCACCAAATTGTATACATTAAACATATGCAGATTTTTCATATGTCAAGATTGCCTCAATAAGACTGTAAAAAACAGACTATGGGGCTACATCTCTAAACTTCAAAGGTATGATTTATTTTATGAAAGTTTGGGAATTCTCTCAACCCATAAAAGGGCTTATTATTAAAATTTAAGTACAAACAAATCCAAAGTGATTTCATGATGGCCTGATACAGCCATGGTCCTCAACTCTCATCCAAATTCATTTGGCAGAAGAGAATGAGTGAATGTCCCAGGGGAAACCAAGAGCCTAGATGAATACACTCCCTCCCACACATGTAACCATGTTTTTAAGTGTCATATTTTATCCCAAAGATACAACCAGATGCACAAAGATGCAGTCACAGGATTTTCATAACATTTTTCATTGTGAAAAATGAGAACAGTCTAAAGTAAAAATACAGTAACTAAATGAATTATACTTTATCCCAATTATGAAATTTTGGTGTAGCTATTAAAAACAATATTATCTAATAATATAAAAATACACAAAAATATTTTCAAAATATGTCATTAAATGAAAAATGTTGGTTACAAGTTCCAGTTACCATCACTAAAATGATAATAAAGTGATTTTTAAATCAAATACCCATAGAGGCAAAGGTAACAGGAGAGCATACAGAACTGTGAAAGGTAGAAAGTCAGTGGACATGTGTAGCTTTCTTGAAACCTAAACTAATCTAAACTTTAAGCTAAGCTGGCCCTGGGGAGCCCAGAAGCAGATGATGCAAGCTGCAAAACTCCAGGAATGCTCACACATAAGTAACACCACCTGACTCTGAAAAAGGAGGTGAAAGTAGTTCAGAAAGCAAAATTATTTAAAAATCCTTACAACCAAGTATTTAATTTTAGGATTGCTCTCAAACTTCACTGCTGCTTTAGAAAACAAAGGATTTACTCTCTGAAGAGGTTGATTCAGAAAGACTCTGGACTTGGGGTCACTGGGCACAAGTTAGGTTAAAGTGCCAAACTAAAACTATGTGGGTTGACTGAAATTTTAAATACTGAATCGTGAAAGTCCTGCACTCCTCCACTCGCCTCCAAAAACACTAAAGTCTCAAGTTCTTGCCAGCTTGGTCTTAGGGCTTCTTCACTCAGCATTAGTTTCTTCAAAATTCTTTTGCTCAGCAAATTTCAAGTACAAATAAGATCTCAGAGGGAATATTTAACTTGCTAAAGAAAATAAGTGTTTTAACCATTTCATACACCTGGGAACACCACACTTGATATCAATTTTTTTAATTATATACTTCAGCTGCAAAATGTCATTTCTTAGGCTGCAGTTCATACTTTATACTTTTCACTGAACCTCATTTGTCTTCTCCCCTTTGGTTTGTACTAAACTCATTGTATTAGGGGAGTCCACCTTAGTGGTTCCCAATGTGTCAATGGCGAGGGAAGGGGCATTTCACCTGAACCCTAACTTGCTCCCCAGCTCCCAACCAAAGTGTGAATCAGGAACCTAAAGAGGTCTTCTTAAATTATATATACACAACCCTGCCTCCAAAAACTCTGCAGACCCCTCAACTATCTCCTATTAGAAAATCACCACACTTCCTTAAAGGATGCAATGGACATGTAAGTGGTGCGGGGGCAGAAAACAGGGTTAAGAACTACATCAGTACACAATAAAGACATCTGACCAAATTGAGCAATTCTAAAAAATTTGAGTTTTGGACAACACTGAGAAAACACGACTTCCAAGGCCCTTTTCTATTTGGAAATTTTTACAACCCTTTAGTGGAAATGGTACCTGTCCCCTTCTAAGGGAATTGACACAAGGCCCAGGTGGGGCCCCTCACCCCTCTGGTCCAGTGGGTGATCTAGGCCTGGCATACATGGCCTAGTGTAGTACTGAGCCAATCAGAAAGCTTCCCTGGAATTTTTTTAAAGTGAAGCTAATTCAAGTGCCTTTTCCATTTCAGTCATGAAAGTGTAAGTATATGAGAGTGGAGCTTCCAGAAAGCATGTCCTCCATTCAAGGGACAAGCCATGCTGGTACAGGGAGAAAAATGGAGATTAAGTTAGAGAGACAAAGTCCTGAAGGGATTTTGGTTTCTGATTACAGATAAGCCTATGAATTCTCTTTTTGCCTTAAACTAGTTTTGAATTGGATGAGATGGATTTTTGCACCTTCCAAACAAGAAGGTCTTGCTAATTCCCATCTGTTTTAAATTGTAAGCTATGGGAGGGCAAAAACCAGGCTTGATAGACATTATATATTGAATATACTACCTGAATAATGGTGGTAATAGTAGCACTGCATGAAGATCATGATAATAATAGACGAACTCTAGTGACTGCTAACTATATCCTGGGCACCGCTTTAGTACCTCGACAGCATTGTACTATAATATTACCTCCATTTTTATAGTTGAGGAAACTGAGGCACAATAATGTGAGTTAATTTGCCCAAGATGGCATAACTAAAAAGCCACAGCCAGCCAGGACTTGAACCTAAGCCCCTCAGCTCCAGAGCCCACACTCTGACCCACCATAACATTCTTCTTCTTATGACAAGTCAGTTAACTGGGCTGTAAACAATGTATCCTCTAAATTAATGCAGAGAGACCAAAATTCCTCTCAACCTTGAGAATGTCTGAACATTCCAGTTGCTTTGACATTTCAGATCTCAGCAAAAGGAGCCCCACTTCACTGCTGGAATTTACATGTGAATTTCTTGGAAAATATCCTCAGGAAACTGCTCTATCCATAAGTAAATGGAACATGATAAATGATGACAGTCTAATGGGAAGTGCCTTACAGAGGTTGAAAACCCTGAACTATTTCTGCTTGACTTGTGGTTTGACCTGGAGCCAATCACTCCACCCTTGACCACTCTGGGCTCTTTTTATTTCTGATTTAATACACGGTAATTTTCAATGTCCCCTCACAACAGGAAGAGGGCATTTTTAAGGCAAATGATAGCAATGCATAAAATTCCCCAAGTTTCTTAGAAGATATTAGCTAGATACTTCTAAGAGAAGTTGGTTATCTCACTGAAATAATATAGCTGAAATCTATTGAGTCCTTACCATGTGCCAGCACCCCTCAATGCATATATATTAGTTCATTCAACCTTATATTGCAAATACTACTGCTATTCCCATTCCATAGGTGAGAAAACAAGAATTGGGTGGTTACATTATTTGTGGGTGTTTACACAGTGTGGTGATTACTTTTGTGTGTCAACTTGAGTAAGTTATCATACCCAAAGGTTTGGTCAGACAGAAATCTAAATGTTGCAGTAAAGGGTTTTTTAAGGTGAAATTAACATTTAAATCAGTAGACTTTGAGTAAAGCAGATTACCCATCAAAATGTGAAAGACCTTATCCAATCAATTGAAGGCCTTAAGAGAAAGAAGATTGAGATCCCCAGAGGAAGAGGGAATTCTGCCTCCAGACTTCCTCCAGACTTCAGCTGCACTCACAACTCTCCTTTGAGCCTCCAAGCCTGCTGACCTGCCCTGCAGAATTCAAACTTGCTAGGCCCCAAAATCACTAGCTCATTCCTTAAAATCTCTCTCTCTCTTTGTCTTTCATTATATATACATACATAGCCAACCTATTGCTTCTGTTCCTCTGGAGACTCCTAACAAATACACAAAGCAACTGGAAAAGTTTGGACTTAAACTGATACAATCTTTATTACAAATTATACCCCAAGCTTTTTTCAACTCATAGAATTTTCTTTAGCCATTCTCATTCTTTATAGGACCATGAGTCTAATGTCTCTGAAAACTGGCAGTACCATTGATCTGAAAAGATGAGGAGTATTCTATCACTTTCTTCCAAAGAATTTATTTTTCTTGCACATACTCTAAATCTAATTAAGTTTTATCAAATGTCTTTGGATCCTACCCCTGAAACCTATGTGATTTGTCCTCACGCAGTGTTAAACTGCACTCTCTATAGGTATTTAGCTTGTCCTCTACCCTCTTTCCTTCACAGAGAAACTGTAGGGAAGACTGCTCTAGCATTTCAAGGTGTTTTGAGATTCAATTGTGGGTGCAGGTCTCTTGCAGTGGAAGAAGGAGTAGGGCTAATAGGAGTAGAGTGTCAAAGTGGAAAGAGTAACCTTTGAAATCAGGCAGATCTGGGTTCAAATCCTGACTTTACCGAAGACTTACTTTATAGCCTTAAGCAAATGCTGTAAGTCTCTGAACCTCACTTTTCCTACATGTATAATGGGGATAGCCATACCTATCCTGAAGCATTGCTTTGAAAATCAAGGAAACATGAAAAGCAAAAGATCTGCAAAGGTATTCAAGAAACCATAGCTCTTATCATCAGCAGCATTTCCACCTTAAAATTTAAAGCCTAATGTCTGTTCCTAAGCTCACTTATAATCAGAACACTGTTGTTATTTGACCATATTTCATTGACACTGCTGTGATCTGAGGTGAAGGCTAAGTCCACAATTATTCCATCTCCTATCTGACTTGGCAGCATGTCAAATAGAGTGCTTTTAAAAATCCTAGGCTCCCTTCAGATATCACAAAAAAAGAAGGTTAAGAGTGGAATCAGAAAATCAATTTAGTTCCCATCTAAGCAGCCTTTTTGCTACCATGTTTCTTGAACAACATAATGGCTCTGTGGAGCCAATGACACAGGGCAACAGAAGAAACAGCCTGGTTTTCATGCCATCTTGTCTATCACATCTAAGCTGGCATTCCAAGGACAATAGTTTCCCTAGCACTAGGGGTAATGCTTGTGGAAATGGTACCAATCAGCAAAGCTCAGACATGCCCTGAACATCTAGGAGCCCAGCTTTACGTTATGTATATTATCTGCTCTCCATACTTAAATTCTGCAAAAAAAAAAAGTTTGTTTGTTTTCTCTTGCTATATAATTAATTCATGGTTTTTCTGGAAAAAAATCAAGTAGACAGACGAAAAAATGTTACTCATACTCTCAGTAATCAAAGACAACTTGTCAACATTTCAGTAAATCTTTCTAGTCTTCCTTAATTCTTAGCACTGGTGAAGCTGTGGTTACATATTCCATTACATATTCAAACCTGTCACACCCTAAAACAGCAGTCGGCAAACTGCAACCTGCAGGCCAGATCTGAACCACTGCCTGTTCTCATAAATAAAACTTTACTAGAACACAGCCATGCTTATTCATTTCCATATCGTCTATGTTTGCTCCCACTCTACAATGGCAGAGTTGAGTAGCTGACGCAGAGGCCAAATGGTCTGGAAAGCCTGAGAAACCTAACACCTAGACCTTTGCAGGGAAAGTTTATCAACCTTAGCCCTAGATAGATGGTCACTGAATGTACTAACTGTGAGGGGCAGTGGAATGCCCACCTCCTGATCACCTTTCAAGGCCCAGGGTAATTGCCATTGCATCAAGGACACTTCCTCTTACAGTTCCAACTGGAACAGCACTTCCTCTTCTAAAACCCTACCTTTGATTCCTCTTTTTCTTAATTCTCCCTCCAATGTTTTACTACTTTTTACAGGTATGTATCTTTATGAAGTATCTTTTCTCACCTATTAGACTACCTTTATTACACTGAGCTCAGTGTCTACCAGTTGAACACGTAACTCAGTATATATTTGCTGAACAAATGTATTAAGATATGGTCCCTACCCTCTAAGAATGTACAACCTAGTTGGGAGAAATAGCACCAACCATATTAAAACAATTGAAGGTGGTTTTGATGTAAGGACTATTAAAAGAAGAAAGCTAAGAGTAGGACTGGTGTGACTGGGGAAGGCTTCTTGAAACAGTAGGAAATGAAGTGGGCCTTAAAAGATGATTTTGAACTACCCAGAGAACAAATAGAGAACTACCCAGAGGCAGAAATAAAGACAGAATAGGAAGTGAGCAGCTTTGTCTAACACAGTGAAGAAAAATCTCAACAGGGTGGAGGATGAGCTCAACCAGGAGAGGGAAACAGTAAAGAGAGACTGAACGTGGCCAGGAAAATGTAAGAACTTGAAAAAACAACAATGTAATCACTAAAAAAGAGCCTGGCTTAGGTCCCGAAACAGCAAGGATCGGCCTGTGTGTGCCTCAGTGGACAGCCTGCTTAGAATTCTGTGGTGGAACATCATCAGTTCATTCCTGCAACAGTCTGTGTCTTAATAAGCATCATTTAGAAAATATTTGAATGAGACTGGTCCCCAGCTCAAAAACGATGGGAGGGAGAGGATAAACCCACCTGCCCTGCAGTCTCCCACAGAACTCCATATATAATGTTCTGCATAGGACAATCAGGCACTGTTGTCACTGCCTCAGTTTACATGTTCATATTCCCTGCTAGGCATGAACTTCTCTGGGATTTCTTAGTCATGGAGTGTTTAGTTGTAAGTGAAAAAAAGTCCACTTTTCTTTTTTTTTAAAGCTGAAGTAAAGAGAAGCTTATCTTAAGGTTGAAGTAGCACCCTGAGGACCCCAGGCGCAGAAGGTGCCAGAGTCCTCAGCAGCCCTGGGAAGTCTGGTCTCTGGTCCTGCAGCCCCTATGTTTTCTTATCTGCAAAGCTCTGGACCATTTGTCCTCAAACCCCTCTGAATCTCATCTCCCTCTCCAAGACAAACCACACTGAATGGATTCCAGAATTCACATTTTCCCAGATTTAACATCTGTAGATCTCATAAACTGGTTAACTTCCAGTGGCATATGATACAGTTGTGACTACAGGTTAACTCAGGTAGAAAAGCAAGCCCCCAGACCTGGGAACGGGTTCACTACTTTAGACTTTTTTACTTTCGGAAACCACAGTGAGGTGCAGACGGTGACACAGGACAGAAACAGCAATTCCAGAAAGGTGGATGCTGCGCATGAAGTTTTAAGACCACCTTAACAGTTTACTTATTTTTTACCTATTTATGAGAGGTAGGAAAATTCAAAAGCATAACATATGAGAAAAAATTATCATTAAGAAGTTTGAAGAGATTTTTCAATAAGCATAAAATAAAAATTCTACACGATGAGAAGGCATTTATGCCATAGTGTACATGGTAGACTTTGTCCTTCTGACTGAGAGACTTACAACTGACTTTCATTTAATCAAGCTCCGTACTTGCAGCTTCCCTTTGACTCCAGGTTACAAAAGGTTTTGGGTTGCCAAGTCCTCCAGCTACAACCCTAAATGGCACTGATGTGCAGGCCCAGTTCTGCTGGAAGGTGTCAACCTCTGTTTTGCTTTCAGATATTCCCAGGACAGAAAGCACACTTGTCCCAGCTTCAGTCAGCTGTCCAGCCACTCAGTCAGCTGGAAGGAAGGGGAGTAGTGTTTATGAGGATAACATGGAGCCACAGTCATGATCCCAGAGAGCAGACCCAGACCACAGACACAGGAGGGACACTCTTCTTCCCCAGTGGTTTTGAGGTGACATGGCACAGCTAGACTCTTCTTTTATTTGTTGTTATCATTACTTTCTTTTTTTTTTGCTAAATTGTATCTCTTTTTGTAAATTATCTCAACAGACTACCTGTAGATTGTTTTCATAGACTCGGTTCTCAAGTAATTCTTTAGTTTTATTTAATAGAGCTCTGAGTTTAAATATCCCCTATATCAGATATTATTGTTGATTCTCCATACCATCCCCTCACCTGTAACAAAGAGGCTGAAAGCATGGAAACTTCATTGCTCAGAATTTCCTGGCAACAGAGTTCCAGTAAGATTCAGCCAATAATTGAGACCCAAATATGAGATTGAGAGGGAGAAGGCAGAGCCAGTACCCTCTGACAGGAGAAGTAGGCAGGCACATGGGGTCGGCATATACCAGACATGGGTTTGCTGGAGGCTTGCAGCAGTCTTCCTGAGGATCACCTACTTGGGAGCTACAGCCCGCAGAGATGGTAGCGGCTTACCTGCAGTTTTACACGCTCGGGTTCCTGGAAGCCTGGGGTAGGCATGCTGACCGTCGCTTCTTAGCCTTTTCAACGGTGGTATAACCTTTTAATCTCCTTTATTAAATGGTTTCCTATTCAAAATACCTAACATGACTTCTGCTATCTTGACTAAGCCCTGAGGGGTACAATTTGTTAAATAAGAGTTCTCAAATTTTAGCATACATAAAAGTAACTGGGAGGACTATATAAAAATTCAGTTTCAGCAGTGGAATGAGCCCCCAAAGCTGTACTTCTATCAAGTATTCCAGGGGCCTCTGATGGGGTAGGTAGGTTCACACTGACAGACACGTCTTTAATATAGAGGGGAGGACCCCTATAACTCACGGACCCACCCTCTGTTACTGGAAAATATTCTGATGCCCAAATCAGGGTCCCAGGTAAGCAGTACCCTTTGCAACCTAGTGGCCAAAACAAAGGTCATTCCTACCTGGAGTGTGCTCATCATAGTCTTTAAATTTCTCACTCACGGAAATATGTTATCTCTGAGCAAGTACATTATATACGAAGTGCAACAGAGTTTAAAGACAAAGAGGGTAGGATTAGACCTGGAATCAAATCCTGGCTTTGCTATTGACTGATGTATGACATTAAGCAAGTCACAACCTATGTGAGCTTTAACTTATTTATTAGCTGTAAGTATGTACTTCACAGACTTGATCATCATAAAATAGGATTAATGTCTACCTTTCCCACTTATACTTTAAAATTCATAAAAATGGGAACCAGATCTAATATGTTTATTGCTTTATCATCCTTCAACCTTTGTTCAGCAAATAATTATTGAACACTTAAAATACATCAGGCTCTGTATAAGCTCCAAATGAGGATACAGTGCTTAACCCAATATTTAGAGGAGTCGTTGCTCACAAAATTTTGTTCAGGGTCATCATCAGCTGAGATCAGTGGCTCATTTTTAAGAGCCTATTGTAAATGGCAGGTACGTTCGTAAGTCATAAAATGCAAAAAGTAGTATGTTAAAAATTATGCTTCGTACAATAACAGCAGCAGCCTACCACATCAACAGAATAAAAGTGTGATGGGAAGGAAGTAGTTAAATCCTTGAATCACAGCTAGCCTCCCTGATCTGCTCTACAGCAGCTGCACAGGAAGCATGGCTCTTGAGTAAGACTGGCAGAAAATAATCTCATTGCCATTCAATGGGAGGGAGATTTTCTAATTTGGAGTTTTAATTTATCATTCTCTATCTTATGATATGTTTCCCAGATCAGACTTCCAGCACCCATGGGGAAAGATGCTGGACACCCATTAATTTGAAATGAAGAAGCAGGTCACACCCTTTCTGGTTCCGAGTGAATGGCCATTCCACTTGGTAATAGGTTGTCATTCCTGGGCATCTGACCTGACCTAAGCCCAACAGATGCATGAGGACAGAAGACAGACCTGTTGATTGGAAGGAACTTATGTCCTCCAGCTCCCTGCATGTGTGAGCAGGCACCATGGTTGATGGTGGAGAGTTTCCATTTGCACCCTCATGTACTGAAAGTGACCAGGCCAGACCCTGGGAAATATCTGAACATAATTCACCTCCAACAATCCATGCCTCCCTTCAACCACTCCCTTACCATCAATTGCAAGATGCTTCCCCGACACAAAAACACCCAGAATGATTTTTTATCTCACCCACAGTGGTTCACTTTTCATGTTCACTTACATAGTAAAGTTTTGACTTTAACAAATAGCTAATATGCATTGAATGCTTACTAACTTCTAGGCACCATAAAGCACCTTGCGTGCATCATAATACTGACTCTTTACAAGCACACTATGAGACAGCATATTTTGACTGCTTTACAGAAGAGGAAATGGGGACCTAAAGTCATATAGCAAGCAGGCTGAAGCCTTTGTTGCTCTGCTTGACTTTAGCATCATGCCCTTTACCACTTCACTGCACTGCTTCCTATATTGATCTGTACAAAGAAAAGTAGTACATTGAATTAGAGCAGTTGTCTGCAAATTTTTTTTGTAAAGACCCAGACAGTAAATACATTAGACTTTTCCCATAAGGCCTCTGTCATGGCTATGAAGCTTTGCTGTTGGAAAATAGCCACAGGCTATAGAAGAACAAGTGTGTGTAGTGGGTGTGCTCCATAAAACTTTATTTACAGAAACAGGCAGTGGGATAGATCTAGCCTATGGATCATTTCTGCAAACCCCTGAGTTAGAAGAACGTCAAGCCAAACAGAAAAAGGCTGTCAAGTTTAGCATAAAGGTGCACTTGCCTCTTTGAGCTTTAGGGTTTCTGTGGGACAAGCCCCAGAGGGCAGAGTATCTGCATTTCTGCTGCACCCACTGCTTTTGTGAGCAGGGCATGACTGAGGAAAGCCCTGCATGCTCTCTTCACTGAGAAGAGAGAATACAGACTCTGGGTTCTCTCAGCACTGGGCGGCTGTGCTGTAACAAAGTGCTTCAGGTACTCCACTTAGCATCCCCCCTTCAAGTGCCCTCTGTGCTTGTTACTATGTGGCCTGAGTTAAGCTTCCCTTCTCCCTTACACCCTTCCCTTAAGTGGATGAAGGCTAGTGACACTAGAAATACAAAATGAAATAGGAAAATTAAACCCTGATCTGCTGGTAAAAGTAATAATAGTAGGCATGTGTATGTACATTTACCATTTACAAATGACCATGCAAAACAGTAACAATTATGGATATTAATTGGGAGGTAAGAAATTTGCTGTAAGTTGCATTTGATTACAACAATAAGCTGTGTTCATGTTCTCAGCTTTCACAGTTTGTTGCACATGAAGCATGAGTGTGTCTACTCACAATTAAATATCATGGTACACAGCATCAGTCCCCATCCCTAGTTTTCTCACATTTTTCAGATAATCCATATTATGTCTGCACTAATAAAAGAACAAATCTTGCTATAAGGCAGCACATTGCAGCATGAATGAAACACTGGATTTAGAATATTAATTGCAAGCCATTTTTCAATGTGCCAGGCACAGTATTAAACAGTTGCATAAGTTATCTCATATTAACCTCAGCAACTTCATGATGTAAGTGCTATTATCATCTACACATTACTAATGAAGAAACTGAGGCTGCCCTCAGAACAAGTTTTTTTTTCCATGGCCTCCATGGCAGTGTAGGGTTTTACTGCCTCACAAGAGAAATCACTGCACCTTCAGTAACTGACAAATACCTTTTAAAATGCCCACGCCTTTGTCATGAGGTCTGGGACCCACACAAACTGCACAGAGCTCATCTGCGAACATCGCATCATATCTAATACAAACACATGGAATGACCTGAGCAGGTCAGTGTGCCAGACACTGACAGTCCCTTGCAAGGCCTTAGGAAGAAAAAGACGGCTGTTAGAGGCCCTGGATTAGATTTCCTCCTGGGTAGATCTTAAAAGCACAATGTTCTTTTGAAAAAAGGTGAGCAGATAAAATATTTGACACCATACCATTCACAAAATTTAAACGTACATGCAGGTAAAACAGCAACACACATTTTGGAAGATATACTCACAACAAAGAAATACAATTTGGACAATTAGAATGGTTACTATAGTGAAGGGACTGAAGTGGAAGTAGGTATAGAATAGGGATAAAAGTGAAGAAAGAAAGAAAGAGAGAGAGAGAGAGAGAGAAAGAGAAAGAGAGGAAGGGAGGGAGGGAGGGTGGAAAAGCAGGAGTCTTGCAAAGCATAATATGGATCATGAACCATGAACTGAGACATGTTATTATTCAATCTGCTGAGACTAAGATCTAAGAAAGAAAACAGGGGGGTATGAAAAAAGAACAAATGCCTTGCATCCAAAGAGCCAAACAATGAAGATGATCATGATAAAGAGATCAATGCAGGAGGAGTAGAGGTTGATCTACTCTGAATCAGCTAAATCCCCAAAACAATACGATCTGGACTTTTAGAAAATAAAGAATGTCTGTACAGTAACCTTGACAAAACAAGGGCAGAGCCATCAGCAATGCAAAATTACTCTTATTGAGCAATGGTCCTGGCCCAGTAATATTTTCTCAGGGATAGACCGACAGCTCAATAATAGATTGAGGAGACATAGCCATTAATACATCCAATGTACTAATCCATTTCTTAAATTAACTTTGTATAAAATTAAATGTCACACAAACAAGATATACTTGTTCATTAAATATAGTTGAAGAGAGGGAAAGGGTAGCGATCTCTGAAGCTAATGGGTGTCTTTAATCAGGCCAGACAATATTGAGAATCTTTGTGGCATTAGCTAATGCAAATGTGGGGTAAACTGTGTCATGTCCCAGCAAGATAAAAAAAAAAAAAACAGGTTAGGTCAGGGCATAAGAGCAGTCCTTGCTTCCTCTCAGTCTTCCAGACATGATACGTTCAAGCATCTCTAGATGAGTCACTAGCAGTCCTAAGAGCCAAAGACTACCAGATGAAGTGAGAACACAGGAAGAGACTGTTCTCTCACACAACTCAGCTGATGCTGG
This sequence comes from Manis pentadactyla, assembly GCF_030020395.1. Taxonomy (NCBI): domain Eukaryota; kingdom Metazoa; phylum Chordata; class Mammalia; order Pholidota; family Manidae; genus Manis; species Manis pentadactyla. The sequence goes on from NC_080027.1 coordinate 82,872,677, forward strand.
AGTTTGGAGGGGATTCATTTCAACTGTATGCCTAAGAGCCTACTGACCATGCAAAGCATCCTACCTGTGCTGTCACCATCTACGGTCTCACCAGCCAGCACATCAACGTGCAAAACAGGTTCATAGGAACGGCTCAAATTCACAAGTTACACTAACATCTGACGATCTACCTGAATCCCGAATCAGAATTCTATGTAAGGACTGACAACTGCAAGACTGACATTGAACTTCAAGGGACTGAAAACCCAACAGCTATAATGTCCACCTGCCCCATTACTGGTGCAAGGCTCAGTTCCTGCCCATCTTCATCTCATCTATTCATGAGGCCAAAGTAATGAGCACTACATTCCAATGGCATATACTAAAGAACATCAGTTCTGGTGGAAGACAATTCTGGGGCTAAATTCTATCTCTGCCACTTTATCAGCTGTATAATCTTCGACAAACTACTTATCTTCTCCAAGCCTTAATTTCCTCACATGTAAAATGGGAGAAATAGTATGCCTTTATCAGAATTAAATGAGATAGTACATAGAAACATTTAGCCCAGATTGCTGAACACAGTTAAGTACTTAATAAATTTAGTTATTATTGAAATTAATCTTCCAGTCGACCCTAAAGGATTTAGTCAAGTAACATCTATTGATCATTCAGTACACACGGAGCACAGTGCCAGATGCTGGAGACAGTTGAACAAGCCACAGAGCTGGATAATTCTACCTTCAAGTTTCTCAATTGTTTGAGTTATTGCTGCTAAGACCAACCATTAACTCTATTAAATTCTAAATTATCACCAGTAATAAATCAATGTACTTAAGAGATAGGATGTTTGTTTCCTCTGCCAGACTCCACAATACCAATTTGCTATCAAGTAATGTATGTGCATGAAAATTAAAGAATCAGAGAACAATTAAAAAATAAACAGAGGAGGCACACAATTGTTTTCAGACAGCAGGAATTTGTAACTTTACAGAAGCTGTCACTTAGTATTTACATCATGCCAGGCACCACGCAGAGCACCTCCCCTGAACCTCCCTCCCACAGTGTGACATGCACATCACAATGACAATTGTAATGGTAGGATGACAGACTCTGAGAGATTGGGACTACCTCCAGAGACATATGGGGAATACATGATGGAACTGGGATTTAAACGCCTGATTCCAGAGGCTGAATTAAAGTGCTACACTGTACTCTCCCAGTATGCAGCAAATGTTGGAAGATATCTGTATTTCTGAAGCTGGTAGAAATTTAGATATTATGTAATCCAAATTCCTCATTATATGAAGGAGTAAACAGACCAAGGAATGCAAAGTAGCATGTCTAATATCCCCCAACTATATAATATTAGATTCCAGATTCAAACCTAGGCTCCCTGACTTCTTGTCAGAGTTACACAACTTTGGGTCCCAGTCTATTTAAGGAAGCCTACCCTGAAGGCAGCATGTTAAATAGGCCTCGGAAGACTGTACGATTAGAGCAGATATTCAAGTTTCCACCTGTACTACATTCCCTGCCTTACCAAAGCTCAAGGTTTACAAAACATTTAACAATCACATTTCTGTGGCTCCAAATGAAGTTGATGATAGAAAATGCAGGGTTAATATGTCTCTATTGAATGAACTGTCAAATTAGCAGTCACAGTCCTAGAGCACTCATTTCTCCGTTTTCTGTTTCTATACTTACTACCCTTCAAAAGACACTTGGATCAGCAAGTGGATTATGAGATCCCTGAGCCTCTGTGCTGCTCCTTGCCAGCCACTAAGATGACAGTGCATGCCAGGGTCACAAACACAAATGCCCATATGAGACAGACAGGTGACACACATGAGCAATGGGAGAGGGGGTAAGACAATTTGGGGCGGCAAAATCTGTGCCACGTTGGTGTGTGCGTGTTTCACATCACAGAAAGGGGCAAGCTGTTCTTGCTCATTGTTCCTACAGGGACACACAAGCTCATGTGACCCAACTTCCTAGAGTTTAAAGAAACAATGTAAATATATAATTTTTGTATAATTATTCAAACACATTGTCAAGCTAAATCTAGCTTGTAGATTTTTATCTCAGGTGTACATATTCTGAGCTCTCACATTTACTGAAAGTCAGAATTTCTTTGTCCTCCCAGAAAACATATTTTACCTACACATGTATTTTTAAATACTTTTAAATTTGTTTCTAAATGTCAACCCCATTAGAGTATAAGCTCCTTGAAAACAGAGTTCCTTCAGAATTCCAAGTCTCTGATACTTAGGTCTATACTTAAAGAAAGAAAAGGGGTTAGACTGTTCATTAAACCAGTCAACAAATATTCCTTGTAGATCTTTAATCATAGCTAGGAACTGTTTTTGCTGCTAGGACTATGGCTGTGAAAAATGATGATATATTCTGAAACTCTCCAGTTAGATTAAACTGGGAGAGGTTCCCTAGTCTTTATAGCACTTACTTGTACATCCTCTATTATTCAATAGATCAGTAATATCCTTAGCCATGGAAAAAGAACACTGGTTTATCTGAGTTTATTGAAAGTACATATATTAATCAGCACTCTTTCAGCTCACAGTAGCAGCAGCAATCATAATCAAACTACTAGCAAGGAAAAAAAAGAGAGCAGAGAGAGAGACAGAGGGGAGGGGGGAAAGGTATTAATTCTTAGGCTCCAGCCATGTATATAAACATTATGATTACTGGTAGCATAAGACTCATATTCTAGTTCTTAACAATATCAGAGGAAAAGAGAACATCTTCTCCAACAGGACTGGTGGAAGCACCCCAGGGAGGATTCTCATTAGTCTAGACTTCTCACACAGTCCGTACATGAACTATGAGCGATAGGAAAGAAGCATTCTGTTAACACAGTGAGAAAGAGAAAAGCAAACACAACATATTCCCTCTTTGTTAGTAATAAAGCAAAAGCCATCAAGACAACATGGTGCTGCCTTTCTGACTATCCTGAGAAAATGGATCTTGACCAGGAACTATTTGGATTAAATCAAAATACTTTCTGTTTTAAGTTAGCAAGAAGGTTATACAGATGTTCAGGATGGAATGGTTATGTTTGATTCTAAAATAGTATTAAGTCCTAAATTTAATTTCTGCCTTAGAATCTCTCAGAGTACTCCCAGAAAAAGAGCTCACTTCTTAGGATAGTGAAGATGTTCAGTAGTCAATTTAGTTTGAGAAATTTTGAGTTATACAAGTTAAACTGATTTCTTAACTGAAGAACTTCTCAGAGAACATTGCTGTGTATCATAAACCACCAAAAGTGGTGACTTAGTATGCTTTAGTTCCTGAGTTAACTTAGCCACGGAATGCTATAGTTCACAGAGGATCTTGTAGGCTTGGTGTTCGATGGAAGACACTACACTCTAGGATCCTCCACTCCACAATGAGATACAAATGACCATTTTTTTCTGTGCATTTGAAACCTTCTACACAGTGTTGTGAAACAGCAGACTTTCACCTCAGCGCTGTATCTGAATCTTGGTGTGTTACCTTCATCCTAGATCAAATTACTTAAATCTCTCTGAACCTCAGTTTCTTCATCTATTAAAGTGAGATGCTATAACTCACAAGATAACTTGTAATAAACTCTAAGAACACACTAACTGATGCTAGCTCATGCAATAGCTCACAGAACACGCTAACTGATGCCAGTTCTTTTCCATTGTGAACTGACCTAGGCCTGATACAAATGACTACCGAATTTAGCAAACAGTGGTAGTCCTTCAATAACTACTGTATTCCTGTTTCCCAGTATTAATTCAAGTCTTACCCAGAAAAGGCCACTAGTACAGATTTAGGTGAGGGCTAGAGGAGAAAAAAAAGCCAAGTACCTTTGGTGAATTAAAATAGGATAAACTATTGAAAAAGAGCATCTGAGCCCAGGATAGCATAGTATGTCACGTTCAGGAGTTGGAGGCAGAATCCTGCTTGGATGATCTCACAACCTCATGCCAGTTACTAAAGTCCTCTAAGCCCCAGTTTTCTGATATATCAAATGGGTAATTATAGTACTTTAGATGATTGTTGTGAAGATAAGGCACATAAAGCATTTACTTACTGAGCTGGCATCTAATAAACACTCAATACCAACATTAGTCAAGGCTAGCTATATTCAGCTGCCATAATAATCAAACCCCAAAACTACAGTGGCTGGAAACAATTACAACTTCTTTCTTTACCATAGTACATGTCTGTATTACATGGAGAAGGGGTATTGCTCACCACTATTTCTCAGGGCCTTGGGCTCATGTAGCAAACACCACCTCAGATGTTGCCAACTCTCTGGAGTGTCTCATACCAGCAATTAACTATCTGGCCTGAAAGTGACATAGGACCTTCAGTTCAGAACTCAATGAGCAGGACTAAGCACAAGCATCACCCAAGCATAGGGGGGCCAGGAATCACGATCCTCCCTTGGGTCCTGAGGGAAAGAAATGGAAATGTTTGCAGAGCAGCATTACGGCCCATGACAAATGTGCCAGCCATTATGACCCAGAGTTTGTACATAGTAGGTATGTCAGGAGTATTTGACGACTGCTTTGAAATGGCCAGCAGAGCAGGGGAACCAAGATTTTGCATTCAGTCACCAGAATCACCAGGATATCTACAAAGAGACCCACTGTAAGGAGAAAACTACAAATGCAGCAGCAATGAGCCCACACAAAAGGAAGAGACTGGCTCAGTTTGCAGGACAGCAATTAAAACAGGTATGGCAAAAGCTACTAAATCTGTTTTATTACTTTTATCGTAGATCAAATTATTTAAGTCTGTTTTTCATGTACATAAAACAAAGTGTTAAAGCTTATAAAATAATGTATGCCAAAAAGTCTAGGATAATACCCTGCTCACTGAACACACTGGTGAATGTTAGTTTCATTTCATTTTAAATTGATGGAGGCCTGATACAAACTTCCAACCACTGAAGCAAACTCCTGAGCAAAATCTGCCCAAAACTCCAAGAACAACTTCACTAATTTTGAAGATTATCTTTCCTTGATAACAGCATGTTTAGACAACTTCAAAAAAACAAAAAAGAATGATATCTGTACCTCACAGTAAATTCTTCAGCTAAATTATTCATGTTATTTGTTTATAAACAGCACAACCAGCCAACCATAAAGTTTAAACTGGGAAATCAATTTCCCTGCAAAATATTTCAGGTTATATGGAGCTGTCTTGGAGAATCTCATGGCTGCAATGATGAATTATTTTTATGACACCACTCACATATAGAAAGCATTACATAAGGACTAACAGAGAAGCAATCCTGAATTATAAGACATGAAAAAATTGCCTTGACCCCCTAGAAAAGGGTTCCTAAATTTCTTTCACCCCTCTACCCCCCGGGCTAATATGCCAGACAAGTGCAGAACTGCTGCAGAAAGGTGATCAAAGAATATAAATTGAAATTCATTCAAGCCTCAGATTCTCAGTAATCTAACAGACATTTATGTCATAAATTCATCTTCAAGGAAGTCATAAATCAGCTGAAAAAATAATTAACCAAAATGTAGTTTGAAAAATTATTTTAGCAGCTACTACTGGTCTTTGTCCAACTTCTATCCTCTACTCTTTCCCTCTAACAGAATGAGAAATTGTATTCCAACCTCTGCCCAGTTCTTTGTGCCCATGAGCTTCAAAGGCAGCTGACTCCATCAATAGCTGTGAGTGGTAGATGAGCCTCTTTGGTCTAAGCCAAACCTGCTTAACCATACTGGGTGCAGGGTGGACATGTGATGAAATTCTGTCCATGATGTGAGAATTCATTAAAGAGTTCCTGGGAGCAGGGGGAGTGGGGAGAGGGAAAGAGAAGAAAAAAAAAAGAGAGAGAGAGAGAAAGCAAGGAAGAAAGGGAGGGAGAGAGGGAGGGAGGGAGGGAGGGAGGAAAGAAGGAAGGAAGGAAGGAAGGAAGGAAGGAAGGAAGGAAGGAAGGAAGGAAGGAAGGAAGGAAGGGAGGGAGGGAGGGAGACAGGGAGGAAAGGAAGCAAGCATCGGTCCCTCTTCCTACAGATGTTGCTGTGTATGAATCTAACATCTGGGCCTGCTGCAGTTACTTTGCTTCCAGCATGAGAATGAGGACAACACTGGGAGATGCAAAGAGCCTAATTTCTTGAGGACATTCTTGAACCACTGGGTCAACCAACTCTGAAAGCTGTTCTGCCTCTGGACATCCTGGTATGGTATGAGATTAATACATTTCCTAATTTTTTATGCCAATTTGAGTTCACTTCTGGATTATTGCAGAACAAAGCATCCCGAATCAAATGCTTTAAAGACAATAACAAGAGTAAGATGGACACTACTATAAACAGCCTTATCTACCTTACTAACATTACTCTCTACTATGTTTAAGATAGCCCAACTGCAGAAACAGTCATTTCTAGACAATGAAATGTATATGGATGTCTACCTTTGGGGCTTATTAAAAAGCTATTGTTTACCTTACTAAAATAAATTTGAAAAGAAAGATGGTTTTCAGTGCCCTTTGTCTTTTGCTTTTTTCCCCTTCTTTCTGCCCATATGTAGACTATATGTTCACAGCCTGAACAACCAACATGCTAAGGATGATATAGTAGTAACTCAGAAGGAACCTGGATTTTTTATGCCTTCTTGACCAGCTATGCTCTTCCTCAAAGACCTTCCTCTAGACTCTTGGCAAATGAAGAAAAGAAGCCACTATAAGGTAAACCCCTGTAGTTAAGTTTCACTTACACAACCAACATAACCCCAATTTTAAAAATAAGTTATTTATTTATTTATGAGCAGGTAACAAAACAAAAATCAGGAGGAATATGAGTAGATCAAAGTGTGGCCTCTTGAAATAGACTAGCTGGATTTGCAAGCTAGGTCTGCCCTTTGTAATCAGTAGGATGTTAGATAAGTTACTTAATTTCTATAGGCCTTGGTTTCCTAATTGGTAAAATTGGGATGATAATAAAAATAAATCTATTTCAAAGAGATATGAGAATTTAATGAGACAATCCACAGGGAAAAAAATTAGCCTGGATCTCAACATATTACTTCATCCAAGAAATAATGAACATGCCACCATGTACCAGACACTGCTCTAAGTACTAAGACTACAACATTAGACAAAACAGACAAAAAGCCCCACTCTTCTGGCAAGTGCATCTTATTGATGGAAAATAGATAATAACATAGTGGAAAAATATATACAACTTGTTATACAGAGATAGGAGCTATTAAAAATGAGTATGTCAAGAAAGAGAAATAGAGAGTAGCTGGGAGTGGACTACTGTAATTTTAAATAGAGTGGGTAAGGAGAGCTTCTCTGAGAAAGTAACATCCTTGTGAAGACCTGAAAGAGATAAGCGGGTGCACCCCGTGAATCCCTGGGACCGAGGCACGTTAGGCAAAGGGAAGAGCTACAGTAAAGACAGGAGGCAGGTGCATTCACAGTGGGTTCTACGAAGACCAAGGAAAACAATACGACTGCAGCAGGGATTTTAACAATTAGTTTGAAAGAATTTATTCCCTCTCAAGGTAGTCTAGAGGTTTCAGATTTCAAACCAACTCTAGACCATCAGAATATGGAATGAATATGATATCTGTGAAAATATTTATATGAAAATTTCTTCATCTTCCATTTCTCATCATAGACTCATAGAATATCTATGCAACACCAAATAACTGGCTATGCCTTAGTCAACTCAGGCTGTGTAAGTCTGGGGAGAAGAAATCCTGGGAAAAAATACCTCTAAAAACCGCAATCAGTCAAAGGGAGAAAAAAAGTTTAAAACCCGTTTATTGCTTACAAACTGCAGTCCAGGGCCATCTCTTTCCTCTGCTCCTGAAGAAGCAAGCAAGCAAGCCCCTCCCTTTAAACTCTCAGGTTCAGAACCACCCTCAGTTGCCCAGGGAATTACCCATTGACATGGAGATGAACTTCTTTCCACCCCTAAGGATATGTAAATGCACTAATGCCAGGTGAGATACTCTAGAAATGTTACAATTTTACCTACAGGCTGTTATAACAAAATGCCATAGATAGGATGGCTTAAACAACAGACATTTATTTCTCGTAGTTCTAGAGGCTGGGAAGAACAAGGTGTCAGTCCTTCGTTTCTGCTGAGGCCTCTCTTCCCCTCCTGCAGCTGTCCAGCTTCTCCTTATGTCCACACATGGCCTCTCCTCGGTGTGTACACATGCAGAGAGAGAGCTTTCTTCCTCTTCTTAAAAAGTAACCACTCCTATGTAATGAATAAAGTCAAGATATTGTAACAGCTTGGTATGGTGATAGCTGGTACCTAGAATTGTCATGTATATAAATGTTGAATCACTATGTTGTACACCTGAAACTAATGTAATGTAATACCTACCGTGTGTCAACTACCCTTCAATAAAAAAATAATTATCTACAAAAAAAAAAAAAAAAGTAACCACTCCTAACAGACTAGGTGTGGGTAAAATTGAAACATTTCCAGAATTTCTCACCTGGCTTTGGTACATCTGCATATCAACAGGCATTCAGAGGTGGAGAGAAGTATGGCTTCAGTGCATTTGCAGCTTTCCTCAGGGTGGAGGAGTTCATCTCCATATCAGTGGGTCATTACCTGGGCAACAGAGGGCTTATCTGTACCTGAGAGGTGAGGGGGAGGGCCGGGGTGGTTGCTGCTGGAGCAGAGAAGAAAGACGGCCTGGAACTGCAGTTTGTGAGCGATAAACGGGTTTTAAACTTTATTTCTCTCTTTGACTGATTTTGGTTTTTAGGGGTATTTTGCCCTGGAATTTCAATTCCCCAGACTCACACTAGGGCTCCACCCTTATAAGCCCATTTCATCTTAATTACTTTCTAAAAACCCGGTCTCCAAACACAGTCACATTAGGGGTTAGGCATTCAACATAAGAATTCAGTCCAGAGTAGGCTATCCGAAATTTTGTCTTGAATAGACTTAACAATCAACCTAATTGACCAAATTAAGCAGTTATTTAGAAACAGATAGATCCAACCCTGAAATTTTGGCACAAAATTTATTGCCAAATAAACCTTCAAACACCTGAGGTCTATTGGAAATCAAGGAGAAATTCCTGGGGGAAAGAAGAGGAGCTCTGCTGCCTGCACTGCGAAACCAGCACCCACTCCTGTGGCCGAGGAGGGAAGGGCTTCTCCCCTCCCCGCAGTAAGATTCCTCGGCTAGGCCTCGAGAGAAGTGGTTGGTTTCAACTGGTTTCAAGAAAAGCATTCCCTTAATTTCTTACTCCAGCTACATAACAAGATCTGTATTATGGTAAGAAATAGTTCATATTGCTAGACTACTATTTTAATACAACCTCTATTGACTGAAATTTTGAGAGAGAGTATGCTTAAGCTATGGAACCAAACTGCCTGAGTTGAAATCCCAGATCCACCACTAAGTTAGCAAGTTCTCTCACCTCTCTGGGTCTTCATTTCCAGTTATTAGAGTAATAATATGTCTAGACCATGAAGGTGTTGTAAAGATTAAAGGATTTTAACCACTTCACTCTGTACCAGGCATTGCTCTCAATCCTTTATATTTACCTCCAAGGTGTGTGTTTTTATGGTCCCCGTTTACTAGTGAATAGACGGGAATTAGGTACAGAGACGTGAGCTCACACAGTGAGTGGCAAGGCCAGGCTGAGGACCCTGTGGTTCCCACAGCACCACATTGAGGTCGATGCTGCTTAGAGAGACCAGTGCTCCAGGGAGGTTTGTCCCTCGTCCTCCACACTTCACTCCTCGCTAGACAAGAGCCTGTCAGGGTGAGACAAGGAGAGGGGAGGTGAACTCATGGTGACAGAAGGAAACAGCAGCACAGGAAGAGATAAAATGAAGAGAATTAGATGGGATTCCTCTTTGGGGGTGCAGGGTGTCATCTTTCTGATGCAAAGCAATGTTTTCAGAGAAAAGATCCCCTGTCTTAGGTTTGAATTCCTGCCATGCTAATAAATGGGCCATGGAAACAGCTGGCTGCAGTCATATCACTGCCGTGGGAGTTATTTACAGTAATCCTTCCCCTGTAGCCTGGCTGGACAAGGATGAAAATCCCCAGCATCAGGTATTAAACGAGACAGAGGAAGCACACAAACCGAGTTATGGAGTTTCACTTGACCAATTTTCTTCATTTGAGTCCTATTAGCTCTGATAATGTATCCTCGCTATTAATTGGCCAGGGAGAGCAAGGTGCTGTCTGTGTGTGTGACTGTGAGCACATGCTCTGTGGTCTTCAGTGCTGCTAAGTACCAGCTTTCCGGCAAGAAGCCCAGGAAAGGCAGAATGTGGACATGATCCTTCCAGCTTTCCTGAAGCACATGAGTGACCAAGTCAGTGAGGACTCCAGACAAGCACCAGGAAGGACAGTGCAGTAGAAGTTCTCTACAGTTCTGCCATTTCCTTGCTATTCTTTGCACAAGGCTTTCTACCTCTCCAAGCCTCCATTTCATCAACGTGAAAATGGGGAAACTAAATACTTTGCACAGAAGTTGTGAGGATCAATGAGGTATGGATATGATGGTTTAACACAGACAAAGCACTTACTAATAAGAAAAACATCACAACAACAATAAAAGTGATTAGCTATTATTAGCAATGGTATTTTTCTAACAACCTCCTTAAATGGCCTGATTGAAAAGGAAGATTCAAAGAAACAGCAATTTGGAAACATCTGAATTACTTCCCATGACCTTTCACCTCGAGCTCAGTGATGAAACTCTCTTCTGATTACCTCTTTCACTGACGCTGACCTCTTCAGAGAAGAGAGTGGTCCAGTCCATGAACAAAAAAACTGGAATGTGATGTATCTTTCCATGGATTCAAGAATGTTTTCTTTTGTCTCTATATTTGTGTCCTTGGATGTCATCTCTCAGCCCTCCATCTCCTTACCCTCTCCATTTATCACCAGTCCAGTGTAACAGTAAAGCACAACCTGATTCTATCAGAACAGGCTCATTCAGTTCCCACCCTCAGGAGCTCCTATTCTTGCTCAAGGCTTCCCATTTGCCACCTCAGTGATGAACCAAAACTCCTTGAAATAGAAAAGTTATCTGGCTCTGAACCAAGGTTGTTATTAGTCATTCCAGGATCTCAAGGAATCAGAAAAAGCAAGAGAAATTCAGAGATAATGTGCAAGAGGGAATGATAGAGAGGAACAGAGAAGCTTCACCAAAGAAAATACTGCTAAAGAACATGCCAAGAACACTGACTTCTTAATCACAGAGAGGCCCAGCAAATGTGTATATAGTGAATTAAGAGCTTTGGCTTGATCCAGTCTGACCTGGCATAGCACTGACACATTCTGGCCAAGACATTTAATTTTGGGAACTTTAGTTTCTTCATTTGTAAAATATGGGTAATAATATTCACAGAGCTTTTATAAGGAAGGATAAAACATAATTTGTGTAGAAGTACTTCATACACTACTTGACACATAGTAGGAGCTTAGTTACAGGTATTATTTAGCCAAAGTACTAGGCTTGCAGCATCCATATTTTCTAAGAAGCTCCAACTTTCTCTTTTGCATTTTTAATAAATATAAATCCTAAATGTTTATTTAATTACTAGAACTACAAAAACTGTGCAAGCAAAAAGGGACAAAAGATTAAGTTTCTCCAGACCAGTCCTAAGGAAAACCAGGTAAAAGAATAGATGGTACAGGAAGATACACATAGTTCACTGAAATATATAGAATCCTGAAGACTCTAGAGGAGTTCTCTGCCACAGATTACTTCTAAATAGAAGCCAGAGGACCATTTATTCTGGTGGAAATGTTCAGCAAAGAGTTGGATAGATTAGCCCAACACACAGAAGAGAAAGGTCTTACTTGGTTCTTAGTAGGACGTAGCATTTTGAGCTATCCACCATTATCTAGCCAAGGATAGACCAGCCAAGAGAAGTACACAGAGTTAGATAAAAAGACAGAAGAACACTATAAACACCAACATTTAAGGGCTAGGTTAAAAAAAAAGTTGAAAGAGACAGAAAATGTTTCAATGAAAAGGATTTAGGATTAATCAGTATCCACTGGCTACTGACCATTGGATAATTCATTCACTCACTCAACTGACATTTATACTGTGCTCACTCTAAGTCAGGCATTGGGCCAGGTGGGGATACGGTGATGAACAAGACAGCCCAGACTCTAACTGCATGGAGCTTACTGTCCAGGAAATGATTCAGATAAACAAGTAGTTGAACAAGTTCACTAAGAGACCTTTCAAAGAATTAGTGGGGATAGAAACCAGATCTAAAGGTATAAGAGAAAATGAAGACAGTGAAAGTAAACTCAACAAACTTGGCTATAACATAAGAAGAAAGGGAACACAGGGTCAATGTTCTGAAAAGATTTCAAGCATTGCATGGAGGTAGGGGACTTCCAAACTTGAGATTCAAGTATTCTCTTTTAAACTCCTGGGCTTCTCAAAATCCAAATAATAGTTTGAGTCATGTCTATACCGACTATGATGGAAGCAGCTGCCTGAGCAGATTGACTGTCCTTTTGTTGTCCACAGAGACCAGTGGTGCAGGCTGTCTCCCCACGGCCCCTGCACGGCATATGGTCTCTTCTGCAGTATGAGGCTATCTGCGTTAGCCTAAGTACATACAGCGGGCCCTTTAATTAATGCTCATATACTTTGCACAATAGCAAATATCACTGTGGAACTCTAGGGCATCTGAAAGTCTTGTGCCTCCCTCAAGATTCTGCTGTTTCTCTATAGTGAAAAAGCATAAGTCACATACTCTTAACTTAACACAAAAATCATGGTAAGCCCTATTTCCAGACACTCTTTGGCCTTCAACCTCTCATTTTGTTGACCAGTTTAACTCTAAGGAGTTAAATCATCAAATTAATGGTTCTCAGCCTAATTGTCTTCATGATTTTCACGACCATAAGTACTAGGATTTTTGGAGTCACACTCAGAAGGATTAATATATAAATGCTAGTTTAAGAATATATATTCAAAAATGGAATGAAAATGTATTTTCACTACTCTTTTTAGTTAGTTACCCCTATGTTTTGCATTGTGATCTGAATTAAATAGTTGTTTTACACTAACTGAGTTCATGTACACACCCTCCTACGGCAAGATCCTCTCATGTGTCAGTACACCGGCAATTCCGCTCTCACCTGACATTAAGCTACACTTCTTACGTCTTACGTGCAAGAAGAAACCCTACCCTTCAACCCTTTGTATCAGTAATCCATCTCTAAGATATCATCAGAACACTGTACGTCTTCAGTTGGGCACCTCCCCTGTGGAAGTTCATGGAAAGTCCAGTCTGCCGTGATACACAGACCAAACATGCAATGCAAGCTCTGCTGAAAGCAAAAAGAGTATTTGGGGGTTCAAAACTGGTAAAGGATTTTCCAGAATGCAGAAGATAGTATATTGTATATATTTTGGTTAAAAGGCAGAGACAAATGACTCAAAAAAGTTCTTTATCTCCCTCAGAATATAAGGGGGCCTACAGCTGTCATTACAATCCACAAAGCATTTAAAAGGATCCATTCAATGAATCAAAAGTAGTTAACTATACATCTTAGTTTTCCCAGGACAATGTCAGCTTATGCTTGTTTTCCAAATATTTCAGTGTCCCAATGATAGCATCCCTTTTCTCTCTTAACTATGTCCTAATTTGAACAATAAATTATTTGCTGCTCTCAGACATCAACCATCACATATCTTCTGGCCAGCTGAAGACCTAAATGTCTTTTCCAACTTTTTAGCCAGTTTTAATATCCTGTAACTTTTGTTATAAACAAACAGTTCTCTAAAACATGAGTTAATAGAAGCCAGCACATTTGAGAAAAAAAAGTGAAAATTTCAAGTACAATAGTGTATCCAGGGACAAACAAGTATGAAGAATTCAACTGTCATTTGATGCTGAGCCTGGGAAGCATTGTAAATACAAGCTGAAAGAAGTTTTCAGAGCTTTAGGTCCACATTGCCACAGTAAATCAAGGCTGCAAAGATTTTATGAAACTAAAGAACACATCAAGATCTAGTGAAGAGAACTCTAGTAGTTTTTAAATTACTACTATTGACTTCCATTTTTTAGAAAAAGTTCTGAGATTCCAGAGGCACAGGATCAGGTACTATAAGTGCATTGAAACCAATGTGTCTGCCTCTAATCATTTTGTAGCTCCATTCAGCCTGAAGCAGACTCTAACACTCACACCCACCATTGAACAGATATTCCATCAAACTACATGCAAACCAGAGTGGGAAGTACTGAATCCCAGTATTTAGTAAAATCTTGAGGCAGTCTGAATTGTCAGTTTGGGTATTTAAGTTTATGGCTATCTACTTTTATATGTCTTATTAGCATCCTTCCTGTTTAACTCCATCTTTGCTCATGAAAGCAGCCCGGAACCTTTAAAGAGCAGTTATCCCATGCATTTGATTGCTCTTTAGTTCATCCTTCTAAGCATTCTGTCTTGTGAACAAGATTTAGTCAATCCTCTCTCAGACCCTCCACTGTGGTTTCTGGGTATTTTCCTAATCCAGAATCTGTACTATTTCTTGTTATACTTTGTAACAGCCTTCTAAGTGATTTTCTGAGACAAGTGGCTTCTGTTTTTAGCCAACACAATCCCATTCAAATTTGCAAGTAAAATTTCACGAGAGGCTATAGCAAATGCCCTATTAATCTCCAGACATACATTCTAGCTTCACCATTCATTTCATGCCCTTCTTTATTTACTAGCCCTTTTCTTTAATATATATAAATTTTCTTCTCTTCTCTTTTAACCTCTGTGCTATGTTTTCTGCTAGTAATAGATCATGCCACTTGATATGACCACAAAGCCATGCTCAGCTTTTCTGTTTAAAAAATTCAAATTAAAGTGACCAGAATAGTGTAGAAATCATCTTGAGGACAACTGAAGGAAATAGAAATACTTGGCCTTCCCAAAAAATGTTTAAGTAAAAACACAGTATCTGCCTACAGGTATCTGAAGGATTGTCAAATTGTAGCATTGAAGAACAGAACTAAGACCAAAAGATAAGAATTATTGTGGCAGAATGCACCTCAACAGAATTCATTGTTTTAGCACTTTTTGAGAACCTTCTATATATAAAGCACTATTTTGGACCTATGGAGGAGGCAAAGAACAATTAAAGTCCCTGCTCTCAAGTCCTTTACAGCCTATTAGGGTCACAGAATGCATGCAAATACATACAACTGCTCAACTCTGAAACAGACTAAGACATGGAGCAAAGAACAGTTGGTCACTGGAGTGATACAGGTAAAACCTGAATAACCACCTGTCAGGTATACTGTAGGAGAGATTTCTGTATTGGGTAGTATTATCTATTCTCTGCCTTTTTTTCAGAAAGGACTCTCAATCCAGATTTTTTCTTGCTCCCAAGCCATGTATTTCATGAGTAACAGAGCTATTATTTTTAGATCTTACTTTATCAGTAAGCCACCATCTCCTCCAGAATCCCTTTGCCATTGAGGACCTAGGCACAGAGGCTATATTAGAGTATATAAAGATATATAAAGAGGTCCTTACCAGACAGAAAGAGGAAGAAAAAAAAAATCTCTATTAACCCGGTAGAATCTGGGAAGAGATATTCACAGGTCTTCATATTCCCTTCATTAGAATGGAACCATAAGGAGAAAGGGATAGAAGTATGGCAGTTGTGGGAGATCCTAGCACTGGGGGGGCGATGGCAGGATTTACCAGTTTAGCTTGGGGGAGGATGTAAGTCTGCAGAAACCCAATGATGTTTAACATGCTGCCAGATGTAGTTCATCAGAGACAGATGCTGAGTACATGAGTCTGAGGCAGCACCCTTGGGTTTCACAGCCTGTGTATGACACGCACGTCATCTAGAAATGGCCAGGCGTTCCACTGAGGTAACACAGAGGTGCTACACAAGCAGGCAAATGTCAAAGGCCAGGAGCTAGAACAGTCTAAAGTGAGTGGTCATTGTAAATGGGGGCGAAGTCCCAAACCACAGACTACATTTGCATGTACCACCATAATATCTCAAAAATTCAGACAATATCAGTAGGAGACCAGAACAACCACCACCACAGCCCAAATCAGTAAGAATCCATGGGATGACTAACAGATATCAGATTGCCTTTTCCTCCTGTAGCAAAGAGAAACATAAATATCTTTTCAACTTCCAGTCACCAACTTGGAGAAAAGTAGGAAAAGGGAAAGGAAATCGAAAAGAGTGGCTGCATCCAACATAATCAGAGATCCAAAAGGAACTGTTTAAATTGGGAGACTGAAATACCATCACAAATTGGTAAATTTCAGATCTTTATACACACACATAAAATATATGCACCCTACCACCCAGTGAGGTATGGTTCATAAGAAAGATTTAAACCATTTTAGAAAAATCAAGAAAATTAAATGTTCTCATATATCTAAGCACCAATTAATGTATGTAGCTTCTTGAACTGAACACAAATTCACAAGCATATATTCACATATTTGAAGTCAACTAGCTAATCATTCATCAAGAAGTTTCCTAGAAGAAAAAGAGAGTCAGTCTCTCTTTTAATGAGGGTATTGAGAAGTCCTTGCATATATTCACATTGTTTCTCCCTGTCCTCAACAGGGAGAGGGAAACTCTTATTTTCAAATAAGAGTTTTAATGCTGTATTTTAATCTCCTTCATGTTGTTGAGTTTTAATAAGTTTTCTCCATACTTTATATTATTAATTTGCATTCTTGAAGAAATTGATTACCTTGACATTGCTGTACTCTTTGAACTCAAGAACGATTTTTACATGAAATGTGAACTGCAGAAGCACAATCACTAAGACAAAACTTCTCTCCTCTTTCCACACAATGTCTTTTTGCCTGTCCTAATGATTTGCACTTCTTTCCAAAACACAGTGCAGGCTTTCTATCAAGATATTCCTGTGATTTTCTACAGAAACCAAAGACTACAGACCTCTGTTCCATGTACATGAGCTTGATGTTTGGGTACCATATGGAACTGTTACCAACAAAGGAATGTTACTCAACATATGTTTGCTAATATATTGTTCAACATATATTTAACTACATGGATATGTCCAATCAGGTACATTAGAACAAACCATCAACTATCCATACCTAGAATAGAAAAAGGCATGTGAAAGACTACTACCAAAGTCCATTCTAGGTAACTGATGTTTCATTTCCCAGAGAAGAAAAGGAAGAGAAAAAATTAGCTAGCCTCTCTCAGTTTATCATTTGGTGTTCCAAGTGAGATGGCGAAAACAACAATTGTTGGCAGAGCTGTTAGAAAGCAAGGCTGTTGTATCCACGAGGGCTAGAGAGAAGGGCAGAGTACGAATGTGGCTAAATGAGGCCTGATCAAGAACCCAGGAACTCAGGGAGGGGAGAAATTAAACCACTGAAATGGTGGCTCCTTCTGAACTTACCACACTGATTTCCAGTTCCTCTGTATTTTCTCAGCTTTCTCCAAATATCAAAGTTCGGAGAGAAACATGACAATGCTCACAATGGGCTACAAAAAAATCCATCTGCCTTTATTTTTAATAGGATGGGGAACTGGCTATAGGTTAGTTTGATGTGCAACAAGAATTCATGGCATTTTTGCTACAAAGGGTTCAAGTGCTAAGTAAAGCAGGAGGTTTCATCTGCCTCTGAGTCCAGCCGGCGCACACACAGAGTCAATCTTGGCCATGTTCCTCTTCTTATACTTGTTATTGAAAGGCTATTAAGTCTCTGAAAAGTCGTATCAAATACCAAACAAAACCCTGAAAGAGGCAAAATTGAAAGGGGAACACTGAAAGAAGCCAGTCAATGCCTGAAGCCCAAAGTCTTTGTCTGCACTGTTGCTTCTTTTCATCATCTCTCAGATCATAAGTTGTTTATAGGCTGTAAAATGTGTCACAAAGACAGCCTACTTCTAAAATTAGGCAAAGTCTCGGCTATGAATGCATAAGAATTCTATCAGATTGCTTCCTCTCACCCAAACCCCTTTAGGGGACTTAAACACATCTGAAGACCTAATACACAATCATTCACAGAGATCTAAAGCAATGTCTAAAAGATGTCTTCTCTCTAGGTGAAAAATGAAAATGCAATTTCAGGAAAAAACTCATTATTTTTCTTTCTTCTTCAGTCTATCATGGAAGGATCACACTGAAGGTCTTATTTTCTGACTGTTAAACCTTTGCTTAAAGAAGACTTGATGAACACAATACCTGTTTTTCTACTATCAGGGAAAAGGAAAAGGTAGGGATAATTTTAAATTGCAAGAGATGGTATAGTCATTATCATTTGGCTTTGGAATTTTATCATTAAGATTTATAGCTAACCAGGACTTATTTTCTGATATGGTAAGTCTGGTTCCTAGGATTCAAGGAGAAACAAAATAACAAATGAATCTACTTGTCAAAATATTAAGAGAATTTATTGACTTCATGGTATCCTCCATGCCACAGGAATTAAGCAATATGTTAAACCAAAAGTGACTTAGAAAAAGGCTTTCAAAAAATGTTCTGAGTGATATAACTTCCAAAGTCCTTCATAAACAATTTTACCTCCCCCCAATTCAAGAGCACTACTCTACCTATATCCATAATGGAGGGAGGGGGTAATGTAGTCTGAGAAAAAAATCTTATTAAAATAGATAGCAATCTTTTCTCTTGATCTTGGAAAGCTGCTTTAGCATCTTCCAGTTTTTTAATAGGTCATAACAAGAACCCATGGCACCCCAAGAATCTTCAAAAATATTCAATCTACATACAAAAAATAAAGAAGAATGAAATTTTTCAAGATTAATATTTTAATTCAATTAGCTGATATGCAAAAAAAGAAAAGAAAAACTCTTATGCTATTCAAATCAATAAAAGAATAAAAGTTGAGAAATTGAGAAAGCATGTCAGAGCTGAAAATTTCTATCCAGCTTCTTAGATCTCTTCATAATAACATCAGGTTTCTGTATATCAGAGTTCAACAAAAAATTTTTTTACAATGAATTTGCACTTGCTCAATAAAATCTAACTGGAAGAGACTTCTGTTTCCATCTATGAAGAAGTAACAGGGAACAGATTTGTCTTCCTGTCTTAAACAATTAAAAAGCATACACAAAAACATATGAAACAAGTTTTCACAGATTGCACAAAAAGCTTTGTAGCCACTGATGACCCCCCAAAAATAAATAAGGTGAGGTCAACTGTATTAGCTTGGGCTGCCATAACAGAATACCATAGACTGAGTGGCTTACAAAAGAGGAATTTATTTCTCATAGTTCTGGAGGCTGGAAGTCCAAGATCAGGGTGCCAGCATGGTCAAGTTCAGATTAGGGCTATTTTCCTGGCTTACAGACTGTGGCTCAATGTGGTGGGAGTTGGGGGAGGGGAATGGTGAGAGGGAAGGAACGCATGGGTGCATGGGTGAGCAAGCAAACTCTGGTCTCTTTCTCTATTTATAAGGACACTAATTCCATCATGGGAGCCCCACCTTTATGACCTCATCTAAACCTAATTACCTCCCAAAAACCCCACTTCCAAATACGACACATGAGGGGTTAGAGATCCAACATATGAATTTGAGGGGGACATATTCAGTCCATAACACCAATAATTCCCCCAGGTTACTGAAAGGCATTAATAAAACCTGGCAAACTTGCTAAGTTGAGGAGACAGAGTCCAGTATTCAAGTGGTAGATAATAATAAAAGAGAGAAATGAATAAAAAGAACTCCAGAGATATGCAACAGGTACCTAAATGAGTCTTCATCTGAGCAATGATGAACAACTGCGTAAGAGAAAACTATGCAAAACATAAGAAAAAATCATCAGAGGAACCAGATAAAATAGTTTGTCAAGCTCACACAGGGCCAATCATAGTTTGTATTCCCACTCCTAACAAATGGAGTACCAAGTAGAGTCCTCAGAAGAGTATTACCTCAAGACAGGACCAAATTAGCCATGGAGGTCAAAATTAGCCAGGCCTAAAAGCAAGTCTCAAAAGGATCAAATTGGAGATCCATCCGGGAAGTAGTTATTGGTCATCTCCATGCGCCGGTTCCTGGGCGCCGTAGAGTCAAGGCGCGAGGCTCGGACAGGGAGGTAGAGCTGGAAGGGACGCTAAGCACCCTCCGCTCTGCACGCGAGCCGCTGCGCCCGCAGGGCTGGCCCCGGCGCCACCATGCTGCTCCTGCCGAGCGCTGCGGACGGCCAGGGCACCGCCATCAGCCACGCTCTGACCTCTGGAACTGGAGGATAAGAAAGAATTATCAGAGGAATCAGAAGATGAAGAATTGCAGCTAGAAGAGTTTCCCATGCTGAAAACACTTGATCCCAAAGACTGGAAGAACCAAGATCATTATGCAGTACTTGGACTTGGCCATGTGAGATACAAAGCTACACAGAGACAAATCAAAGCAGCTCATAAAGCAATGGTTTGAAAACATCACCCGGACAAATGGAAAGCAGCTGGTGAACCAATAAAAGAAGGAGATAATGACTACTTCACATGCATAACTAAAGCTTATGAAATGCTATCTGATCCAGTGAAAAGACGAGCATTTAACATTGTAGATCCTACTTTCGATAATTTGGTTCCTTCTAAAAGTGAAGCAAAGGACAATTTCTTCGAAGTGTTTTCCCCAGTGTTTGAAAGGAACTCCAGATGGTCAAATAAAAAAAATGTCCCTAAACTTGGTTGTATGAATTCATCATTTGAAGATGTAGATGCATTTTATTCTTTCTGGTATAATTTTGATTCGTGGAGAGAATTTTCTTATTTAGATGAAGAAGAAAAAGAAAAAGCAGAATGTCGTGATGAGAGGAGATGGATTGAGAAGCAGAACAGAGCAACAAGGGCACAACGGAAAAAAGAGGAAATGAACAGAATAAGAACATTAGTTGACAACACATATAGCTGTGATCCAAGGATAAAAAAATTTAAAGAAGAAGAAAAGGCCAAGAAAGAAGCAGAAAAGAAAGCAAAAGTGGAAGCAAAACGGAAGGAACAAGAGGCAAAGGAAAAACAAAGACAAGCTGAATTAGAAGCGGCTCAGTTAAAGAGAAAGAAGAAGAGGAAGTTAGACAACAAGCATTACTGACAAAGAAGGAAAAAGATATCCAGAAAAAAGCCATTAAAAAGGAAAGGCAAAAACTTCAAAACTCATGCAAGAGCTGGAATCACTTTTCTGACAATGAGGCAGAATGGGTTAAAATGATGGAAGAAGTGGAAAAACTTTGTGATTGGCTTGAACTAGCAAGCTTACAGTGCTTGAATGAAACATTCACATCATCTACAAAAGAAGTAGGAAAGGCTGCTCTGGAAAAACAGATAGAAGAAATAAATGAGCAGATGAGAAAGGAGAAAGAGGAAGCCGAGGCTCGTACACGACAAGCATCTAAGAATGCAGAGAAGTCAAGTGGCGGAGGTGGAAATGGCAATAAAAATTGGTCAGAAGATGATCTGCAATTACTGATTAAAGCTGTGAACCTCTTCCCTGCTGGAACAAATTCAAGATGGGAAGTTATTGCTAATTACATGAACATACATTCTTCTTCTGGAGTCAAGAGATCAGCCAAAGATGTCATTGGCAAAGCAAAGAGTCTTCAAAAACTTGACCCTCATCAAAAAGATGACATCAACAAGAAGGCATTTGATAAATTTAAGAAAGAACATGGAGTGGTGCGTCAAGCAGACAATGCGCCACCTTCAGAACGGTTTGAAGGTCCATGCACAGATTTCACCCCTTGGACAACAGAAGAACAGAAGCTTTTGGAACAAGCTTTGAAAACATACCCAGTAAACACACCTGAAAGATGGGAAAAGATAGCAGAAGCAGTGCCTGGTAGGATAAAGAAGAACTGCATGAAACGATACAAGGAACTTGTTGAGATGGTTAAAGCAAAGAAAGCTGCTCAAGAGCAAGTGCTGAATGCAAGTAGAGCCAAGAAATGATTTATGACAATCTTTGTTGTGTGTGAATTTTTATAATAAAACTGAAAATACTGTAAAAAAAAAAAAAAAAAGGATCAAATTGTTTCCAGGTAACTGAATTGCTGCATTCCATAACAAATAACAAAGCTCCCAAAATACTTAAGAAAATTTCAAAACCCCATCACCCTACAAAGTAAAATTTACAATGCCTTGCATCCAATCAAAAATTATGAGGCATGAAACAAAGCACAAAAGCATAAATCATAATGGAGAGAGAAATCACTCAATACAAACAGACCCAGAAATGATATATATGATAGAGTTAGTAGATAATGACAAAGCAGTTATTATAAATAGACCACAAATGTTCAAGAAGGTTGAGCAAAGTGAGGATGATAAGGAAAGATATAACATATATTAAAAAAATAAACTTTTAGAGATAAAAATTCTAGTATATTAAAGACAAATTAACTTGACAGGATTAATAGCATTTAGACAACACAGAAGAATGATTAGTGCTCTGGAAGACATAGCAAAACAAACTATATGAAATGAAACACAGAGAAAAAGACTGAAAATAAATGAACAGAGCATCAGTGAGTTGCAGGAAAATATAAATGAAGACTAACGTGCATGAAAGTGGAGTCCAGATAACTGGAGGAACAAGGAAAACAGAAAAAACTTCGCATAATAGCCAAAAATTACCACAATTTAATGAAAATTATAAACCCACATATCCAATAAGTTCAATGAACCTCAACTATAAGAAACAAAGAAGCCTACACCAGGGCCTATCAAAGCCAGACTGCTCAAAAACCAGGTTAAAGAGAAAGTTTTAAAAGCAGTCAGAGAAAAAAGAGGAACAGAGGTAAGAATGACAGGAGATTTCTTATCAGAAACAGTGCAAGTCACAAAACAGTGGAGCAACATCTTTAAAGTAATAAATTTGAAAAACCTAGCAGATGTTTTCCAATAATTAAGACAAAATGAAGATTTCTTTTAGACATACAAAACCTGAAAAAATTCATCACCAGCAGGCTATCACTATAAGAAATATTAATGGAAGTCCTTTAGACAGAAAGAAAATTATATGAAACAAATCTAGATCTACACAAAATAATAACACCATCAAGAGTAAACACATGGACAAATATGACTTTTTTCTTATTTTTTTAAAATTAATTGAAATGTAAATGGGTAATCCACACTGTATCAGTTAGCTGCTACTAAATAATAAATCTCATAAATCCCCCTAAAACTTGATGGTCTAAAACAACTATATATTGTTTCCATTGTTTATGTGCCATTCAAATGGTTCTACTGTTCTAGCCAGTCTTGGCTGATCTTAGTGAGCTCACTCACGCATCTGAATTCAGCTGGTTAGTCAGTATAGGGCTAACCAATTTAGGATCGCATTAGCACAGATGGCTTAGCTTTGTTTCATGAAGTCCCTCTAGCAGCCCAACCTGGGATTATTCTCATGACATGGCAGAGGTATAAAACTGTAATCCCAATTGTGCAAAAAGACAAGAGAAATGCACATTCACTTTTCAAGCCTCTATGTATGCTACATCTGCTAACATCCCATTGTCTAAAACAAGTCATATGGACAATCTCAGAGTAGGAATAGATTGCAAAATATTAAAAATTGCAAGGCAAAAGAATGGATACAGGGAAGGAACATTAACACAATCCATCTATTATACATATCTACTTTAATGACAGTCAATTAGCCTACCTACTTGGATCATTCATTAAAATACATACACATCCTACATAATCTACAGAATGGTAACCTCACAGTTTACTCTGTTTAGATGTGAGTAATAATCGCAAAACCACGGTTGGCACAGGAATAAGGATACAAGGAGACAGGTGAAAACAGGTGTACAGAGAAAGAAAAAGGAATGCATGACAAGTTCTTGCAGCAGACTGAATCTGGGATATTTTAGAGTACTGAGAAATCCAACAAATCAGGCAGATAAGGAGGTAGTGACTAAAGGGGAAGAAAAAGGTAGGAAAAAAGATACAAGACATCATAATCAAGTACTTGATAGTGAAGTCAAAATTTCTTGTGACCAAAATTGTATCCATTCCTGGGTTTGCAAGCTGAAACCACTGGATGGTATTATTAAGTGAAAAAACCAAGAAGTCCAGGATGACATCTGTGAGTTAGATAGTACTATTTAAGGAAGAATCAAGTTTTATACTGATCCATGAGCCCCAAAATAGAGTATGACCCTTCCACTAGTCACCAGGTTTCAGAAGAGATAAATACACAAAGAGAATGAAAGGGAAAGAAAGCCTCCAATCTACTACTGGAACATTATGGAATGATCCTGTGAGGTAGAAATTGAGTTTGGTTCTTTTACAACTCACTTAGTTACAGAGCCTTAATTGCACAGCACTTCTGCCCAAGTTATGTAACAATGGACTCTGTTGTTGACCTTTAATTGAAAATATATTTAATTGTATTAAGTACAACCATATTGTAGTTATGCCTGAGTGATAGAGACAATAATATCATTATTATGTTTAACAAAAGTGTTTATTATTTTCTAGTGAATTGATTTCAGAAAAATTGAAATTGGCAGCTTAAAATATTTTTCCTCAAAACCAAACTATATTTAGGATATTAAATTTTTTATGTTACATTGTGGTTTTCATGAAGAAAATGCCATTTGTATTTTTCTAAATCTAATTCATATGTGCTGGTATTGAATACAGGAATTCCAAGATAAAAGAGAGGGATAGAGAGAGTGTGTAATAAAGTAAGCAAAAAAGGAAGGAAAGAAGGAAAGGTGGGAATGGGGGAGACTGCAGAACAACAAATACATCATATAATCTCCTTTGGGATATGTGTAAATTTTTCTGGAGGAAACTACTAATGATTAAATCTGGGAAAAAGAACTGAAAGTATTCAGAGACTGAGTGACCAATTCTGTTCTAGTATCTTGAGTCCAACCCAAAGCACAAAGAAATGTCACTGGAGGACCTAGTGATATATTTGATCAGCAACATCAATTATTAGTTATAAATTTACATATACATGTCTATATACAACATACCTCTACATACAAAGAATACTTTTTAAAATAATGATTATGTTTAAGTGGTATGCCTTCATTTTTGAAAATAATATTTTTAAAGAGAGTAAATGTGGCTTATGCAGGAGCTGACAAACTCAACACAATCCCTGTTTGTGTGACACCTGAACACAGTTACATCCACTCATTTATGTATTATCTGTAACTGTGTTTGCATTACAGTGGCACAGTTGAGTCATTGGGACATAAACTATATGGCCCACAAAGCATAAAATATTTACTATTTATTCCTTTACAGAAAAAGTTTGTTGACCCTGTTTTAGTGGAGAGAGTGTAACCTGACGTTAACCTGGATTCCAATCTTACTCCTGCTAACTGTGTCTCTGAGCTTCAGTTTGTTCACCCCTTTTAAAGAGGGGTAGGAGGAAAGGTAGGAATAATAATAATAATAATAATAATAATAATAATAATAATAATAATAAAGGAAAGGAATAATGTAGTTGAAGGAATGATGGGGAAAGTACCTAATTCAGGAGAAAAGCTAAAAACAGTAGCAAATAACACAGTTTTGAATAAGGAGATAAGTAACAAAAGAAACTGTGAAAAGAGAAAAATGTTTGCCTCTGGGTAGTATGTATTGGAAGCTTATCAAAAGACTATTTTTGCATCATTTATCCATAAAACTGTTAGACTTCTATTTCTTTAAAAAGCATCTTTTAAAAGAACATTTCTATCAAAAACTTATAAAGTACAGTATTTGTTTGAGTACCAACAAATCCAGCATTAGAACAACACACATATACTGACACTTTAAGCATGATAAAATTTGTCACTTTTATCTATGAAGAGATAATGAATATCTTAGCAGACAGAATTAAGAATGTAATCTTATCTACATAAATTTTTTAGAAAGAAAGAGATGAAGTCATTCCCTATCTTATACAGTAGAAGAAGGCAGACTCCAAGTGGAGCGATATCCTAAATATGAAAAGAAAAATACAAAGAGAAAAAAAGTAAAAATATTTTTTTAACTTAAGAGTTAAGGAAGTCCTCTTAAGCAAGACCCATCAAAACTGGTGTATTTTACTGAAAATGAATTCATTTACAGGATTTTCCAAATGAAAAATCAAGACAATGGATTTTAATTCTACTCATAATGCCAAAAACACTGACAAAATTTAATAACTGAAATATACAAGGAACTACTGCAAACCAGAAAAAGAAAGAGGAAAACCAGGTTTGAAAATAAATAAAACATATTAATAGGTAATTCATATGAGGGGAATTCCAAATAACTAACCCACATACAAAGAGATGCTTAAACTCACTAGTGATGAGGGGAAAAAATGCAATGTAGACCAAGGCTTTTCTATTTTACAATCGTTACAGTGTAAATAATTAGGTTGATAATAGCAAGTGTTGGTATGACTGACAGGGAATGGACAGGCATACACTGCTGGTGGAAATATAAACTGCTACAGTCATTCCAGAGAGCAGTGTGACAAAGCCCGATGAAACTAAGTATGTGCAAACCCTATGACCTTCTCCTGGGTATGTAGCCCAGGGAAATGCTTGCACAGATTAATACCGGCACACACACAGATACACATCACAGCATTGTTTAGAAGAATAGACACTTATGGCCATCTGGTATCTCCATCACCAGGAAAATTAATAAGTAAAAAATGGCGGAAGTATGTCAAGGAAGAGCATGCAAGAGTGTGAAACGTAGAGTTCACTTGTAAAAATGAAATCTTTTGCACAACTTTTATGTAAATTTGAAAATATGTGGCAAAAAGAAAATGCCATCTATCCCAGTAAACTCATATATCAAAGACAACAGACTAAGCGTCTTCAGGGGAGGAGAACTGGAGTGACCATCAGCAGTGAAGGGGAAAAGTATTAAATACCAACAGAAAAGAGAAACAGGCATAGACTGATAATGAGAGTAGGCCCATAAACTGAGTGGCAAGATTCCCCTAAACTCTCATATGTGTGATCCACGAGGGAAAAAATGGGGAAAGGGACACACCTGGCCCATAGTATGTGGTTGGAAAATGTTTGATTAGTTTTGCCTGTTATGCAACTTCACATAAGTTGAATCACATCGTATGTACTCATATCTCACTTCTCTTAGCATAATATTTTTAAGATTCTTACATGTTGTTGCATGAATCAACAGTTTGTTCCCTTTTATTAATGAGAAGTATTCCATTATATAGATATACCATAATTTATCCTTTTTTCTGCCGATGGCAGTCTGCAGCTTTAATGACTAAGGCTACTATTAACATTATTAAACAAAGCCTTTGTGTGTGGGAGGGGTGCATATACACATATGTGTGTGTATATATACATAAACATACACACATATTTTGATTTCTCTTGGGTAAATATCTAAAAATGAAATTGATGGGTCATGGGGTAGGTGCTTAACTTAATGAAATTTCCAGATTGATTCAAAGAAAGTGATTGCCCCATTTACAGTCCCTTTAGCAATGTTTGACAGTTCCAGTTGCTATATTCTCAGTATATAGTCAGTCTTTTTCATTTTAGCCATTCAAGTGAGTAATCAAGAGTAGTACCTCATTGTTCTTTTAAGTTGAATTTTCCTAATGACTCATTTTCATTTTCCACTGTCAACACTTTTTCATGTACTTAGTGGACATTTCTAAATCTTCCTTTGTGCATTACCTGCTCATCTTTTGTCCATGTTTCTTTTCAGTTTTCTTTTTAATACTCATTTGTACAGTGTGTTTATATGAATATAAATATTTTGTCAGGTATATGTATGGTAAATATATTCTCCATTCTATGTATTGCCTATTCATTTTGATAAGCAGAAAATTTTAATTTTGCTGAAATCATTTTGTCATGCTGCTTTTCTTTTTATGGGGTTTTCTGTTTAAGGAATCTATGTTAACCCTAAGGTCACAAAATATTCTCCTGTTTTCTTCTAGAATGTGTTATAATTTTATCCCTCACACTTAACTTGATGATATATCTAGGATTAAATGTTGTTTATGGCAGGAGATATGGGTTAAGGAACATCTTTTCTCTTACAGATAGCCAGTTTTTCTGGCACCACTTGTAAAGATCTCCCTTCTTAGTTCAATTGCTTTGACAACTTGATTTAGAAACAGTCACATAAGCATGAATCTATTTGTGCTTCTCTAGTCTGGTGCATTGATCTATTTGTCTTTTCATTTCAGTAACACATACTCTTGATTATTATAACTTTATGGTGAATCTTAAAATTAGAAAGTATACATCTTATTTTTCAAAAATTACCTTGCCAATGTCTAACCAAAAAAATCCTGTTGGAATTTATATCAATTTGGGGAGAATTTACTTCATAACAATATTGAGGTTTTCAGTCCATAAATATGGTATCTCTCCAATTATTTAACTCTTCAGTTTATTTTAGCAATGTATTGTAGTTTTCAATATAGAGGCCCGTAACATTTTTATTATAGTTATCCTTACATAATTTTTATGTTTTTGAGATAATTTCACATGTTTTTTTCATTTTCCAACTGTTCATGATAGCACATAAAAATACATTTGATTTTATATATAAATCTTGAATCCTAACAACTTACTAAATTGAATTTTAGAATTTATGATAGAAAAGGCACAAGCATTTTTACTGATAATGGGGGAAAAGTTGAGACTTCCAACTTGAAATGTGATGTAATCTGTAAGTAATTTTGTCAGATGGCTTTTTATAAAGTTGAGAATTCCCCTTTAACTCCTGCTTTTGTTGTGAATAGATGTTGAATGCTGTCCAATGCTCTCTCTCCATCTTTTGAAATGATCATATAGCTTCTCCCTATTACCCTGTTAATATGCTGATTGTACTGATTGATTTTCAACTGTTAAACCAATCTTGCAGTGTTGAGCATATATATTATCCATTTTATGCGTTGCTGGATTCAATGTGCTACTGTATTGCTAAGAGTTTTTGTATCTATGTTTATGAAGGATATTGGGCTATAATAGTATATTCTTAAAATAGTATTGTTTGGTTTGGGTATCAGTGTTATATTACTTTCATAAAATCAGTTTGTATAAAATTGGTATTTTCTTCTCTAAATACTCTTAGGACTAGAGGCTTGAAATTATTTTGTGGAAGAGTCTGAATTATAAATTCAGTAACTTTAATAAATTCTGCTACTCAGATTTTCTGTTTCTTCTTCTGTCAGCTTCTGTAATTTGCAATTTTCAAGAAATTTGTCTAACTTCATCTGGAAGTTGAATGTGTTCGCATAAAGTTGTCCATGATATTCTTTTATTATTCTTAATTACTTATATAATCTTTATGATATCCCCTTTTATTATTCATATTTGTAATATGTGAATTTTGCTCTCATTTTCTTTACTGACCTAGCTACCAATTTTTCAATCTTTTCAAAAAACCAACTTTTGTTTTCATTGATTTTTCTCTATTGTTTCTTTTCTATTGCATTAATATTTACTCTTATCTTTATTATTTATCTCCTTATAATTTTTTTTGTTTAATTTGATTTTTGTTTATTAAGGAGAAAGCTTTTACCATTGATTTTAACATTTTCTCTTTTACAAGCAGTTAGAGCTATATATTTCCCTCAGGAATTATGTTAGCTGCAACCCACAAATTTTGATGTGCTGCATTTTAATTTTCATTCAGTTAAAAACATTTTCTAATTTTCCTTGTGATTGCTTCTTTGACCCCTGAGTTATTTAGAAATGTTAAATGTTTACTTCCAAATATTTGGAGACTTTACAGATACTTTCTTTTATTAATTTTCAAGTTCATTTGGTTGTAATTAGCTAACATACTCTGAATTATTTTAGTCATTTTAAATTTATTTAAGCTTGTTTTATCTTTCAAGCTCTTCCACGTGAGCTTGAAAATAATGTGTATTCTGCAGTTGTCAGATATAAAGTCCTATAAATATGAATTAGGTTGACTGGGTTTATAGTGCTGTTCAAGTGCTTGCTCTATATCCTTACTATACCACTTACTGAAAGGGGTATGTGGAAATCTATAACTGTTATGGTGAAATTGCTTATTTATCCTTTTTTCTTATCACTTTTTTACATCAAATATTTTGAAACACTGCTTAGGTCCATACACATTTTGTATTGTTATATCTTAATAACTTAACCATTTTGATTATAAAATATTCCTCTTTATCTCTCATAATAATCCTTATCTGGAGGAATATTTTGTAATATTAATACAGCCAGTCCAGCTTTTCTATTTTTGGTATTTACATAGTATACTTTTCTGTCATCTTTTTAATTTTAACCTATCTATATTTTCATATTTAAAGTATACTTCTGTATATAGCATATAGTTGAGTTTTGCTTTTTATCCAGTGGAGAATATCTGTTTTTTAGTTGAACTGATTTATTGATATTTAAAATGGTTATTTATATTTGATGTTAAGTCTAATATTCTAGGGATATTTTTGTCCCAATTGCTCCTTATCCATTATTTTTCTCCTTTCCTGGTTTTCTTTTGACTTATTAAGCAATATTTAGCAATCTACCAGGTTTTGGAATGTTTTACTAGCTATAACTTGTTTTTTAGTAGTTTCTCTAGTGTTTAAAATATATGTCTTTAATGTATCACAGTCTACCTTTGAATAACATCATACCACTTTAGTGAACAGTATACCATTTCAGTTATAATAACTTTATAAATTATACTTCTAGTTTTAACCCTCCCACTCTTCTGTGACTCTTATGTTTTACTTCTGCCCATATTATAAGCATGAGTACATTTCATCATTTTTCATTTATAGTCAAATATTTAAATTCTTTTTAAAAAAGACAATTCTTTAATTTCCCCATCTACTTACCACTTCCATTGGTCTTCTTTCCTTTATAGATCCTAATTTCCATCTGGTGTCATTTACCTTCAACGTGAAGAAACTTCCTCTAACATTTCATGTAGTGCAGGCCTGCTGGCAACAAATTCAACTTCTGTTTTTGTAAAAATGGCTTTTATTAGCATCCATTAGCCTTCATATTTGAAGAATATTTAGTTTGTACATAAAATTCCAGGTTATAATTTTTTCTTTCAGTATTTTAATGTTGCCATTTCATTGTCTTCCGGCTTGCATTTTTTTCTGATGAGTAGATAGAGCATTCTTATTACTGCTTCTCTGTATGTAATGTGATATTTTTGTCTGGCTGCTTTTAATTATTTTCTCCTTATCAATGTCAGCATTTTGATCATAATGGGCTCTTTTTTCGCTTTGAGTTCATTTTCTTGCTTTTATTATATTCATAAATATGTGCTCTATATTTTTTATCAAACTTGGAACTTTTCCAACTCTGATATCTTCAAAATTCTTTCCTGCCCCCAAAGCTCTCCCTCTGTTCATTTTGTGACTCCAAGTTACACATGCATAGGACCACTTATGATATGGCAAGTCACTGAAGCTCTGTTCATTTATTTTCAGCTTTTCTTCTTTTGTCCTCAGTTTGTATAGTTTATTTTGCCCTTTTCTACTAATTTACTCCCATCTAGTATTTTTTTTTAAGATCCTGCATTTTTCATTAGGATCTGTTTTTTCTATCTTTCATTTCTCTATTATAATTGTTTTTCCTAATTACAGATATAATATTTCCTTTATACTCTTGAACTTGTAATAACTGTTTAAAAGTTCTCATCTGATAATTCAATCATATCTATAATTTGGTAACAGTCTCAATTAAATGATTATCATTCTGGTTATAGGACATATTTTTCTACTTTTTCACTTTTTCTACTTTTTCAGTATCTTTTATATACTTTGGTTGGTTGTATTATGGATGTATGGCTGCTACACTGTGTAGAATATTGCATTTTGTTCCAGAAGATGGTACACTTACTTATAGCCTGCTTTATCCTTCTAAACCTCACTTTTTAAGGCTTTTTACATCTTGTGATATCTGAGTTGTTTCAGTATATCATTTACTCCAGGGCTAAATTAGTCATATTCAGGAATATGGCCTTTCTAGGTTCTCTACTGAATGCCCAAGGTGTTCAGCAAGGTCTTTCTACTCTGGATGTAGAATGTCTCCCAGAACAGGAATGTCTCCCAGAAAAGGAATGTCTCCCAGAAAAGGAATGTCTGCCAGCACTGTACAGGTCAGTGTCTGTTCAGGTCAGCTCACAGATCCTCAGTAATTGTTTTTTCCCCAGGATTTGTTCTCTGCTGGGCCATAAGGGATTGCACTCTGTATGTGCACAGATTAGTATTTGGCCAAAGAATCAAATGTACCCCTATGCAGATTTCTGACTTTCCTTCCCTGTGTAACTCTTGTCTCCCAAATTATCCTTCCACCCCACAAATTCCAGTTTCCTCAGTAGTCCCAAATTCTGAACTCTGAATTCTCAGCTCAATGAAACCACTAAGCTCTATTTGGGCTTTCCCTTCCTGTACTGCAGTCTGGCAAGTAGTTCCAGGCAAAACTTTACTGCCTTATAATAGCACAAATGTCTCATTCACATATGGCTTCCACATTCTCTGTCATTTTAGAAGAAATTTCTAAGGATGACCTAATAAAATTTATTTGCCTTTTCCCACCCTGTTGTAAAAGCTCTAGCCAGATTCTTCACCAAATTCTGTCTCACAAGCACTTTATATTGTAGAAAAGCCCATTTTATCTCTTTTACATTTAGAATTCTCACTACATTCTTCAGACTGCAGTTGGTTTGGGGATAAGAAAATGATTTGGAGACAGCCCTCCAGTAGGTAATTAATCACTTGTAATCAGCACTTACAGCCATTCACAGAAGGTGAGAGAGTCAAGTGGAGAAAGGAGTAACTTCAACATCTTTTCAGGGTTATTACAAATCCTGCTAAGGTTACACTCATTAAAATTGCTATTAACTTTTCTTTGCCCATCAGGATAGTTAATTAATTCTTCCTCATATTTTAAGATAAGGGCAATTAAATGGGAAAAAAATAAGAGTTAATATGTCCATACACAGAGCAAACTGATTTCTTTAGGAAGTTGTTACAAGAGCTTCAAAAAAAGGCACATGAAAATGGAATTGTGCTAAGTTATTCTGCGTCCCATTTTAAAAGGCAGAAGTCAGTAGTCAAGGGATATTTTATATATCTCCCTCATCAGTTTGGCCTGAATTCCTCTTGTTCTTTCTGAATTTTGATTTAGAATTTTCAGGTTTTTATGAATCCTAAAGTCTATATAACTTAAGGCAGAATCTTTAAGGAAAAGAATACAAAATCTCCTGAAGTCTATATAACTTAAGGTAGACTCTTTAAGAAATAGAATACAAAATTACTAAGATCTTTCAAGGACCTAGTAAGGGGCCAGTGAAAGTGGTAAATCTGCTTTTGTTGATATCCTCTTTAACAAATTGCATTTTTCAAATCTTCTTCAATGCATGCTATGACATTTTGTACTCCATTTTATCTATAGTGGCTTCATATTATTTGCAATTCATTTATTCTTTATCCTCCCCATACTTCATTCTAACATCTGTGTAACCCAGGTGAATGCCTAATCTTTGAGAGTAAAATAGCCAATATTTTTGAAGCATTTAAAATGTGTTGAACAATTTTTCTTATTTTCTTCTGAATTTTTCATATACATTAATTCATTTAGTCCTGCTAACATTTGATGAAGTAGATACTACTTCCAGCCAGGGTGAAGAAATGCCTCAGATGAGAGAGGTGAGTGCAATGGGGTGGGAAGAAGAGGATTATTTTATGGGGGCACATGAAAGAATACCCAATTCCATCTGGAAGGTGGGATGCAGGTGACTTTTTGGTAGAAGTGGAATTTAAGCTGAGACTGGAAGGATGAAACTATTTAAGCTAAGAGGAAACCCACAGGGCCTAAATAAGAATACCTTGCAGAAACTAATTATGGCTGGATCTTTGATCCATGGCGGGGCATGAGTGGTGCTGAAGGTAGTTAAAGGAGGTCCCCAGTGGGAAAGCTCAATAAAAGAGAGCCTCAGACTCGTGCCTGAGCTCACTCACAATAGAACTCAGTTAGCTTTTAGTGACTCCAACCATAGAAAAGTAAAAGCCACACTCCTGCTTGGGAACTTCTCCCGTAGAGCTACTACCTATAGCCTGACACATTCCTCAGAAAAAAGAGGTCTGCCCAACTAGCTGTTGTCTCCTGGAGTTATTAATGGATGCTTGCCTGACTTTCAGAAGAGACCAGCAAGCAGTAATGAAAAAATTCCTGTCTCTCACTTAAAACAAAACTTGTTCTAAATGATTTTTATAAACTCATCCTATTTCCTCACTGACTTAATACAAATGCCTTATATCACAGTCATGTTTATATGGGAAGCCATCCTGTAGACAGAAATATTCATTTTAAAATTAAATTTTAATTACACAAATAATATATGAATATATTTTCCATATAATTAAAACATTAGACATAAATTTCCTTTAACCTCTCTGCCTGTCTAGAATAATTCCCCAGATGTAAACACTGTTACCAATTTACTATTTTTTTCCAGACTCTTTTTATATATATTCAAAGAAAATATATATGCTGCATTATTTTGTGTTTTTTCTTTTAAAAATATACATAAATAGCATCAATTTGGACCAAAGTTTTTGCACAAAATAATTTTTCTTGGAGACTGAGCAATGCTTTGTGCAAAATAAATGCCCAATAAGTAAAGAATGAATGAATATGTGAATGATAATTTCAAAGTTTAATTATTTCAGTGATGTGGACTTAAGTTTGAATGTTAGCTCTACTATTTACCAATATTTTGGGGAAATTGTAACTTCTTTTAAGCCATTTCTTATCTTTAAAATGTAACTATTATTACTTATCTCATCAGATTATTGTATTAAAGCATCTAGAACAGTGTCTTTCCTAGAAAAACACATGCTGATTTTATTTCTGCCTCATTTTCATTTCACTCATAATGCTGGGTTACAGCAGTCTTCTAATCGGATAGGGATTGAAGATCTACAAGCAAAATCTTCCAAATGCTTCCTGGAAACATTCACCTGGGTGTCCTATTCAGTGTGTCCAAAATCATGATGTTCCAACTTAAACAGGTTTTGCTTCCTAAGGAACCTAAGTCACTAAGTCACGTCATCTCATCTTTGTGCCTCGGCAGTTCATTTAATATCCTGGCCACGTGCATCCACCTCTGCAGTTCAGACAGGGCTGTCCCAAATCAAAGCCCTAACTTGGTGATTAATCCCTCAGTTTCCAGCATCTGATGCATTTATCCCAATCCTTGCTTAGCTCTAAGTACAAATAACTCTATTACCTAAGATAAGAGTCAGCATCTTGATCCTGGCATTCAAGGCTTTTCACCTTGTGGCCCCAAGTGATATTTCCACATTTGTTTTTCATTTCCCAAATACTAATAGTTCCAACAAAATCACCTTCTCTCTTTTGACTATTTCCTGTGCTTTCCAGTCACTGTATCTTTGCTCATGTTTCTCCCACTATCTCAAATACTCTTCCTCCCACCCTCATCTCTGAACACTTAACTCCACCAATGCAAAACACAACATAATGAGTTTAAACACAGGATTTTGAGCCAGATATATCTGAGTTCAAATCTTGGTCCCATCCCCAATTTAGGTATATCACATATCTTTTTAACATCTCTTTTTTTCACTTATTAAACAGGAATAATAATAGAAGCTACTTCACAGGATTTGAAGAACAAACCGAGGTAACATATAAACAATTTGCAGACAACTGGCATAAGTAATCATCAATTGTTACTATCAATACTATTTAAGGTCTACTGCAAATGCCATTGCTTCCAGAAGGTCCACCCTATCCTGTGAGATAGAAGCTGCTTCTGAAAAGCAAAGACATTCCATTTACACCTCTTTTAAGATATTTATGCTTTATTCTTGACTGTACAGTTAGTTTCCTTGATCGCAATTTTTTTAAGCCAAAACTGTAATGGGTTTTCCAAAGGATTTTTGAGTCTGTGTCAACTGTATAGGAAAGTCTCAGAGAAGTAGTTTGGTTTGAAAAACAGATGTTTCCAAAATATTTTGATTTTTCATGTGGAATATGGCACAGACTATTTGAAATCAGAACTGTATTAAAAAACTCAAAAACACAATGCCACTGTGCACATATGAACTCCAACCTCCTTGGAGATAGGGATAGGCTTCCTTTTTGAGCACATCTATGACACTCAACATGACATTCCAAAATTTATCTGAACGAAGCCCTATCGTAGTAACAGAATGAAGTAAATAGCAATACCCTGACATTAAATCTTACATCAGATATTCTTTCCAATACCAGTTGCGTCTCTTCAAGTCTACTATTTAACTGGTTAGAAAATAATACTACATTAGATAATGCTCACAAACAGGGCAAATGGAAAGATTTATCTGACCAAGTTGGAGGAGAAATTTATTTTCAAAGAGCTTCTCTGGTGGTGTATATACATGAACTTTGGTGGTCCCAAAGATCCTTTATATTAATGATGGTTTCAAATATATCTCCTAGTAGTATTTGAAAGAAATGACTAATAAAGCCTTCTGTCATCAAAAATAATCAGACTCAGCCTTATTTGCCTAGGTAAGATTTAACCTCTATACACTGAGGTTTGTTTTTGTTTTGTTTTTAAGACAATTAGTTAAAGGCCTTAGAATTTTAAATGTTACCTTGACATTCTTTGCTCTTTGTACCTTTTTTTCCATGAGCAATGAATGGAGAGCAATGCTCAGAATATTCCACAGATAGGTATATCTTGCAACATTTCATTTCATGGAACCTGGAACCATAGAGCAAGCATGTCTCCTGGAAAAGAGAAAAGAAAGCAGCAATAAACATTTGTGTGATGGAGGAAATTTTCCTGAACAATTTGCAATTTGTGTTGTTCAGGAAACATGAACTTAACAGAAGATAAGAATCATCAGTAGCCAATATATATATATATAATTTATTTTATATATATATATAAAACCTGTGTGTGCATGTATGATTTCAGTATGCTTCCCTATACTACTGAATAGTATGCTCTGTATTTATTATCTATATATATATAGATTTATTATATATATATATTTATTATATATATATATATATATAAAACCTGTGTGTGCATGTATGATTTCAGTATGCTACCCTATACTACTGAATAGTATGCTCTGTATTTATGATCATTACATAATTCGTATTACAAAATTCAACATGAAATTATGTGAGCAAAGCCTATAAAATGCTATATGTTTTCCTGAATAAGTGCTTTAAAATCTAAATCCTGGGGAAAAGGATAGTCACCTTTAAAATGTTACCACTAAAAGTGAAACTATAGAAATACCATTTGACCCAGGAATTCCACTCCTAGGAACTTACCCAAAGAAAACAAGATCCCAGATTCTAAAAGACATATGCACCCCTATATTTATTGCAGCACTATTTACAATAGCCAAGATATGGAGGCAACTTAAGTGTCCATCAGTAGATGAATGGATAAAGAAGATGTGGTACATATACACAATGGAATATTATTCAGCCATAAGAAGAAAACAAATCCTATCATTTGCAGCAACATGGAGGAAGCTAGAGATTATTATGCTCAGTGAAATAAGCCAGGCAGAGAAAGACAAGTACCAAATGATTACCCTCATTTGTGGAGTATAACAATGAAGCAAAACTGAAGGAACAAAACAGCAACAGACTCACAGACTCCAAGAAGGGACTAGCAGTTACTGAAGGGGTGGGGTGGGGCAGAGAGGATGGGGAGGGAGGGAGAAGGGGATTGAGGGTCATTATGATTGGTACATATGGGGGTGGGGCACAGGTAAGACAGTGTAGCACAGAGAGGACAAGTAGTGACTCAGTGGCATCTTACTACACTGATGAACAGTGACTACAATAGGGTATGGGGGAGAAAAGCCAAAAGTATTTTAATACCAGGAATAGCTGAGCTATATAGATAAGCCTAATGGCTAGATACCTACACTGAAGCAAAAGGAAGAATCACAGTTCGATGTATTCAGAGCAGAAAATGTACAAATTAAGTGTTCATAAAATGGAAGATAAGTGTGAAAGGTGCCAAATTGTACGTAAGTGTTTATATTTCCATGATAATATGGGTGAATGTAGTAAACACAATGCTTTTCGTGTGAAACCTCCATAAGAGTGCATGTCAGTGATACTTTAATTTAAAAAAATGTTACAGTGAAATAAGCCAGGCAGAAAAAGACAAGTATCAAATGATTTCACTCATCTGTGGAGTATAAGAACAAAGAAAAAAACTGAAGGAACAAAACAGCAGCAGACTCACAGAACCCAAGAAGGGACTAACAGTTACCAGAGGGAAAGGGATTGGGGAGGATGGATGGGAAGGGAGGGATAAGGGGGAAAAAATGGGCATTACCATTAGCACACATAATGGAGGGGGTGGGCATGGGGAGGGCTGTACAACACAGAGAAGACAAGTAGTGATTCTATAGCATCTTACTATGCTGATGGACAGTGACTGTAATGGGATATGTGGGGAGACTTGATGATGTGGGGAGTCTAGTAAACATAATGTTACTCATGTAATTGTAGATTAATGATATCAAAATAAATTTTAAAAAAACATGTTACCACTAGATTTTAAAAGAGCCTGCAAAGGTGTTAGTAAGTATCCTTTTTTTGCCAAGTCCTTTCTTCCTTGGACAGGAAGCTGAGGAAAAACATCAGGTCAGAATAAGAAAAGATTCTGCTGATTAAAAAAAAGAAGAAAGAAAAGAAACAGCTAAGCTAGGAAGTATTGTGCATAAGTACACAGTCATTCCATTCCACTTCGGACTCACAGAATAGAATGATAGCAGTTAGGATCCCTCTTGAGGTTCAAATTTTAAAAAGCAACAATAATTCTGAGACCCATCTCTTCACTAGGACATTTAGAATTGGCAAAAGAAAAGCCAAAAGTATTTTAATACCAGGAATAGCTGAGCTATATAGATAAGCCCAACGGCTGGATACCTACACTGAAGCAAAAGGAACAATCACAGTTCGATGTATTCAGAGCAGAAAATGTACAAATTAAGTGTTCATAAAATGGAAGATAAGTGTGAAGGGTGCCAAATTGTACATAAGTGTTTATATTTCCATGAATATTGCTCTAAATTGTGTATAAATGTTTCCTATGTTAGAGATTAGTTTATTGTTATGCTTCTTTAGAGATAATTGTATTTTCATACAAAAAGCAGAATTTTTAAGCTAAAAAGAACTAGAAAATTACCTAATCTAACCTTCTCATTTACAAATGGAAAAAAAAATGGATTTCCTGAATATTTGAATGTCTTATCCAAGGTCACCCCGGAGACAGGGTTGAAACCAGATAGGCTTGCCTCCTCCTGAGTTCAGGTGGTACACTGTTTAGCACTGAAGAGTTTTAAATAAAGTCTTGGGTCCCATCATTAGCTACATGATTTTGAGCAAGGCCTTAGTTTCCCCATATAAGGGCAAATTGTATTTACCTCACAAGGTTAAAGTTATCTTCACAGAAGTGATGTATATGTTCCACATAAGGACACTTGAAATGTCTGGTATATCATTTAAACGTCCTGTAAGTATTCTTATAGTTAGTTATTGCATTGAAATCTAAAACTTCATCAAACCTAAATGTGATGCCTACCATTCAGACCAGTGTTTCTGAACTCAACTTCATATCCTAAGAATATCCTAAGAGCTCTTTTGAAACTCAAGCCTAACCCCAGATTTAATTTACCAGAAATTCTAGGGAAATATTCTGGGTTTCTATACTTTTTAAATAAATGCTCTCAGAGAATTTTGATGCAGCTTGGCTATCATCAAACAGCATAACGAAATACCTAGAAATGC
The DNA here is from genome assembly GCF_030020395.1 of Manis pentadactyla. Taxonomy (NCBI): domain Eukaryota; kingdom Metazoa; phylum Chordata; class Mammalia; order Pholidota; family Manidae; genus Manis; species Manis pentadactyla. The sequence goes on from NC_080027.1 coordinate 82,912,403, forward strand.
CAACATGTCAGACTTCATGCCTACAAACATCACCGTGACTGGTACTCGTTCACAGATCAGCATTTGGGAACCACTGGCAAGACTTCAGAGATGTGATCCAGGAACAGCTCTTTATTCAAATGGATATCCCAGTGGAAAGCCTAGTGGTATAGAAAGAAATAAGAAAGTCATATAAAATAGCCCCATAAAATAATAAATATCATAGTTATCATCAATACAGTATAGGGAAGTATTCAGATACTCCAACACGTCTAACTTCACGCCTACAAACAGCAGTATGATTTTTTATACAGCTCTGAGTTAGCCCCCCAAAATCCTGTCAACATCAGGAAACATCCATTCCAGGGTCTTGGGATGGGACCTAGCATTAACCATTTTTTGGTTCTTGTCTTGATATTAGAAGACACTCTTCTCAGAAATAAAGAGAACATTCTGATGGAGAATAAGGGGATCCTGGCTTCCTTAGTTCTTAAGCAGCACAAATCCCTAAATAAGTAATTAATAATTTAACAAATCTGGGAGCAATGCAAACAAAGTTGCTGGTTTCTAATTGAAATAAAACACCTGTTCATGAAGAACTGCACTTGGAAGACACACTGGGCAAAGGGACACAGATCTTTGTTATTCACCTGGAGAAGAGTGATAAGAGTGCCCTGGACAAGGATAAAGCTCGAGAGGAGAAGGCACAGCCAGAGGACCAGAGACAGAATACGCCCAAAACTATCACCTCACCACCAACAGGAACCACATGAGGAGGCACTGTTACTCAACTATGGCTTTGTGAAACAGTACATAGGGATAGTTAAATTGACATTTTGCAAAGTTTACATAGCCCATTCTCAGGAATGAGTCCCATGCTTCTTTTTTTTTTTTTAATATTTGTAGTTTTTAATCAGGTCTGCTTAAACATAACTGCAGCAGATATTGCCAGGGCATGAACCTCAACTAGGAAAGCCTAAATGCTGTCCCCAGTCACTACCCTATGTGATAAATGGGTTGATAAAGAAAGTAACATCCTGGTGCCCAAACAATACTGTTCTTAATTTTAAAAACATGTCCTTATATGATACCTTCTCCTAACCTCTTTCAAGGACACACTATGGAAACGTGATCTTAGAAAAAGAAGTTTCTAAACAGAAAGTTTTATCTGTTTTAAGATTATTCTGACCCATGTATCAAATTTTGGAGGTAGGATTTGTGAAGGAAGGAAAATCTATTGCTATACTATTACATCCATCCAAGGGGTAAGCTCTTGGATTAGAGAAGCAAAGACGGAGAATATAAGGAATAGATTTAGAAACACCAAGGAAGAATGAGACAGGATTGCTTAAATTTGTCCCATTCTCCATGTTTTGATGAGTTGGGGGTTGGGAGGAAAGCAAAAGAAGAACAAGGATGTAGTACAGAGAAATAAGGCCTTGGAAATGTTTCCTAAGGAACATGATTATAAAACATACTTCTGAATATAATATACATGAAGAACAGACCTACTTGTGCACATCAATCCCTGTACCCAAAGGATTATCTGGCTAGAACAAGTTCCATGCATCCCGGTGAGATGTAGATGTAAGAAAGTCTGGTGGGACAATGAAAAGGCAGTGGAGCAAGTGACAAGAAACCTGAACTGTATTTCTAATTCTACCATAACTCACTGGGTGACCTTTGTAACTCAGACTACAGATTTCATCATTTACTATTATTAGAAGGTTGAATTAGATAACCTCTGGCATTCCTCCTAGCTCTCACAATCTATAAAAAATAATCTATTACAAATGAAAGCAAATTAAAAAGTTTAATGAGAGGTTGATAACCCAAAAACTTATAGTGGCCAAGAAAGCAATATAAATGAGGAATGTTGGCCAACAGAGAGTTGTAGGCACTGTGGCAAACTAGAGGCATCTTCTACTGAATGTTACCAAATTCGGGCCAGATAAAAAAAAATGGGCCCTATGATATGAAACTGTCTTATATTTTTTATAAATAAGATAACCTAAATACACCTATATAAATTAAAGACAATTAATTTGTAGTTAAAAACCTTCCCACAAAAAATAATCCTAGGCACATATACCTTCACTGGGGGGGAATTTTAACTCACAGCAAGTAATAAATAACATCAATTATACACAAACTCTCCCAGCATATTTAAGGGAATGAAATACCTTGAGCAGTAACCTTATAATTAAACCTGGCCAAAAAATTACAAGAAAACTAAAAATCAATATCCCTCTTGAACACAGATGTAAAAATTATAAACAAAATTTTAGCAAATTAAATGTAGCAATATATACAAACTGATAATACATTGTAACCAAGTGAGGTCTATCCCAGAAACACAAGCTTGCTTTAGCACTTTAAACTTAAGCATTGTCATTTACCATATGAACAATATAAAATTTAAACCATATGATTCTCTCAATATATATAGAAAAATCATTTGACAAAATCCTATGTCCATTCTTAGAAAATTCTTGGCAAGCTAGAAATTGAATTTCCTTGATCTGATGAAGGGCATCTATGCAAATCAACAGCTAACCTCATACTTAATGGTGCAGGACTGGATGTTTTCCTGCTACTATCAGAAAAAAATACAAGAATGTGTGCTCACCATTTCTATTCATTGAGCTGAAAGTACTAGTCATTACAATAACACAGAAAAGTAAATAAAAGGCACCCAGTTTGGAAAACAAGGAGCAAAACAGTCTATACCAGCAGACAGCATGATCACTGACACAGAAAACCCAATGGAATTTACATGTTAAAAAAAGCTATTAGAACTAGTAGTTACATTCAGCAACATTACAGGATACAAAAATCAATATACAAAAATAAATTGTATTTCTATATGGTAGCCATGAACAATCAGAAATTGAAATAGACAAAGCAATAACGTTTATAATATCAAAAAATATGAAATAAAGAGATAAATCTACAAAAACATATGCAAGAACTGTAGTAAAACAGTGCTGAGAGAAACTAAAGAAGACCTACATTAATGAAATGATGTAACATGTGCATGGATTAGAAGATTCCATATTTTTAAGTTGCTGGTTCTCTCCAAACTGGGCTACAGATTCAATAAAATCCCAATCAAACTCCCATCACTTTTGGTAGGATTTGACAAACTGATTCTTAAATTCATATAGAAATGCTAAAGATGAGAATAAGCAAAACAATTTTGGAAAAGCACAAAATGAAAGGATTAGTGCTACCTGATATTAAGGCTTATTATAAAGCTACAATAATCTGAACATTAGTATAATGGTAATAGTATAAAGATAGACAAATATATCAGCATAACAAGATAGAGGCCAGAAATAAAGTCATACATATATAGACAATTGCTTTTTAATGCTTCATAGATTATTCAGAGAAAGAAGAATAGTCTTTTTAACAGTATTGGAATAAATGTACATCAATATGCAAAAATGTGACCTTCAATCCGTATCTCAAACCACAATAAAGTTCAACTCAAAATAGATCTTAGACGTAAATATAAAACCTAACGCTGAACAAAACCCCCGGGCCAGATGGATTTACCTTGGAATTTTATCAGACATACAAAGAAGACATAATACCCATCCTCTTTAAAGTTTTTCCAAAAAATAGAAGAGGAGGGAATACTCCAAAACTCATTCTACGAAGCTAACATCACCCTAATACTAAAACAAGGCAAAGACCCCACCAAAAAAGAAAACTACAGACCAATATCCGTGATGAACATAGATGCAAAAATACTCAACAAAATATTAGCAAACCGAATTCAAAAATACATCAAAAGGATCATACACCATGACCAAGTGGGATTCATCCCAGGGATGCAAGGATGGTACAATATCCGAAAATCCATCAACATCATCCACCACATCAACAAAAAGGACAAAAACCACATGATCATCTCCATAGATGCTGAAAAAGCATTCCACAAAATTCAACTTCCATTCATGATAAAAACTCTCAACAAAATGGGCAGAGAGAGCAAGTACCTCAACATAATAAAGGCCATATATGATAAACCCACAGCTAACATCATACTGAACAGCGAGAGGCTGAAAGCTTTTCCTCTGAGATCAGGAACAAGACAGGGATGCCCACTCTCCGCACTGTTATTTAACATAGTACTGGAGGTCCTAGCCACAGCAATTAGACAAAACAAAGAAATACAAGGATCCAGATTGGTAAAGAAGAAGTCAAACTGTCACTATTTGCAGATGACATGATATTGTACATAAAAAACCCTAAAGACTCCACTCCAAAACAACTAGAACTATTATTGGAATTCAGCAAAGTTGCAGGATATTAAATTAACACACAGAAAAAATCTGTGGCTTCCCTATACACTAACAATGAACTAATAGAAAGAGAAATTTCCATTCACAAAAGCATCTAAAAGAATAAAATACCTAGGAATAAATCTAACCAAGGAAGTGAAAGACCTATACCCTGAAAACTACAAGACACTCTTAAGAGAAATTAAAGAGGACACTAACAAATGGCAACTCATCCCATGCTCCTGGCTAGGAAGAATTAATATCGTCAAAATGGCCATCCTGCCCAAAGCAATCTACAGATTCGATGCAATCCCTATCAAATTACCAACAGCATTCTTCAATGAACTGGAACAAATAGTTCATAAATTCATATGGAACAACCAAAGACCCTGAATAGCCAAAGCAATCCTGAGAAGGAAGAATAAAGTTGGGGGGATCCCACTCCCCAACTTCAAGCTCTACTACAAAGCCACAGTAATCAAGACAGTTTGGTACTGGCACAAGAACAGAGCCACAGAGCAGTGGAACATAATAGAGACTCCAAACATTAATCCAAACATATATGGCCAATTAAAATATGATAAAGGAGCCATGGACATACAATGGAGAAATGACAGTCTCTTCAACAGATGGTGCTGGCAAAATTGGACAGCTACATGTAAGAGAATGAAACTGGATCACTGTCTAACCCCATACACAAAAGTAAATTTGAAATGGATCAAAGACCTGAATGTAAGTCATGAAACCATAAAACTCTTAGAAAAAAACATAGGCAAAGATCTCATGGACATAAACATGAGTGACTTCTTCATGAACATATCTCCCCAGGCAAGGGAAACAAAAGCAAAAATGAACAAGTGGGACAATATAAAGCTGAAAAGCTTCTGTACAGCAAAGGACACCATCAATAGAACAAAAAGGCATCCTACAGTATGAGAGAATATATTCATAAATGACAGATCTGATAAAGGGTTGACATCCAAAATATATAAAGAGTTCACACACCTCAACAAACAAAAAGCAAATAATCCAATTAAAAAATGGTCAGAGGAGCTGAATAGACAGTTCTTTAAAGAAGAAATTCAGATGGCCAACAGACACATGAAAAGATGCTCCACATCACTTGTTATCAGAGAAACGCAAATTAAAACCACAATGAGATATCACCTCACACCAGTAAGGATCACCATCATCCAAAAGACAAACAACAACTAATGCTGGCGAGGTTGTGGAGAAAGGGGAACCCTCCTATACTGCTGGTGGGAATGTAAATTAGTTCAACCATTGTGGAAAGCAGTATGGAGGTTCCTCAAAAAACTCAAAATAGAAATACCATTTGACCCAGGAATTCCACTTCTAGGAATTTACCCTAAGAATGCAGCATTCCAGTTTGAAAAAGACAGATGCACCCCTATGTTTATCGCTGCACTATTTACACTAGCCAAGATATGGAAGCAAACTAAATGTCCATCAGTAGATGAATGGATAGAGAATATGTGGTACATATACACAATGGAATATTACTCAGCCATAAGAAAAAAACAGATCCTACCATTTGCAACAACATGGATGGAGCTAGAGGGTATTATGCTCAGTGAAATAAGCCAGGTGGAGAAAGACAAGTACCAAATGATTTCACTCATACGTAGAGTATAAGAACAAAGGAAAACTGAAGGAACAAAACAGCAGCAGAATCACAGAACCCAAGAATGGACTAATAGTTACCAAAGGGAAAGGGACTGGGGAGGATGGGTGGGAAGGGAGGGACAAGGGTGGGGAAAAAGAAAGGGGGCATTACGATTAGCGTGTATAGTGTCTGCGGGGACACAGGGAGGGCTGTGCAACACAGAGAAGACAAGTAGTGATTTTACAGCATCTTGCTACGCTGATGGACAGTGACTGTGAAGGGGTATGTGGTGGGGACTTGGGGGAGCCTAGTAATCATAATGTTCTTCATGTAAATGTAGATTAATGATACCAAAAATAATAATAATAATAAAAATAGTAATAAAATCAGTACCTGAGGGGGAAAGAAAAAAAACCTAACACTGTAGAATAAGATATAGGAGAGAATCTTTGAATCAGTCCAAGACTAAATAAAACACCAAATAAAAATTCATTACACAAATTGTTGAACTGAACTTCATCAAAATAAAAACCTTCTGCTTTTTGAAAGATTTCATTAAGAAAATGAAAAGATAAGCCTAAAACTGGAGTAAAATATGTGCAAATCATTTTCCTGATGAAGGACTTGTATTCAGAATACACAAGTAACACTCAAAACTCAAAAATGAGGAAAAAAACAGTCTTTAAAGTGGATGAGAGATCTGAACAGATACTTCACCAAAGAAGACACACAGAAGGCAAGCAAGCATATAAAATTACATAAAACATCATAAGGCATTAGGAAAATGCAAATTAAAACCACAATGAAATAAAACTACACAACTCCTATGATGATTCAGTTAAAAAAAAGACTTTTAAACCAAGTTTTCATGAGGATGTTTGTGGGAATCTAAAATGGTACAAACCATTTGAAAAAATACATTAGCATTTTCTTATATTTTTATACACATATCTATCTTACAACCCAGCTAATCTACACTTAAATAGTTACCTGAAACCATATGTCCACACAAAGACTTGTACACAAATGTTCAGAGCATCTCTATTTAGCCAAAAATTAGAAACAACTGAAATTTCCATCAATAGGTGAATGGATAAACAAATAGCATTATCTTTATACAATCAAATATTTCTCAGCAACAAAAGGGAAAAAGAATAAATGAAAGATAAAGACATAAAAAAATCAAGATCAGGAAAAAAAGGCACAACTGAGATGTATAAGAATATAAAGAGATATTATGATTACAACATGGCTGACCGTTTTCAAAAGAAACATGAAAAATATTATTTCAGTAAATTTGAAAATGTAGAGAAATGATCTAAAACTGACTCAAGAAGAAATTATAAACATGTATTTAATCATTACATTAAAGAAATGAAATCAGTGCCTATAAAATTCAAGGAATAGGTAATTTTAATTTATAGAAACTTTTCTAGAGAGTAGGGAAAAAGAGAAATGTTCCCCAACTCCTTTTATGAGCTAAATAAATAAAATATTGATACCAAAATTTGATAATGTCAGTATGAAAAGAGAAAATGAGTAAGAAAAAAGCTCACTTATGATATAATCTTAAATACTATTACCAAAGCTAATCAGAAGTGCATTTTTAAAAATCATGTCCAAGCTGACTTTAACCCAGGAATTCATGAATGCTCAGCAATAACAAAACCTACTAACATAATTCAAGTTATTACAAATGTTAAGGATGAAAAGCCATATAATAATCTTAAAGGCAGCAAGGGCATTTGTCAAAAAATCAACATTCATTCATGATAAAACAAAAAAGAAATTCAAAACAAATTTTAAAACTCTTCTCAAATTAGGAATAGAGGCAATTTCCTCTGTCTACTAGGGATGCCTACCCAAAACACAAAGAAAATACCATAACGGGAAAACTTCAAAAGATTTCTTTTCAACATCATGAAGGAACAAGGATGCCCACTATCACTGCTTCTGTTAATCACTGTACTTAATGTCCTTGCCAGTGCAGCATAAAAAGAAATGTATTTCATTTCGGTTACTGACTCATTTTTCTGCTCAGCTTTATAGAAAAACTCTTTAAAAGAACTGTCTATACTTTCTGTCTCCAATTTCTCTCCTCACATTTTTTCTATGTGGAAATAAACAAAAACCACCCAAATAAGAACATGCAAAGGCTATTTATTCAGAACTTGCCATAACAAAGGAGTTAGCCACCATCACCTGGGTTTTGCAGAGACTCAAAGGAAGGCACAGGAGTGGGAAAACTTTATAGTGGACAAAGGTGAAGGCTCTAGGCATACCATCACTGCAGGCTGCTGGCCTGGGGAAACCACAGGCAGGCTAACAAGAAGCAGGGTGCCCTATGTGACTGGTTAGGACCGCACAGCTCGCTTTCCTCTGGTTGGTCCAAGTTGGAAGCAGGGACAAAAATTAGGAGAGCCATCAGTTATTAACCAAGCCCTGGCCATTTGGGGCCAAGTGTTGCAGGGATTATTGTTCAGTTTTCCTGAACTCTTTCCTAGAGATAGTGGTCTGACTTGCTACAACTCTGACTTACAGATGGTAGGTTGACTTCCTGGATTGTTCAGTGTAGTAACAGGCTGGTTTCCTGGGCTAACTGTGGGTCAGAATTCCATTTTTATGTATGATCTGGCCATGTCTATTTATATATTCAGTCTCTCACCTAGAACTCATTTCAATCACACCTTTATCTCCATCCCTTCCCTAAAACTGCTCTTGTCAAGGTTACCAGTGACTGATTTTTGCTAAACCCAATGGTGAGCCCTTACGTGGATTTCATCTGATCTACCAACATTTGACAACTGATCTCTCCCTATTTCCAGAAATGTTTTCTTCACTTGGCTTCCAGAATATCACACTGTCTTGATTTTCCTCCTGCCTTACTATTTCTTTCACCTCTGTATCCTGAGTTCTTTGAGCAGTTTAAGCTTATAGAAGTACTCCATGCATTTTTTATTTTTTTTTAATTTATTGAAAATCTTTGCTCTCCAACTAATCCCCAATGTGGTGTTTGGAAATAAGGAATATAAATTCTAAAGAGGTACAATCCCTTGCTTTAATTCATACAATGGGTTAATAAAAGAAACAGAATTATAACCTAGGTCCCCTGACTCCCAATGCAATGCTCTTTCCAGCTATACTAGGCTCTCTATGATATTTTGATTTCTATTTATTCTCATCTTAAGGCCTGTTGAAGTACATCCTACTAAAGTGGCAACTTTTAAAAAGTATATGAAGAACCAGGCAAATCACCCTTCATTTCAGTGGGGGAAAATGCCTTTTCAACAACAAAAAGATAACATCTGGGTTTCTAACCATTTTATTAATCAGTATTTCACAGATGGGAAAAGTGTATATCTTAGTTTGTCATGTTAATTTAAACTCACCCCCTTTAAATATATGAACTTTTTGAGGGAAGAAATCATGTCTTATTCATCCTTCTATTCTTAGCCTATAAATCTGTACCTGGCACTTAGTAGGTGCTCAATAAATGTCAGGTGAGTAAGTGACCAATGAATTAATGGATGAGTGATCTTTCTTAGATTGAAAGCTATTGTAAGGATTAAATTTCCCTAATTAGAATTTAAAGCTTAACTGTGGGAACCAACTGTTTCTGAATTTAGGAACTCAGAAGTTGGGAATTGGGTATATTCTCTTGCTCTGATCCCTTAGGTAAACTCTCGCAAATCCCTCTCCTGATCCTGCTCTTTGCTTTTACATTTAGAATAGTGGTCTGAATGATCTTCTCATGAACCATAACTCTATTCAAGCATATTTTTCAAGTCCTTGCAAATCCTTAAGTGACAAGGGGCATATTCACCAAAAAGTATTATTTTCTAATGGAATAGAAGAGAGAGATTCTTCAAATCAGTTTGCAGAAACAGCCACTTCAGCCACTTCCTATCTCTGCCCTAGTTTTCCAAATCAGTCAATAATAATTATTCCCTATAAATCAGACCTCCTTGAAGTTTTCTTCTTTACAGTTGCAGCAAGCTGGCTGCTTTTCCCTCATTACATTTTATGTCTTTGTTTTGTTTGCACAGTCCCCCTTCTCCCTACCATTGTAATTCTCACTGTGTCACAAGATGCTAAATTTATGGGTAGAAAAATGTTGGTTGCTAGCAGCTCTTAATAAAAAATGTGTCCTAATTACAAAAAAAGGAATTAAAAATCAAAACACTCCGCTCTTTGCAAGGACTGATCTACTTGCAAATTCTGACAAACAACCTGTGAAGTGGCAAATTACCCTGAAGGGAACTCTATTTCCCATTTCCTGGCCATTCAGAGATCTACGTGCAGCAATAATTAGTAAGAGAACTCTTCTCTATATGGGATAGAAGTTATAATACACGTAAGGTTAGCACCCAGCAAGAAAAAAAATAAGAATAATAGGGAAAGCACAGCTAAGTCCAGCTTCTCAAATACTGATGATCTCTCTAGACCTAAGCCTTAAAGAATCCAGCTCTTTAACCTAATAAAGACTCAAGGATGAGGGGAAGAAAACTAGTGATTGACTGCTCTAATGCATTCTTCAAGCAGAGAGATTGGTTACATAAACTGTTCTCTGAGAGATTGAATACAATGAAACACTTGTGAAATCTGATTTCTGGTCCAATTAATCCTCCCTCTTTTGTGTTATCACTGCATATTGGACATATTATCTTACTGTGTTTATCACGCTCTTAATATATGTATTTTTTCTACCCCAATAAAGCTGAGAGCACTTCACAAAGTCTGATTTCCTTTGTGCTACTGATATGCATTTGTTGAGTAGATGACTTTGTAACCGACCTTGCCAATGGTCACTCTTTAAGACAACCAAGGGAAAGACAAAACTGCTTTTACTAATTTCCCAATTTCAACCCAGTAACTAGAATAATACCCAAATGTTATCTCTGTGACCTCCCCCAGTTAAGCTATTTCTGATGGCTCCATGCAACTGGCAAATTAGAGCATGCTAGGAAGATATTTAATGTGTTGCTGTAGTTCAAACTCATTAAAAAGGAGATCATATTTTGGGTTCCCAAGTCCACAACATCTATGATATCGTGATGCTTATTTAACAGAACTGAACAGATTATATTTAAGTATTTTTGCTGAACTTTCATGAAACATGAAAAGGATAATCAGAGATTAATGTGATAGTATATAAATATCAAACAATTGTTTGAGATGATTGAAAAAAAATGAAAAAGAAAGACTCACTAGCAACAGTCCCATTAATAAATGAACAAAAGATATGGAACTTATCAGCAGTAGCTGAATTATTGAGCCCCAGGCCCATCTGCTCCACTTTTATGAGTCGAAAATCAAAATTGCATGAACTGGTGAATACTCCATCTTCACAAACATCAGAGTCAAATTAAGGAAATTACCAAACACTGCTCAGCACATCATCAAACCATTAAAACAGCAATGCTATACCAAAAAAGAACCACACACACCAGGATCTTGTGCAAATGGAATAATAATAGCCAGATGGAACAATAACCTCTGATGGTTGGCAGCATGCTCCTTGGCACAGTGAGTATATGTCATGTGGAAAATCAATAGGGGGTCATCACAGAAGCATCCAAATGAGGCTCAGGAAATCCATCCTAAATAAAGAGAAGAAAGGCCTTGTATTTTAAGTAGTCACGATGGCCAGATGATATGGGTAAAATAGAAACAGCAGGGATACTGAAGTGAAAGAGCCAGACACTAACAACAAATCTAGCATCTATTTTTTGTGTCATTAAATTGTTAGCTCTTTTGTTTCTCCTAGAAAATGAGAGTCATGGCACCCATGTCATAGTTTTGCCAGGATTAAATATTAGATTCTAATCCTGGACAAGTCAGAGCACACTCATGCAGAGACCCAACTTATGAAACATTGCTGGTTGTTTGAGAAAACATGGTGAGAACTCCTGAAGAGTGTCCACCACATCATAGATTTTCATCATCAATATTATCATTACTGCAAAACAACTAGATTCCTGTCTTCTCTCTAGGTTGTGTGATGTTCTGGATCAAAGTGGCTGGCTGTGACAATACTACTCCTTCAAATCATTCTTATTCCTTGTCACACAGGTGGAGGCTTCCAAGCTTCACGTACAATTCAGTTGAAGTCAAGGGACTGGGTTCCAGCCAATTAGATGCATGCAGAAAAGATGTGTCACTTCCAGGCCTGCCTGTACAATCCCTTGTAGAAATGGTTTTACATTTTTCAGCCACTGATTTTCCACCCTGCTATGTTAAATTATTTTTCTACCCCCTAGCAATAATTTTTGCAGATTCTATAACTTCGTGGTTATTTTTAATTATTAAAACACAGTCTGATCCAGTTTAAAATTTCAGCATTCAGAACCTTCCCCATCTGCTTTCCCAGCCAAGCTACTGTGGTTCTGGCTTCCCAAGTGGAGAAAGCTCGTGAGATTGGCTACACACATACCTCTAACCCCCACCTCGCTCCTCTAGGTAGATTCTGATGTTAGGTCATGGAGGAAGGGTGGGGATGCAGAATCTCTTTCAATGACTTCCCACCTGTCACTTGAGAGGATGAGTCCCTGGCCCCAGTCTGGTTCATTCAGGTTTTGTCTGACATTTGTAAGTTCCTCTAATATGTTAGTCTTCACATCAGAACACAATTGTCCAGGTAATAGTGCTCATCTCTCTGGCTCTCTCGCCTGTTCAACTATTTCTCTTATAAACCTTTTCTGCTATACAAGACCCCTTTCTCTTCTTTAGGTTAGGTGTCTCTTTGGTAGGCCTAGCAGCCACCTGAGCAATCCTCAACTGCTGGTTCTTCTCTAGCATCTGAGCTCCCCTTGGGGGAACCCAGGAATTTTTAGGTCTGAACCATCTGAGGATAAAAATGGATGAAATGTGGTGGAGGCTGCCCCATAGTCTTCTCAAGCACACCTAATTGTAGTCCCTTCAAGCCTGTGTATTTGTGCTCGACCAATGGTGTCCCACCTCCAGACCCCCACAGCAAAATCAGGTATCGGTCTTTTTGTGGATTAACACCCATGCCCTCTCATCCAAGAATCCACCCTCTGTGTTCTGGAGTCAGCACCAGAGTGGGCCAGCTGAATTTTTAGCTCAGCAAATATTTCACCAAGGCATCAGATGGTTCTTCTTTTAAGCACTCCTGATTCTTAATGGATGATTCTCTTGGGGCTGTTTCACTTGGCTCCCCTGCACTACAAGAGGACAGGCCAAAAAATCTCTCCATGAACATGACTCACCACAGGCCAACCACTCGCTGGCTCTAGCTCTCGCTCCGGTCCTCCTCTCATTCAGATTCACGTGCATGTGAGAGGAGGCAGTAGAAGAGGTACCATTTCTTCCAACATTCAAAAAAAAGCCCTGGAGGTGTCTGGCCCAGGGATAGGCACTTTCTTAGGGCTCTCCTTTTGTTTTCAGCTTTGGTATTACTGCAACTCTGGTACAACAAGAAACTGACTCAAGAGCCCATTAGCTGGGGGCCTCAATACTAAGTCATATGCAGCACTCTTGAAGCCAGAATTCCAAGATAAGAACATTTTATCTCAAATATTTTGCCCTAAAAATCCTTTTTCCTAATTTCGGAGAATTTATCTGATCTCATCCCTCTCTAAACTAGGCTATGAGTTATTTAAAGGCGGGTGTCATCTTTTACCCACCATTACGTCCTCAGACACTAGCAAATACTCAACATTCAGCAGCTATTCAATAAACCCTGAATGCACACGAGAATGTGTGAATGAATTTCCTGATTTCTTTATCCCTGCTGTAGCCCAGGTGAAAGCAGAACCTGAGGTAAGGGCTAAAGGGCTGATACGTGGCTGGGAGGCACAAGACAAAGTGGAGCAGGTCAGGAAGTAAGGGGAAGCCAGGCAAGGAAAGCAGCACAGGGAGAGGCAGAGCACCACCACGCCAGCCACTGCTTCACAGTGAAGACACCCTATAAGGCTCTTGGCAGGTGTGCTCCTTTAGGATGCAGGACTTCTCCAGAAGACTGGCAAGGAGAAAGCACACCTTGGAACAGTCCACCTGTGAGATGAACGGAGGGGTAATTTATCTTCCCAGTTTCCATTCCCTCTGGTGTAAGTTTACTCCATGGGAGCTGGCTCACCAGCACTTCCAGGTTGTCATCTGACCCTTGGACGTCAGCCAGGAAGTCTGGGTCTACACCCTATGGTGTGGCATTTTATCTGTACAGAAGTGAAGGGGTGACTCAGTGTGGATACATCGTGGGGACTCAGGGTTTCAAGTCAGACTTCCACCTGTACAGGATGCTTGGCAAGGATGGCCAGAGAGGCAGGAGCTGCAGCACAGCCTACAAGGCAATTAGCAGCTTCAGAAAGAAGGATATAATCAAAAAGTGCACAAAATTTACATGTAACCCCACTTACTACCATTTCTCCTTGAATTCACTAGGAAGAAAACAATCTATATATTTTGTGACTTAGAGATGTTCAAAGACCATAGTTCTCTGCAATTCGAAGATAGAGGACATTTAATTTGACTTAGTGCTACTTAAACTGTACACCATTTCATGTTGCCTCTCACATGAGGATACATTTTACCTTATCCTGACAGGAAACAAGCTCTGCTAGTTGCCCATGCTCATCCTTGGAAAAAGTACTATTCACTCTGTGCTCAGAAATAGGAATGGAATTGCTTTTGATGAATTAAAGTCGCAATGAACCTCTGCCTAGTCCTGGAGAAGCCAGGACACACTCTGTCATTCTCTGATTGCTGCAGAGATTCCTAATCCACAGAATCCTTTGAAGAGATCCTCTTGTCCATGTTGCACGTATCATTCCAGGTGTGGGTGATGTCAGGCGGCCTTCTGCACTACAGTTCAGAGGGGAAGCAGTGGAATACATAAACCAAAGCTGGTCCAGAGAGAAGAGAGGGTAATACTGAAAGCATGTGGAGCCTGGGTGATTCTTCCCGTTTGTCTTTGGCTGAGTGATGAAGGTCTGCTGCTAAGTGAAGGATAGGCCCACAGTAATGAAGCTATCTGCAGCACTGAGAGCTGCTTGGCCATGGCACATAGCTCAGAATTACTGCACCTGCCTGGGTGTCAGGAGCCATCAATTGTCCCAGACTCACCTGCTGGGCTGAGAGCCATGGACCATGGTGCTCAAACATCATCATTCTCCCAGATGAGACCCACACTTACCCCTTCATCACTGGCATTCCTTCCCCCACACTAAACATTTCCATTGATCAAGTCCCATTACATCCCCAGGTACAGAGTCATGGAACATAGAGTAGCACCATTATTCTTCCTCACAGTTCACATCCACCAGAAAGCTATTTCCTTTTCTTTCACATGAATTACTATCCGACAGCCCAGATACTTGCCTTCTGTGTGGACTGCATACAAAGTGAGGGGGAAGGAAGAACAAAAAACCCTTTCTGAGCTACTCAGTGCTGTCCACCATTTCTGCCACTTGGCCAACAGGCCCTGCCTGTCCATCCACATTCAGAGTCCTCCCCAGCTGAGCCATAGAGCACACATGGAAAGAGAGCCTTGGCTTTGAACTGGAGGCCAACCTTGGAGCTCATCTCAATCCAGTCATCTACACGTATCAGGGATATAGCAGGATTGCAGTCATCCTGCTATCAGTTTAAATTCTTCCAGTGCAGTGATGTAGAGACAACCCCAAAGCTATCACTTCACTGATGGACAAAACTAATTGCTACAAATTTCCTATAATCTGCTTCCTTATAACTTTCACCCATTGGGCCATGAAACATACACTGAAATATTTTTTTAAATAACAGACATTCAAATGTTAGAGAATCCAACCACCACTTCCCTCATGAGGACATCTTTCCTGTGGTCTAGCCCCAATCCCTTCTCAATTATCTTAACAAATGTAGTCTTTACATTTTCTTCCCAATTTTATAGCATTATTCTTTTATAATATTATATGTGGAAATGGACCGAATATGTCAGCCATGATCTCATCAGTGAGGCATAGAGTGGGACCCCTACCTTCATGCATCTCTTCCTTTTATTTTTATAAATAAAACTGAATTAAATATGTAATTGTGTAATATGTATTAACTGTATTAAATATATAGTATTGTATTAAATATATAATATGGAAGAAACTATACCATAACTTGGTTCATAATATACTTATCAACTAAAGCTCTGGAAAGATCTTTAACAGATACTTTAAGCTGTAGCTCCCCCTAGTTTGTAATGCAATTGTTTGTTTTTAAATCTAACTAGTATTTTATATTTACTCCCAGTTAAATTATATTTGGTTCATCATTACAACTTAGTCCTCTCTCTTTGGATTCTGATTCTCCTCCAATGTACTGACTTCCCCTTATGGTTTCCTATCACTCCAAACTGTAACCAATGAGTTATATCCTCATTCCAGTCACTGACAGAAACAGGAAAGTAGAGGTCTGAGTCTACCTCATAGAGAGGTAATTCAAAGTTGACATTAATATATTAGCTAATATTCTTTGAGTATATAATTACTTACAAACCTAGGTAAGACCACACATTTAGCCATCTTCAATTCAACCCACCAAATATTTGCTTCATGTCCACTGTGTGCTAAGAAATACAAACCTAATGGAATCTGTTCTCTGCCCTCAAGAGGCTCATAGTCCAGCGGAGAAGTGATCACACAGGCAACACAGTGGCTCCCTGTGGGGGAGCAGCCAGCCAGGCAGACCTGGAGTCCAAGAGGCCCTCAGGAAGGACACCCAACTCAACCTGGGGTGCTGGAGAAACCTCAAAAAGAAAAAGTGAGATTCTTCCTTCTCCCCTTTTTTTCCTGAATTAAGTCACAAGAACGTGAAAAGGTAGAGACTTTTACTATAGTCTGAGAGCAAGGGTGGTATAGAAAGGAAAAGACTGACTCTGCTTAGGTCCACCCAAGTGCAGTCCCATTCCACACAGTTACCGCCCTTCTAGGTTCTCATTCCCCATCCTCCTGTTCTGAGGCTTCTAAGTGTCATCCATATTAAAGAGGGACTTATCTCCATAGGATGAGGCATACATGGCACAGATAGGCATCATTCATGCTGGGCTATCAGTGGACAATATTGCTGTTGACCAGGAGGGCATATAGGTCAATGGGAAGGTAAGGAACATTGCCACATGGCAGGTGCTGTAGCCCTAAGCCCCCTCATCCCAAGCATCTACTCTTCATGATCCAGTCTCCATGAGGAAGAAACTGTATATTTTTATGATTCAAAGTATTCTTCCAAACTTTTTTCTAGTCAACAGTCTCTTCTGTTTCCCTGAAGACATAGACTTTTGAAATCTAAATCCAACAACAAACTATTATTTTTCCACTGCTTTTTTGATGTGTCATCATTTATCTAAAGTGATGTTGCAGACAGCCTAGCTGACTCAAGGGAGGCCAAGGCTGGAAAGGAAAAATGGAAATTTTGGTTAGTATTCCAAAGGTATTATCCTGCCTTAGATGAGTAGGCAATCATCACCAGATGAGGACAAGAAGAACTTCCAGAGATCAGAAATGCAAAATGCACAGCTTATTGGCAATTTTTCTAGTATCTACTTAAAATACAGATATTTTCCATCTAGTAAATTCCTCTAATCAAATTATTCAATAACAAAACCAAAGGAAATCAGATAAATCTAACCAGACCTTCTTATTTTGAACTAATTGTTTTCAATAATATCATCTTTTCCAGAGCACTCACAATCCATCTCTAAATATTTTGTTCCTGAATTTGACCAGAGATCGATGTCACATTTATTGATGTGTTCTTTTCAGAACTCATCTTACTTCCCCTTTTTGAATTGGTGATTTTCTCATTTCAGTCATCTGGAACCTTTTTCTTTCTGGGCATTTCTACAAAAAAAATTAAAATGGAAATTTTAGTACTTTTTTGAGCACTTACTATCTTGCAGGCACTGTCCTGTTTACATCTATTAAAATTCACGTTGGTGACCATGCTTTTCTGCCCTTTCCAACTGGAAGATTATTTCCTTGATGTAGAAGATGGACACAAAATAGACACTGAATCAACCCCCTTCCTTTCTTCAATCAACCATACAGCTGCCCAAGCAGTGGACCCATCCTTTCCCTTCTCTTTCTGCTTTAAATATGGATAAATGAAACTCTCAGTTTTCTGGAACACACATTTCACTACCTGCACTGATTCTTCATAATTGTTTCAAAATTATGCTCACAAGTTTGTCTCACTCTTTGGTATACATCCTTAACATGCATCACTACTGCTGTCTTCAGGGATGTGCTCTTTAACATCCAAATTTGAAACTAGATGTCCATTACTAGAGGAAAAGTTTGATTAGTTATGATGCATTCATTACATAAAATCATTTACAACCATTAAAAAGAATGAAGTAGCTCTCTTTCTGTTCTGACATGGGAAAATATCTGTGACACATTGTTGGATGAGGAAAATAAGCTGGAAAACAATATATGTTTAATCCTGTTTGAATTTGTTTAATCACATACAGGCATCCTCTGTTTTTCAAAAGTTATGTTACACCACTTTACTTTTAGAAAGAACTACTTGAGTAACTGTTTTTTGCTAACTGAAAGAAATTCAAAAAATATCTTCTCTATTACAGGAACAAAAAGCATTCAGTGTTTGTTTTGAGGCCAGCCCTTATAAAGCAGTGCACACCCCAAGCAGCAAGTGGCACCACCAGTCTCCTTCTCCAAGAACTACACTCAACATGACACTGCTGTAGCTTTTAACTGTGTCTATGAGCATCTGGGCTTTACCTCAAATTATTTTGTGCATCCATTAGCAAGATGTGTCCTTAGGTATCAGAACAGCCTAAGAGAAGTTATTTTTGGGGTCAGGGAATGCTCAAAAATTTTTACATATAAATTATGGAAATAGTTTCTTCACTTTACTCCATTTCAGTTTAGGAAAGTTTTCATAAGGACACTCTCATTTCAGACAGCATGGAAACCTACATTTAATAGGGATAGTATTTTACAAAACATTATACCATTAATTTCAAATTTCCCCCTTAAAACATTGACCCCTTACAGCCTTCAACCTTCAAGACTATGCATGCCTGATGTTCCTCCTACCAGTGCAAGAGAAGGTAAGTACTTATTATCCTTAGTAAAATAATAGGATTGAAAGCCAGGCTTGGTGGACTTCTCCCTAGATGGTGCTTCACAAAAGGAAGATCCAGACAGGATCAGAGAGGAGGCAACCTTGCTAGAATAAGCAACTGTGGAAAGAGCCAGAGGCCAAGTGAACCGATAGGACCAAGTGCTCAGACAACTGGATTCCGGTTTTTGTCCCAAGTAAAACAGAGAAAGAAGGAGAGAGATCCAGTTATAACTCTTGGGTCTCCCCTAGTGCTTATGAGGCAGCAACACTCTGAGTGGAACCTGCCTATGGAGTCAACTGTACTAGAGAGCAAGGTAACTCTACAGCCAAGGCTTGGCCCAGCATCTAGAAGGACAATGTGGCAAACTCGGAGGTGTCAACTGCATGTTCCAGAGCCAAGCAGATGCCTAGCTGGACAAGGAAACTGCTTAGCCTGAACAGACACATGGAAACCAGATCATGAATTATTTGAGCCACCAAATTTAGAAACCAGGTGGACAAGTGACATTCAAAAATCAGAAAAGTGAAAAAAAGATGGCAGTGTGAGAAGTGAGGTGGAAATCTCCCAAAACCACATATATTATGAAAATACAGTAAATACAACTATTCCTAAAAGAGTGACCAGAAATAAGACTGCACGAGTCAGTTTACATCTGAGAGAAGGGAACATCTCATGGAAAAGGGTAAAGTAAAAAAGCCATGACCTGATGGGACCCAAGCACTCTCCGACCCAAGCTCACCAGCAGGAGGAAGAGAATGAGAGC
Organism: Manis pentadactyla; assembly: GCF_030020395.1. Taxonomy (NCBI): domain Eukaryota; kingdom Metazoa; phylum Chordata; class Mammalia; order Pholidota; family Manidae; genus Manis; species Manis pentadactyla. The sequence continues at coordinate 82,932,139 of NC_080027.1, forward strand.
AGGGAGGGAGTGGAAGCCCAGGACTGCTAAATACCCAGCCCTAGAAACCTACTCTGGGAGTACAAACCCACACTGCATGGTGCTCTGGAGAGCACAGGGGGTAAAAACCAAAGTCAGAGACTGATACTGCAAACAGGTTCCACAACCAGCTGCCCCAGAACAAAAGAAAGGCAGGTACTTTGAAAGACTTCCTAACAGTGAGAGGGCTGCTAAAGGGGCAAGGATTCAGGAGAAGGAAGAGATGGACAAAATCATTACCAAACACTCACCTCAGAAGGTTGGGAACTTCAAGGAGCTTCAGGCAATCCATCCGCCTGGTTGGCAATGCAGCCCCAAAGCCCCTCACCATGATAGGCAGCCTGCCACTTCTTTCCCCTGGCAGGCTTCTGCATGCAAACCCACTGTCCCACCATAGATCCAGACCAGCTGGAGGGCAGCCCTGCCTAAAGCAACTACACAGCTTAACACAGATGCTTCTCCCTGTGCACTGCTAACTAGCCCTGACAGCAGAGACAGGCACTGCAGCAGGAAAGCAGGAAAGAGCTATGTCCTCCCAACAGACATCCATGCTGCTCACCTGCAAACCCACCATCACTACAGGTCAGCCTGAGGGCAGCCCCAGCAACACCATCTTAGGGGATTAACCCAGAGACCTCTCCCTGCACCTGGCTTACTGGCCCTAAGAGCGGAAGTAGGCATTGCAGCCAGGAAGCAGGAAAGGGCTTTGTCCACCTGGCAGGCCCCAGCGCCACTTGCCTACGACCACTGCCATCACTCCAGGGACTGGACAGCTCCAAAGAGCAGAGCTTCTGGGCACTAGAGGGCACAGCCTACACAAACCTAATATTTCTCACTATCTAATAGGATTATGAAAAGGCAGAAGACTTGTTCAATCCAAAATCCCTCAAACACCAAAAAGAAGGCTCAGTGAGACTGAAATCACAATCTTCCTGAAAAAGAATTCAAACTAAAAATCACAAGCATGCTATTGGAGCTACAGAAAAATATTAAAGAGCTAAGGGATGAATTCAGAAGGGAGATAGACACCTTACAAATACAGTAGCTGAAATGAAACATACAATGGAGGGATTTAAAAGCAGATTCGATGAGGTAGAGGAGACACTAAATAGAACAGAAATTAGAGAACAGGAATACAAAGAAGCTGAGGCAGAAAGAAAAAAAAGGAACCCTAGGAATGAAAGAATACTAAGAGAAATATGTGACCAATCCAAATGGAACAATATTGACATTACAGGGGTACCAGAAGAAGATGAGAGAGAAAAAGGGATAGAAAGTGTCTTTGAAGAAATAATTGCTGACAACTTCTCCAATCTGGGGAAGGAAATAGTCTCTCAGGCCATGGAAGTGCACAAATCTCTCAACACAAGGGACTCAACGAGGACAACACCAATACATATAATAATTAAAATGGCAATGTCCAAAGACAAGGGCAGAGTATTAAAAGCAGCCAAAGAGAGAAAAAAGATCACCTACAAAGGAAAACCCATCAGTCTATCATCAGGCTTCTCAGCAGAAACCTTACAGCCAGAAGGGAGTGGCATGATACATTCAATGCAATGAATAGAAGGGCCTCGAACCCAGAATACTCTACCCAGCAAGATTATCATTTAAATTTGAAGGAGGGATTAAGCAATTCCCAGATAAGCAAAAGTTGAGGGAATTTTCCTCCTACAAACCATCTCTACAGTGTATTTTAAAGGGTCTTCTCTAGATGGAAGTGTGCTTAAGGCTAAATAGCTGTCACCAGAGAAAATAAAGCCACGGCAAAGGGAGTAGACCAACTAAATACTAACCAAGTACAAAATTAAATCAGCTACTCAAAGTAAGTCAAGGGATACACAAAGAATACAGAATATGACACCTAACATATAAAGATTTGAGGAAGAAAAAGAAGGGAGAGAAAAAAGAATTATCAGACTGTGTTTATAAAGGTGCCCTTGAACCTTTGGTAACCACAAATCCAAAGTCTGCAATGGCAATAAGTACATATCTATCAATAATAACCCTAAATGTAAATGGACAGAATGCACCAATCAAGAAACACAGAGTTACAGAATGGATAAAAAAGCAAGACCCATCTATATGCTGCCTACAAGAGACTCACTTCAAACCCAAAGACATACACAGACTAAAAGTGAAGGGATGGAAAAAGATTTTTCATACTGCAAACAATAGGGAGAAAAAAGCAGGTGTTACAGAACTTGTATCAGACAAAATAGACTTCAAAACAAAGAAACTCACAAGACATAAAGAAGGACATTATGTAATGATAAAGGGGTCAGTACAACCAGAGGATAAAACCATTATAAATATCTATGCACCCAACACAGGAGCACCTACATATGTGAAGCAAATACTAACAGTATTAAAGGAGGAACTAGAATGCATTGCATTCATTTTAGGAGACATCAACACACCACTCACTCCAAAAGACAGATGAACTAGAACAGAAAGTAAGTAAACAGACAGAGGTACTGAACAACATATTAGAACAGATGGACGTAACAGACATCTACAGAGAGAACCAAGATGGCGGCATGAGTAGGGCAGCAGAAATATCCTCCAAAAACCATATATATTTTTAAAAATACAACAAATACAACTAATCCTAAAAGAGAGACCAGAAGACACAGGACAACAGCCAGACTACATCCACACCCACGAGAACCCAACACCTCGCGAAGGGGGTAAGATACAAGCCATGACCCAGAGGGACCCAAGAGCTCCTCACCCTAGCTCCTGGCAGGAGGAGAGGAGTCAGAGTGGGGAGGGAGAGGGAGCCCAGGACTGCTGAACACCCAGCCCTAGCCATCCGCACCAGAGCGCAGACACACAGTGCATGCGTGGGGTGCTGGAAACTAGGGAAACAGGACTGTAAGGCCTGTTAGCAGGTCCCCGCAGCTGGCACACCCAGGACAAAGAAAAGTGAGTGCTTGACAGGGACCTCACAGATGGACGGAAGTGCCCCGGGACACTTAGCCTAGCATCTGGGAATCCCAGGGAACTCTGGGTGCCCGAACCCCCACAGTGCAGCTCGGAGGCCCCTCACTTGATAAACAGCCTCCTGCCTGTTCCCCCTCCAACACAGCTCTGCCATATTGGAGAAGTAGCCTGAGGCAGGCCACACCCACAGCAACTGCAGAGCTAAATAAACTCCATAGTGGTCGGGCAAGATAAGAAGCCCCGTCTGCACACAGCTGCCCAGCACAAGCTGCTAGAGGCCGCTGTTCTCCCAGGAGAGGAAGGCCACAAACTGGCAAGAAAGGACTTTCTCTTACCCAACACACATGACAGCTCCCCACAAATATATCTATCGCCATGAAAAGGCAGAAGAAATTGATATAGACCAAGATCACAGAGGCAAACCCTGAGAAGGAGATAGACCTAACCAGTCTTCCTGAAAAAGAATTAAAAATAAAGCTCATAACCATGCTGATAGAGCTGCAGAGAAATATGCAAGAGTGAGGGGATGATGGCCAGAAGGACATTACAGAAATGAAACAATCTCTGGAAGGATTTATAAACAGAATGGACAAGATGCAAGAGGCCATTGATGGAATAGAAACCAGAGAACAGGAACACATAGAAGCTGATGAAGAGAGACATAAAAGGATCTCCAGGAATGAAACAATATTAAGAGAACTGTGTGACCAATCCAAAAGGAAAAATATCTGCATTATAGGGGTACCAGAAGAAGAAGTGAGAGAAAAGGGGATAGAAAGTGTATTTGAAGAAATAATTGCTGAAAACTTCCCCAAACTGGGGGAGGAAATAATCGATCAGACCATGGAAGTGTACAGAACTCTCAACAGAAAGGACCCAAGGAGGACAACACCAAGACACATAATAATTAAAATGGCAAAGATCAAGGACAAGGACAGAGTTTTAAAGGCAGCTAGAGAGAGGAAAAAGGTCACCTACGAAGGAAAACCCATCAGGCTATCATCAGACTTCTCAACAGAAACCTTACAGGCCAGAAGAGAATGGCATGATATATTTAATGCAATGAAAGAGAAGGGCCTTGAACCAAGAATACTGTATCGAGCACGACTATCATTTAAATATGAAGGAGGGATTAAACAATTCCCAGACAAGCAAAAGTTGAGGGAATTTGCCTCCCACAAACCACCTCTACAGGGTATTTTAGAGGGACTGCTCTAGATGGGAACACTCCTAAGGCTAAATAGATGTCACCAGAGAAAATAAAATCACAGCAAAGAAAGCAGACCAACCAAATACTAACTAAAGGCAAAAAATAAAATCAACTATTCACAAAATCAGTTAAAGGAAGCACAAAAGAGCACAGAATAAAACAACCAACATATAAAGAATGGAAGAGGAGGAATAAGAAGGGAGAAAAATTAAGAATGACCAGACAGTGTTTAAAATAGCTCAATAAGTGAGTTAAGTTAGACAGCAAGATACTAAAGAAGCTAACCTTGAACCTTTGGCAACCACGAATCTGAAGCCTGCAATGGCAATAAGTACATATCTTTCAATAATCACCCTAAATGTAAGTGGACTAAATGCACCAATCAAAAGACACAGAATAATAGAATGGATAAAAAAGCAAGACCCATCTCTCTGCTGCTTACAAGAGACTCACCTCAAACCCAAAGACTGTAGGAACAAAGAAAGACTGAAGGAACAAAACTGCAGCAGAATCATAGAATGGACTAACAGTTACCAAAGAGAAAGGGACTGGGGAGAAAGGGAGGGAAGGGAGTGATAAGGGTGGAGAAAAAGAAAGGGGATATTACGATTAGCATGTATAATGTGGGGGGGCATGGGGAGGGCTGTGCAACACAGAGAAGACAAGTAGTGATTCTACAGCATGTTACTACACTGATGAACAGTACTGTAAGGGGTTTGTGGGGGGGATTTGGTGAAGGGGGGACCCTAGTAAACATAATATTCTTCTTGTAATTGTAGATTAATGACAACAAAATTAATTAATTATTTAATTTTTTAAAAAAAACAGACATCTACAGAACTCTGCACCCAAAAGCAACAGAATATACATTCTTCTCAAGTGCACAAGGAACTCTCCAGAAGAGATCACATACTAGGCCACAAAAAGAGTCTTAGCAAATTAAAAAAGATTTAAATTTCTCAGATCACAAAGGTATGAAACTAGAAATAAATTGTACAAAGGAAACAAAGAGGCTCACAAACACATGGAGGCTTAACAACATGCTCCTAAATAATGAATTGATCAGTGATCAAATTAAAACAGAGATCAAGCAATATATGGATACAAATGAAAACAACAGCTCAATGCCCCAATTTCAGTGGGACACAGCGAAGGCAGTTCTAAGAGGAAAGTATATAGCAATTAAGGCCTAATTAGAGAAGGAAGAACAATTCCAAAGGAACAGTCTAAATTCATAATTATTGAAACTCGAAAAAAGAAGAATAAATGAGACCCAAAGTCACTAGAAGGAGGGACATAATAAAAATCAGGGAAGAAATAAATAAAATTGAGAAGAACAAAACAATAGAAAGAATTAATGAAACCAAGAGCTGGTTCTTTGAGAGAATAAAAAATAATAATAAACCCCTAGCCAGACTTATCAAGAAAAAAGAGAGTCTGACACATAAACAGAATCAGAAATGAGAAAAGAAAATTTATGATGGACACACAGAAATACAAAGAATTATTAGAAAATATCATGAAAAATTATATGCTACCAAATTGGAAAACCTAGAAGAAATGGACAACTTCCTAGGGAAATACAACCTTCCAAGATTGACCCAGGAAGAAACAGAAAAATCTAAACAGAACAATTACTGGCAATGAAATTGACTTGGTAATCAAAAACTACCCAAGAACAAAACTGCCAGACCAAATGGATTCACCAATGAATTTTATCAGACCTAATACCCATCCTCCTAAAAGTTTTCCAAAAATTAGAAGAGGAGGGATTACTTCCAAACTCATTCTATGAGGACAGCAACACTCTAATACCAAAACCAGGCAAAGACACCACAAAAAAAGAAAATTACAGACCAATATCCCTGATGAACATAGATGCAAAAATACTCAACAAAATATTAGCAAACCAAATTCAAAAATACATCAAAAAGATTATCCATCATTATCAAGTAGGATTTATACCAGGGATGTAAGGATGGTACAACATTCAAAAATCCATCAACATCATCCACCACATCAACAAAAAGGACAAAAATCAAATGATCATCTCCATAGATGCTGAAAAAGCATTCGACAAAATTCAACATCCATTCATGATAAAAACTCTTAACAAAATGGGTATAGAGGGCAAATACCTCAACATAGTAAAGGCCATATATGATAAACCCACAGCCAACATCATACTTAAGAGTGAAAAGCTGAAAGCTTTTTCCTGTAAGATCAGGAGCAAAACAAGGATGCCCACTCTCCCCACTTTTATTCAACATAGTACTGAAGGTCCTAGCCATGGCAATCAGACAACACAAAGAAATAAAAGGCATCCAGATTGGTAAGGAAGAAGTTAAACTGTTCCTGTTTGCAGATGACATGATATTGTACATAAAAAACTCTAAAGAATCCACTCCAAAACTACTAGAACTATTATCTGAATTCGGCAAAGTTGCAGGATACAAAATTAATACACAGAAATCTGTTGCATTCCTATACACTAATGATGAACTAGCAGAAAGAGAAATCAGGAAAATAATTCCATTCTCAATTGCATCAAAAAGAATAAAATACCTAGGAATAAACCTAACCAAGGAAGTGAAAGAACTATATACTGAAAAGTACAAGATACTCTTGAAAGAAATTTAAGAGGACACTAACAAATGAAGGTACATCCCATGTTCTTGGGTAGGAAGAAATAATATTGTCAAAATGGTCATCCTGCCTAAAGCAATCTACAGATTCAATGAAATCCCTGTGAAAATACCAACAGCATTCTTCAATGAACTAGAGTAAACAGTTCTAAAATTCATATGGAACCACAAAAGACCCTGAATAGCCAAAGTAATCCTGTGAAGGAAGAATAAAGCTGGGGAATTACACTCCCCAACTTCAAGCTCTACTACAAAGCCACAGTAATCAAGACAATTTGGTACTGGCATGAGAATAGACCCACAGATCAATGGAATGGAATAGAGAGCCCAGACATAAACCCACACATATATGGCCAATTAATATAGGATAAAGGAGCCATGGATATACAATGGGGAAATGGCAGCCTCTTCAACAGCCAGTGTTGCCAAAACTGGACAGCCACATGTAACAGAATAAAACTGGATTAGTGTTTAACTCCACACAGAAAAGTAAACTTGAAATGGATAAAAGACCTGAATGTAAGTCATGAAACCATAAAACTCTTAGAAGAAAACATAGGCAAAAATCTCTTGAATGCATAAGCAACTTTTTCATGAACGCATCTCCTCATGCAAGGGAAACAAAAGCAAAATGAACAAGTGGGACTGCATCAAACTATAAAGCTTCTTTACAGCAAAGGACACCATAAGTAGAACAAAAAGACATCTTATAGTATATGGGAGGATATACTCATAAGTGACATATCCAATAAGGGGTTGACATCCAAAATGTATAAAGAACTCACATGCCTCATCACCCAGAAAGCAAATAACCCCATTAAAAAATGGGCAGAGGATCTGAACAGACACTTCTTCAAAGAAGAAATTCAGATGGCCAACAGGCACATGAAAAGATGCTCCACATCGCTAATCATCAGAGCAATGCAAATTAAAACCACAATGAGATATCACCTCACACCAGTTAGGATGGCCAACATCCAAAAGACAAGAAACAACAAATGTTGCCCAGGATGTGGAGCAGGGGAAACCCTCCTACACTGCTGGTGGGAATGTAAATTAGTTCAACCATTGTGGAAAGCAATATGGAGGGTCCTCAAAAAACTAAAAATAGAAATACCTTTTGACCCAGGAATTCCACTCCTAAGAATTTACCCTAAGAATGCAGCAGCCTAAAAAAGACATACGCACCCCTATGTTTATCACAGCACTGTTTACAATAGCCAAGAAATGGAAGCAACCTAAGTGTCCATCAGTAGATGAATGGATAAAGAAGATGTGGCACATATACACAATGGAATATTATTCAGCCATAAGAAGAAAACAGATCCTTCATTTGCAACAACATGGATGGAGCTAGAGGGTATTATGCTCAGTGAAATAATCCAGGCAAAGAAAAACAAGTATCAAATGATTTCACTCATCTGTGGAGTATAACAAAGCAAAAACTGAAGCAACAAAACAGCAGCAGACTCACAAACCCAACAATGAATTAACAGTTACCAAAGGGAAAGGGGCTAGGGAGGGTGGGTGGGAAGGGAAGGATAAGGGGATTAAGGGCTATTAGGATTAGTGCACATAATATAGGGGGTCACAGGGAAGGAAATACAGCACAAAGACAAATAGTGACTCTATAGCATCTTACTATGCTGATGGACAATGACTGTAATGGGGTACGTGGTGGGGACTTGAATAATAGGGGGGGAATGTTGTAACCATAATATTGCTCATGTGAAACCTGGGCATAAGATTGTATATTAGTGATGCCTTAATTTAAAAAAAACATCAGAGAAGCATTTAGAAGACTTTATCTGTTTCCTACTGGTTAGGGAAAGTGAGCCACTTTCCTCCTCCTGTACCACTTTAGAAAAGACAGACACCATCACTCATCTGTGTTTGGATAGTGTGACCAACAATCCTGATTTGCCTGGGACTGTCCTAGTTTTAGCACTGAAAGTCCCACTCTTTTGGGTTTCTGGGCCCAATTTCAATATTGGCAGGGCAGGTGGGATTCCCACACATACAACCAGCATTGCTCTGATAGCAGTGGGTTTCTACAGTTCATCTCAGTTCTAACACTGTCTACCCAGAGAGAGTATCAGATTCCACAGGTAAAGCAGTCAGTCCTAAAGACTACCCTCCTCCCCCTTTAGATGTCAGTCGCAAGCTCAGGTTGTTTGTTACCTGTACTTCTGACCAACTAGCTATAAATCAGAGCCTCTAGGACCCTCTCCTCAAGTTGCATTGATATCTTAGAGGCTCACAGAATTCAGACATTCTACTAAGCTGAATTCATAACCAGACCACATCACCAACCTGTTAGTGTCTACCTTAATCACAGGCTAACTTCTGAGAAGGCATTTAGGAGGCATGCAAGGCATACAAGGAGGTATTTAGGAGGCATACAAGGGTTTACTTTCCAAATCCAAGCCAACAGTAAGATAATATAGCTATGACTTTAATTAATGGATTCAGAAATATTATGTTCACTAATTTAGAGATATCAAATATTAATTTGAGTCATTACCACACCTGGGAGATTAACCATACTCAGAGATTATCAGCACTATATTCAATCCCCATTTGTTTTTCATGATAACATGAACTAACTCTGACATCTGCAAACAAGACAACAGTACACACTAAACATCATAATAACTGATAACAACAGCTAGTATTTATTAATCAGTTACCATATGCCGGGCATGGGCAAGTACATTGTAAAAACTGTCCCAATTAATATTTACAACAATCCTGTAAATTAGTTACACAATTTATCTCCATTTAGCAAAAGTTAGATAATCCACCCTAAATTAGTTATTATTCCTCATTTTCCAGAGAAGCAAAATAAGGTTTGCACAAATAATTTGCTCAAGATTTATTCAAAAAGTGAGTCGCAGAACAGAAATTTATAGCCAGACCTGTGGAGACTTGGAGCTAGAACACCTCCCACTCTCAGATTATTATAAAATGGGGCATGGCATAAGACAGGGAAGTAAATCTTTCATTTTTAAGCAGTTATGAAATCAAGATCAAAACTTCACATGGCCAGGGATATCTATAACCACACATGCTGTCAACTCCACAATCAGCAATAAAATAGCAAAGGGAAAGATGAATATTATATATAATGCATATAATATATTCAATGTATAATTTGATTAAATGATATATAAGATATCATTACATATCACACACCAAATATCACATATTATGTATTATACACTATGTATTATAGTATATAAGTCCAGCCAAGGACAGTAATATGCAAACCTCAGAGATGACAGACCACACAGAGCTAGAAGTTAAGCTTTCATCTTTTCCACTATTATTGAGCAATAAAAGTGTCACATCAGTATGACAAACCCATCTGAGTGAATTCATATTACATGTGGCTTAAATGTGCTTAATTTATACAATATGAGAGATATAAACACAATAAAATTTGTTCATCAATCCCCTCATATGATTGATATTTTGGGAAAGATGGAGCAGACATGCATAATAAAGCCAAATATATATGTAACTGAAAATACTGCAGCCATGTCAGAGGCCCAACAATTTTCTAGTATCACAGCAAACAAGCACTGGGGTATGTTTGGTAGGGAAACAGAACTTCCCTTTGAAGACCCTCTCCTCCTGTCTCATCAGTCTTGCGCTCAACCTCCTTCTTCAAACTTCTTGTTATCAATATTTTATCTTTTATTTCAACATATAATCATTAATTAGAGAAAGCTGGGAGTGAAGAACTTGATAAATGTATTACTTTTACTGCTTTGATACTTCAATTCATAGCATAAACTTTTAAGGGGAAATGAGACAGCTGACTACAACAGACCCAGAAGTACATGAAAACTGTGACTGGCATGTGACTTCCCTGGAAGAGGAGGTTTTTAGGGCATTGGGGAGAGGCTGAGCAAAAGAGTAGGGACAGCAAGTTCCATCCTGAAATCTCAAACACAATCATACTTACAACCATGTGTTTATCTTTAGTTACAATATCAGAAGAGGAATTTGAACAGGACTGTAATTCCTCAGTTTGTGCATCAACCAAGAAGACATGAACAGACTGAATAAGACAGAGTTAATCTAATACAAAAACAACATTCGCTTCACAAACTGGCCCAGTCTACTCATCTAGTGGCAGTTAACTACACTATCCTGTTATAGTTACTTTTAAAACACCCACACGTGCTGTACTCTCTCACACTTCTGTACCTTTGCAGAGGCTGTTTGCTCTGTGGATAGCTTTATCCACATTTTTACCTGGAAAATTTGAACTCACCTTCTAAGGCCAGGTTCAACTACTATTTCCTCTATGACAAAACTTCTGTGTTTCCACTGATCTTCACATACATCTCCTGTAGCACTCACCATGTAACATTGCATAGACTTGATTTTTCATTGCAGGTCTCTGGATTCAATAGCTACAGTCAGGTGGTACATAAACATCAAGGATAATTCTGTCTGGATACCTGGCTTGAAAACCACATAGATAAAGGCATTTAAAAAGCAGCCAACTCTTTCAATTCCAAGACTTCTAGGAATTTGGCATCATTCACAAAAATTCTGTGCACCCCCCAAAGAGAAGAGCAGAATTGACCCTTGTTCACTTATTAGACATGCTCACGTCCCAGCACAAGATCTTATCCATTTTGTACACTCAGCAGGAGACCTGGTGCTTCACATACACAAGATATCTAATGAGTATGAGCTGAATAAACTTTTGGAAATGAAGTTAAGGGTCGTGATGTTCCTATGAAATGTGCTCTCAGTCTTAACAAATATGGGAAGTCTAAGAAAACACAGAGCAAATTGTTGACATACTTCGGGTCGTTGTTTAATAACTGGAGTACTTTGTTAAAGTTTTGTAAGATAGAACACCCTTGGAAATCACATGCCATTTCCAGAAGCAAACTGGTAGTCACTATGTAGGGAACTTTTTAGACCCACTTTTGTAGAGCTAAGACTCCCTAGCTCTCAAAGGAAATAGAGTCATTGTTCTTATAACCTTTTTGAATAGAAATTGATCTATTAAAGCTGAACCAAATGCTGTTGGCTTTTAAGTGAGTGCATATACGTAATTCCTGGCAATGTCATTATATTGTCCCTTAAAGTAGATGACCAAGACAGAGCTTGAGTTATTATGCAGGCAGCAGGAAATAGTGAAATTAATAAATTTCTTTATCTGCAATGATAATAATAATAATGATGGTCATGTCCTGGATTCCATCTCACAGAATGGCAAATGGGCTTCTAGGGTCCTCTCTAAAGAATTAGAGATTGAAGTAGAAAAATGAAATATGATGCTATCTGAATGACTGTTAGAGAAATATTACTTAGGACAAAAGCATTAGCAAAGTGACCAGTTTCTGAGACTTGTTTTTTTCTTGCAAGTTGATCCTGCTCTCTAGTCTCAGGAAGTCTTTGAGTCTTATTTTTGAGAATTCATGCTTTAATATTCCCACCCTTTATGTCATTCCATGGTCACCCCTTGCCTTACCTTCACTTGGGAGAAAGAAGAGAAGCAAATCAGCTCTGTGCCTGGACTTGGTGAACAACTGCACCCAGAAGGAGCAGCTCAGCTTGGTTCCTGTCCTTTCCCTTCAGAACACAGACGCGTGTGGTTTCTAACCTGTTAACTCTGACTTGAATACTTTATAATAAAATTCTCATTGTCTTTCCAAGATTATGGTGTTAATGATGACTTCCTTTTGTCTCCAAACATTAGTTTTCTCTACACCTTACGCTTATTCACAACGTTCTCCCCAGAGATATGAAGAAAGACCAGAATTAGCTGTTAGGGATCCCCAATTCTAGCCCAGTGTTACTAACTTGCTAATTCACCATTTAATATTTTAATAGCACTTTCAGTTTTATAAAACACCATTTCATTTGGCCTCCCCAACAGCCATAAGAGACAGGATGAATACGGATATCGCCACCTAGGAGATGAAGAAATGTCAGCTGCAAGTTATACACGTGGGAAAGGCTTAAAACTCAGGATTGTAATATAACTGGGTGAGCAACAGACACTGTTCAACACACTAGGCAGAGGTTTGTGGTCCCTTGTACTAGCCCAGTGTCCCTTTGTCTTTGCTTCCCTACATTTCTTATAGGGCCTATCTATTGGTGCTAGATATAGGGGAAGTACTTACAATTTTAAAGTCAACAATCCACATGGAAACTTTGAAATGTTAACTGACCCATGTATATTAACATCCAAGAATCACCAAATGAGAACATCAAGAGATGTTATTCCATGACAGGAACAGAGATTGAATGTCCAGGCTCTCATTAGAACTGTGTGTTAGGAAATGAGGGTTGTTATGAGAACCAGAAAGACTGAACTGCAAGGCATTAGCTATATGCAAAGGAGGTTTGACCTATATCCACATTTACACTCAAAATGCCAACAAGTACCAGGAATTCTGCCTAAGATTCTGTAAGTCACCTTTGGCCTCTGAGTTTTCCACATTGCCTCCAGAAGTCAGGCCAGGGGAAGTCAGGTTGGGGGTAAGGGTGTCGATATCACTGCCAACTCACAGAGGTCTTTACTCTCACAGCTGTCTCTCGTCTTTTGATTCCAGTTTTCTTTCTGCTCCATCTTTCTGCTTCTTAGCTTCTCTGAGTCTCAGTTTCTATATCTGCTATTTGCAAGGTTGGGAGTAGCTACTACCTAAGACTGCTACCACCTCAAATTCTGGGATTCCTTTTCCTTCTAAAACTATCCCAGCCTAGCCCAGACCCCACCCTTATCAGTGTAAACACCAACATTCCCTTCTCCCACATCACTCTCTCTCTTCCAAACCCAGAAAATGGATGAAAAGGAAACCAAATTTTCCCACTCAGGACTTAATAACAGCTTAAAACTCAAAAGTCTCAGGGAGAAATCACATGTACCAGTCTTATTGTGGACAAAAGATCATTATGTTTGTTTACTTCGGGCCAGACAAGCCTCTCTTTAAATTTAATCACCAAGGACTCAGACAACTTCTTCTATATATTGAATGCCTGAGTTAACAAGGCATTTGTTTTGCCGCCATTCAAACCTAATTTATTTTCTACCTTTCTCTTTCCCCTTCCAGCACCACTCTGGTGACTTACTGCATGCACACTATTTGAAGAATCCATTTATTTCTCAAGCAAGGTCAGAAAAGTGGTTGGAGACTCCTGGTCACCAGTGGGTCAAGCATGTGCTGCTTCAGAGAATCGCTAATGGCATCTGGAAAAAGAGAAAATAATAAGTAATAATTTGGCCATTGATTTCAGGAAAAAGAAAGGAGAAGACAATAAAGAAAGTCAAACCAGAGTAATAAGGCACTAAAAGCACATCTCAAGTGGACGGCAACTTTAAGGGACATTTGCAAGAGTGTGAGTTTCTTGGACCTGTAGGGGAGGAATGTGCAGTCTGCAGGATGGGCGATGATTTCCAGGCAGAGGTGAAGGGTATGTCCTGATTCCTGATCTACCACCCAGGCTTGTCTGCACCTTCCACAGGCTCAGTCCAGCTGCAGGACTAATCCTAACCCCAACCCTACCCTCTTCCCATAAATTCTTCACATCCTACATGTGCTAATGTAGCACTTCCGGGTGATCCCATGTGCCCTCGTTCTCCTGTCCTCCGAAGAACTTGTGTCTGTGTCCCTTTACCATTGTTGGCCCTAAGTTCCCATTACAGAAGTTTCCAACCACTCACATCGGTCACAATTTGCACACACTCATCTAAGTTCATAGTCAGAATCTTCACCCTCCAGGACTACAAACCACACACACAGAAAAACTAATTAATTAATAAAAGTTAATGGCCATGAATTTTGTCTTGGTAATTAATGACATTGCTTGAGACAAGTATCAACAGGATCAGAACTGCCCCATGGTTCCTTTCTAAGGAGCTCAATAAACTAATTTGGAGAAGAAGCAGGAGCCCAGGGTGGTGGCACTCTCAGTATGAAAATACCCACAGAAACTGGCAATGGGGACGCTTGCCAGAGACAGGGCACAGCAGCCAGGGAGCTGCACCTCTCAGCTCTCCCCTCAAGCAGAATCTGTGCAGGGTGCAGGTCAGCTGATGCCCCCCAGCTGCGGTGCCTTTGTGATCCGCTGCAGCATTTGCAGTCAAGGCCACCCTACCCCTGAACACATGGGGGCTTCTAGAAACTTGCAATTTCTACCCAGTACAGGATTCCTCTAACAAATAATCATTGGGGTAGACTGAGACTCTCAGAGTTGCGCTGAAGTCTGAGGATCCTCCAACCCAAGCCTCCTTCCCTTCGCCTTTGCAGGCACAGGTGCCAGACCACATCATGGTCTGAAGACTTTCTCTTCCTATTTCTATTCCCTCTCCTGTTTGATCTTGTGTGAGGATGACCTCCAAAAAATTATTTTGCATTTTCTATTTTATCTCTGCATCTGCCTCCAATAGGCCCCAAACTGGCATACCAGGAGATGGTGACCCTCTCAAATAAGGAGAGAAGTAGAAAGACTATGTAAGGGGACTGACTCATCTACCTCATTTCATCCTCAGTGCCCAGTGGAATGAATATGACATTCATGAGCCACAGACTCCAGAGTAGAATAATGGGTGGATGCCACACTGGCATCCCCTGAGGCACAAGTTCCCATCTGGTCCCAGTAATCAAGACAACCATGTTACCAAGTCATCCTCGAAGTGACCCTAAGGCCTCTCAAGATCCACCAGTCACTTCTGGGCCCCTTTTAGAAAGATGTTACAATTGTTGGATATTTTTCCCTGATCGCCTGGGGCCATAGAAAAGTTAATGTAGTAGTTTCATGCCCTCTTGTCTAGACACACTGTGGCACCACTCACTGTCCCCTAACAACCCCATATTTTTGTGCATAGAGGTTTACATAAGATTTGCTCCCACTCTGGGCTTTAAATATTTTTAATAATCAATTAAAAAACAAAAACAAAAATCCATGCATTATTCCCATCTGCCGTCAAATTCCCACACCTGATATTCATGTGGCTGACTCCTTGTCAGCATTCAGGTTTCAGCTCAAATGGGATCTTCCTAGAGACATGTTCCATGGATATCTAAACTAATATTGTACCCTTCTATCCCATTACCCTCTTTTATTTATTCTTAGAATTTACCATTATCTGAAATTTTCCTATTTGTTTATTTACTGTTTTTCTTGCCCTAAAAACTGCACTTCAGGGAAACCAGGATGTTGCTGCCTTGCTCTCCCCTGTGCCCTCAGACCCTAACACTATGCCGGGCATATGCCTTAACCAGTGACAGAAATGGTTCCTATTTCCACAGAGCATATAATCTATCTAGGAAAGCAAAAACTGAGTAATTGCAGAATCTTCTATGATCTCATCTGGGATTGTAAAGCCCCAAGACCCACTGAGAGAGTTATATGTTTCCTATAGCCTCCTTGTCTTTCATTCACTATGCCACTTAGCTAAGAAAAAGTCCACGTGCAAACAACCATTACATTTTCACTACAGAAGAAATTGCTTTTTGTGCTAAGTCAGTAGTCTAAAAACTTCTTTGGTCACTGCAGAGAAAATGAAAGTTCCTGTGACCAGGATCCTCCCCTGACTCTGGTCAGCTTGCTCACCACACATGTGTTGACAATGACCTATTACTGACTCTGTAAGAGCTCTGCCCAGTGCTCTGGGGCTGTGGCACCGGAGAGGCCCAGAGGCAGAAGCAGATTTGCTACATGCAGACTGCCCTGGGAGTGGATGTGATTCTAGCACTCAACCTGCCGTTATGAGAATAAAGCTTGGGGTTAAGATCTTTTACCTCAAAAAGTGCCACTGTCATTTTTCAGTTGCACCAAATCCAGAATGAACTTGCCCTCTGCTGAAACCCTCAGGAAAGACACCCTCCCAATATATTTTTATTCATTTATAAATTATAGGTGAGTACCACAGTACTAATTAATTATGTGCATTTTAAAACAAACAAAAACTAAAGTGCAAAGAGATAAAATAAAAATAGAAATAGAAATTCTGTTTTCTTTTTCTCCCCTTTGGATCATCTTGTGCACCCCCTGGATATGCACAGTATATGTGAAGACCACTAAACCAAGCACTTTTTACATAGAGATAAGCAGTTACCAGGGGTTAGAAGAGGAGAGGGCTTAAGTTCAAGGGGAAGCACAAGAGCACTCTTTGAGGAGTTGTAATTGTTCTAGAACCTCTTTGCAGCACTGATGACAAGAATCTACCCAAGCATTAAAACCCACAGAACAGCACACACCAAAAAAAATGGACAAAACTGGATGTAAATTTTGTTAAAGCTTAAGAAAACAAATTAAAAAAGAGTCTAGAGAGTAATGACACTGTTTTTTTTCATTAGGTGAAAAATCCTGTAAAACCCATTCTAAGAAAAGCCCAAGGCACAGAGACCACACAGACTGGCATTCTGTCTAAGTGACAGTCCCGGGGAGGCCAGCTTTGAGTCATCCCAATCCATAATGGCTACTTTTATGTGCCACAGAACAGATCACTGTGATCATTGGGCCACACAATACCCAGATATCTGATTAAACATTATTTCTGGGAAGAAATTAGCATTTGAATTGATAGACCGAGTAAAGCAGATGGCCCTAACTAATATGGGTGGGTATGATCCAACCCACTGAGGACCCAACAGGACAGAGAGGCAGAGGAAGGCTGAACTGCTCTCTGCCTGACTGTGTGAGCTGGGACACTGGCTCTCGAGCCTCCAGATTCAGATGGGAACCTAACACCACCGGCTTCCCAGCTCTCAGACCTTAAACTATATACCGCTGGATGTCCCAAGTCTCCACCTTGCAGAGGGCAGATTGTGGGACTTCTCAGCTTCCATAATTATGCAAACCAATTCCTCATAATAAATCTCATTCAGTGGATGGATGGATGGATGGATGGACGGAATCTTGATCCTTATCTGTCCATCCTACTGGTTCTGTTTCTCTGCACTAATATACATCCCAAGAAGGAAATCCTGAGAGTTTCAGCTTCCAGCTGTTTGAGTCATCTGCAGATATCTGAGTCTTCCCAGAAAAGGCTCCAGATAGTGTGGAGCTAAGGCAAGTCAGACCCACTGTGCCCTGTCTGAATTCCTGACCCCAGATTCCATGAGCATCACAAAACAGGTATTGCTTTATGCTACTAAATTTGGAGGCGGTTTGATTGACAGGCAGTACTTGTGGCCTACACATTATCAATTCTGCCCTTCTTCCTTAACAACAGAACCTGAATTTTTGTTTGGAGAGCTCTGTTAAAAAATACGAAATCTACTATATTCCCTTGTCACAAAATATGGCCAAGTAATACAATCATGGCCCGTGAGAAGTAAACAGAAGTTGCTACTAGGAGCTTCAAAAAATTAAAAATAACACAAGACTCTTTAGGAGATGGATGAAATGACCACTTTCTTCGGCCTTTTGCCTTTTTTTTAAATTGTCTTCATTGTTTCTGCTTAGCACACAGTTTTGATACTTTGAAGGACAGGAGCCATCCTGCTACCAGAAGGTCGAAAGCCACAGTCTAGAAACGGTGATATAAAATGATACAGATACACTAATTTCATGATGATTTTGTGGAGCCATTACACCAGGCTAAACTGCCTACCTCAGGATTTCTTATTATATGAGAAATAATCACCTGCATGAGTAAGCAACTTTTAATTAGAGTTTTCTGTTATTAAGCAACTTTTAATTAGAGTTTTCTGTTACATACAAACAAACACACCTGGTGCCAAAACAATGATGCAGCAAGTCACAGAACCTGATGTTTGGCTTTGTTGGATTTGGCTGAGAAGGACTGGCTTCAAGGGGGCTCAGAAGGGTATGCTGCTTGGTTGCTGTTCTATCCTTACCTTGACATTTTTTATAACTTGATATTTGAACTTAAGTTTTATAAATGAAGTCGGATAAGACAATGGAGCATGCATGTAAGCAGAGGAGATAAATGCCGTGAGTCTGTTGTTCCTTGCCACCCATTTCCATATATTGTTCCCAATGCCCCATGAGCACAGGATGCCAGGCAACCCACAATGCATGGAAGGTCAGAGAGACAGATGAGACATACAAGGTAAATGCCACATCTAAGACTGAATAAATAGGTTGAGGGGGAGGCACTAACAGCCCCAAAAGACAACTCTTTCAAAATTTGCTTTAAATATAGAAAGCAGGCAGTGACGTTCTAAGAAAACTGAATGACCCATGAACCTTATCATATCCTTTTTACTTATGTTACCTCTCCATAATACTAATCAGTTAAGCTGAAAATGATGACACAGGAATGCTATGGACTCCATTGTACCCCTTTACCCTTGATTCATGTGCTGAAGCCCTAACTCCCAATATAACTGTATCTGGAGATGGGTCTTCATGAGATACTGATGGTTAATGAGGTCATAGGGTGATGTACTAATCTGATAAGACTGTGGCCTTCTAAGAAAAGAAAGAGAGAAATCTAGCTCACTCACTCACTAACTCTCTCTCTCTCTCTCTCACACCCCCTACCCCTCCCTCTCTCTCTTTGCCATGTGAGGCCACAGCGAGAAGGCAGCCATTGGCAAGCTAAGAAGAACCAGGATTTTAGCATCAAAGCTCAGCATTTTAGACTTCCAGCCTCCAGAACTGTGAGAAAATAAATTTCTGCTAAGCCACCAGTCTATGGTATTTTGTTATGACAGGCCAAGCTAACTAATATATAGAAAGAAAAGGAAACACAGGGCAACCTATAACTCCCTTTCCTTTTTAGTCCTTCTTACTTATCAGTAGGGCAAAGGAACAGAGTAGTGGTAGAATATATATCTATCAAAAAGTAGAATAAAAGTGAAAACAGGTGAGTTAACACTGTTCTGGTAAGGAAAAGTACTTATACACATATAAGCAGCTGAGTACAAATTGCGTAATTTCAATGATCCCATATAACAAGTTAAATGTTCTTATATATGCATTTAAAACTGTCATTGCATACATTGAAACAAAAACTGTGGAAGAAAAGAAAAGGCTGTATATTTTAATACCCTAATAGCCCCTTTTTCCAGCTGAAGAGAGGCTTAACATGATTCTGGGAAGTAGAGACCTAATTTCATTGGTTGGAAAGCTGATGATTCTTTCTATGCAATGGCAAGCCATATGTTCAAACGTATGACTGATATACATTGGGTTGCATGCCAGCTGTCAACCAAGTCTTTAGTATGATGGGAAATGGTAAGAAAAAGTCAAAATGTTGGGTATTATCTCAGTTTTCCTAGAAAACAGAAAATCGGACAGGGATAAGGTGCTGCTGCTTTATTTGAGCAGTAGAAGCCCAGTGCAGAGTGAAAGAAAAAGAATGTGAGAAAGGAAAGCTCAGGATGCAATGCAATGAGCTCAGTTCCCATGGTAATGAGTGTGGTGTTAAGATCCACATGCACACAGCTGGTATCTAGGCAGCTGTATGTACTGGCAATGGGGAGTTTCCCAGTCAGGCTGTATGACAAACTGGATCAGAGGTACCCACTGGAAAGAGGAAGGAAATGGAATTTACAGGCCTTTCTCCCCACTTGTCTCCTGTTTCCCACTGAACAAAATTCACCCCATGCAAGTTAATTTCCCCATATTTCTGATACACATCGTATGGCCCCATCAGCAGCCACCCAAAATGTCACATCCCACACCATACCATGTGGCATCTCAAGCCAGTACAGAGGCACCAGGAGGAGCCAGAGACTCTCAGCCTGTGGCTAGTTCACCACGGAGATGGCTGAGGCTGAGCCAGCAACTGTGAATCTCAGAGGTGGAAGAGTCCACGAACATCCAAGATAGCACATAAGATGTGTCCAAAAGAGAGAATGTGTGCCGGGTCCTTCTTGCCACATTCAGCAACATTGCAAAACAGGTGAAATTAGTCTAGAGCTACTAAGACCAGAAGAAGAGAAGGAAGGAAATACCACTTTGCTAAAGAAAAGACTCTCCCGGCAGCTTGCATTTAAGCGGGAGCTCCACAGTTTGAAATCTTGGAGTTGAAAAAGCCAGGTTCTTCAATGAT
The DNA here is from genome assembly GCF_030020395.1 of Manis pentadactyla. Classification (NCBI taxonomy): domain Eukaryota; kingdom Metazoa; phylum Chordata; class Mammalia; order Pholidota; family Manidae; genus Manis; species Manis pentadactyla. The sequence continues at coordinate 82,952,963 of NC_080027.1, forward strand.
CCCAAAATAAAACTGATAAAAAGGGCAGCCACACGGCTGCAGGCCTTCTCCAAACACCTTTCATTAGTGCTTCTCTGGGAGGGAGAGGAGGCTAACCTGCTGGCAAGGAGGGGATTAAGAGGCGGTCCTTCCACTGAAGCCTATTGCTATGACTTGCCTCAAAACAGAAGCCATTAAGTGAAAAGGCAGGATGGTGGTCAGAGCATAAAAAACAATAGGTAAAAGGCAAGAATCCTCAGGCTTAAAAACAACATCTAAACAAGATGTGTATCTTATTACTCTCCTAGGTAATGAGTAGGGTGGATGTCAGCCAAAAGAACCCATTCCTGGCCACCAATGGTCTATGGCTTTAGCCTCTCAAATAATCCCCAGGTCTTTAGTTCCCATCAGCAAGAAGTGGCCTGTAGAAGCAATAAAGCCTCCATGTTCAACATCCTTCCCAATGCCCTCCTCAAATTTAGCCTTGGAGGATAACGGACAAGAACTATAGTCCCAGAGAGTAGAACCTGGGGCTGCCAACTGGCTACCAAGTTTTTAAAGGAAGACAGCCATCTGGATTATTTCTATTGCCTTTTGTTCTCCTTTCTTCCCTACCATCTTTTCTGTCTGGAATGTGAGTGTGGTGCTTAAAAGATAAAGAGCTATCTTGTGACCTTGAAAACGGAAACCACACCGTGGGTATGGCTGAGTGAAAAGAGAACTGAGTCTGAGCCCTTGACAACTTCACAGAGTGACTGGATTGACTCAGGCATTTTTAAAAAGCAAGGGAAATAAAACCTGATGTGATGAAACTGCTATTATTTGGGATTGTAATGACATGCAGGCAAAAGCAAATCCTAATTAGTGAAGACCCCAAAATGGAAAAGCATAACCAATAAGAATGCTTTTGCCAACAGTTAAAAACAATCATTCATGGTGAAGCATAGCAAAGCTAGAAATATGGGAATAAGAATTTTTGCCAATTGTTCAGGATAAATGAGGAGCCACTCTTTGATAAATTGATAATTTGTGCCCTTGAGTGCCTGAAGCAGGTATCATGTCACCATTTGTGTGCAGGAGGGCCCTGAAGATAAAAGCACCATGCAACACGTTAACACAGCACATGATGCAAATCTAGTATCTCTGTTGTATGTGGGGTTTGGTTTAAAAAAAAACTTAAGCTATGAGAAAGAGCAATGTTTGAGTATTGGCAGCATCACTCATTAGCTATGTAATCTCAATGACTTAAATTCGTCATCAAAAAGTCACAGTAAGATGTATGTTTAAATGAAGTAATAATTTCATAGCATAAAACAAAACGAGCATAATCCCAAGGTTCTATTGTATCAGTAATTGTCTCCCAAAAGGGATATAGAAACTGCCTTTGCATTTTTTCACTTGTAAGTTAACTCTCTTTTTTTTCTCATTCAACCAAACTTCAATAATCACTACTCTGTGCCAGACACTAGGAACACAAAGAAAAAGAAGGTACAGAGCCTACCTTTGAGGAGTTAGCTCATCATCTTCTAAAATAACTGGAAGGACAGATCAAAAAACCCAAGAGGTGAGGCAGATAACAAGAAGTCAGCATCAGGTAAGCACTCAAACAATGAACCCTGGACAACATTGCTGCAGACATCCATATCTTAAAGTTACACATTCCCAGGACCTCCCCCATAACTTGAGAATAACATAGACTTTACTTCAATTGCCAGATGTCTCCAGCTGAAAAGGAAACACTATTTTTGATATGAAATAAATAATGAGATCATATTCCAATTCCTTCACTACTGGACATTTACTCATTTCTCTCCAGAGCAGTTTGTTTACTGCAGACTGTCCAACACAGCTACAAGGTTGGGAGTGGGGTGCAAGGAGGGAAGGATTTGGAATTAAAATCTTGGGAATGAGGAAAACAATGTACCATAGTCCAACCATAGATCAGTGAACCCAGCATAGGCTAATCTGGCCAGGGCACATCTTCTACGTAAGCTGCTCTCCCAAACCAAAACATGAAAACTACTTAATAAAGAGGAAAGAATCCACTATCCTTATTGGCCTAAATACACCACTTTTCCCTAGAAGAATATAATATCTGAACCCTAAATGAGCACATGTTGACTATAAAACATGCCCACTTTAAAAACAGAGCATATAGTTGTTCTACTCAGGCTTCTTCAGTCCTCAGTTGTAGGAATGAGAAAGGGATGATCATAACTAAGCTCATCTCCTTTGGACACTGACAGCAATATCTTTATGACTTTTTTCCACAGCTGAGTCCTTACTGGTGCTGCAGTGATTAAGCCTGAATGTCTTCAGACCTCTAGGAGAAGAAACCGAGGTCCTGACACCATGTGGTCACTGATGAGCTCATGGTGCTTGTGATCAGCCAAGAGGGTTACTTAGTGACCTGATTTCAGGGGAACAATGCCATTCTGCCTTCCCAGGAGATTATTCATGTCATTTCAATGATATAAATTTCCCCTGGTTTTCCATTCTAGACTAGTCCTAAATAGAAGGCAATGAAAGTCAAAACACTTACCAGAGAGATAGTTATGAGTGACTAATATCGATCACAGCCTAGATGGTCAAAAAGCAGCCGAGACCAATTAGAATAATTTGAGGAAGAGAACAGAGAACTGTCTAGGTTAGTATGTTATCGTGTCAACAAGTGTCTGAGTTCCTTAATAGTGGTACCATTTTGATATGGGAATGACTGGATGGAGGAGATAAGAATCAATATTCCTCTTTTGGTCACATTTTTCAGGTATTTATTAGGTATCCAAATGGAGAGTTTAAGACAGTTGCTAAACATATAAATCTGAAATTCTCCTGCTGCAAAAAACAATGTCTGGGCTGTAAGAGACATCAATGTATGAATGGTACTTAGTGTCATAAACCAGGGAAAAGATATCAGTAAAGAAGAGAAGAGTTTCTCCCAAGTTTTGAGGTTTGGTTAAAGAAGAATGATGATGGTTTGCTTAAATGGTCAATAAAGAAGCTGATAAGGAGCAACCATCAGGTGAGAGGACAATTAGATAAATTTTATATTATGATAGCCTGGCAAAGACTAATCACAGAAAGTGTGATCAATGTGTCAAAGATTGAGAGATCCTATGAGATGAGGACAGAGGTCATCATTGGCTCAGGCAGCATGTGGGTCAGTGGAAACCTTGATAAGAATCATTTCAATGGAGTGAACACAAGAGTTCTTTTGAAAGAGTTAAGGAGAGAATGGAAAGTGGAAAAGCAGAGTGACTTTTAACAACTCATTCAAGAGGTTTTTCTATAATAAAGAACAGATAAATGAAATAGTACTCTTGAAACTTGTAATAAACACAGGGTAAAGGGAAGATGTTTAAAAGCCATGTGAAGATATGCTTGAACACCAATGAAAATAATCTACGAGAGTGGGGGAATTTTTATGCTGCAAGAAAGGACAGAGATCATTGCAGGAGCAAAATACTTAGGTATATGAGAGGAGAGAGAGCCAAAGCACAAGCGGAGGGATTGGCCTTGGACAAGAGCAGGAGCTCCTGTCAAGTTAGGAGGCAAGGCATACTTGGCGGAGACAGATGAGGGAGGTCAGTGGAGATGGTGTCAGGCAGGTAAATCAATTTTTATTTGATTGCATCTTCTTTTCTCTATTAAGTCTAAAGTGAAAGTATAAATGGAGGAAGAGGAAGTACTTGAGATTTGAAGACATTATAAAATATTGTTCCTGACTAGAAGAAAGAGTTTATTAGGAAAGGATATTAGGATTAGTTCTGCTGTTAAGTCTCCATTTAAGGTTTGTGGTCATAAATTTGAAGTAAATGCATAAAGCATTGTGTGTAATTTTTTTAATCCTTGACTCTCTGCAAAAGCTGAAAATGAGACGTGGTTTCATTTCCAAACTCAGCAAGTTCTAACTTCCTTATAGTTTCTCCAAACTCAGCTTGAAAACTGAAAAGCTCCTTCTTTAGCTCACCTTGATCTTCCCTTTACTCCATGGTAGGCAGCTGAATGGAGCCAATTGGCATTTTTCATATTCTGCCTGGATGTCTCCTTACAAATCCATAAATTATTTAGATGCTCTTTCTGTCTTCCATATGACTATCATCCTCACATATTAATATCAGTCCCATTTTCTCTAGCCACCAGCAGCAATTTCCCACCACTCTTCCTGTCTCCACTCCAGTCCTAACACAGGCCCTCTGACCCCTGCCGCTACCCATCTCCGAAGCCAGTGCTCCATGCTTTACACCTGTAATCACAGCAGCAGCCTACTGCTAGGTACCTATTTCTGATTCAGTTATCTATTGCTGTGAAACAAACTATCCCAAACTTAGTGAATTCATGCAAGAACTATGTTATTATTTTTCACAATTCTATGAGTCAGAAACTCAGACAAGTCACAACAGGGCTCACTCATCTCTGTTCCACAAGATGTATGCCAGGTCTGGGATATTCTAGATGGCCTCATAACTCACAGGTCTAACACCTCAGTTAGGAAGGCTCAAACATCTGGAGACAGTTGGAACAGCTTATCGTGGATCATGCATCTGGGTCCTAGTTCTTGGTTGCAACTAGTTTCCTGAATTCTCCTCCATGTATTCTCAGACTCTCTTTGTGGACTCTCCACATGATCTCTCCAGAACTGTCACTCAAGGCCCCCAAATGTACAAAAGTAAGATCTGCCTGAATTTCTTTAAGGCTTGGTTTTAAACTGGCATGTTTCACCTCTGCCACATTTTATAAAATAAAGCAGGGTCATCCAGACTCAAGGGGAGGGGTCTAAATAAGTGCATGAATACTGTGAGGCATGGTTCATTGGGGCCATCAAACTAACAGTGTACCCCATACACTAATAATCCTAACAGTGGAGCCCACTTCAATTTGTGGCAGCACTTGTTCCTCCAACTTCGATAGTTTAATCTTTGGCAGCACTAAAAACTACCTCAATCTTGCAGTTATTCTCTTAGCATATTTAACTTCATTTTTCTTTAAAGTTCTTCAGGTTTGGTCAAGTAACTCTCCTGTACCACTTATCTTATTCTACGTTATAATACAGCTACTTGCATTCCTATCTCATCCCATTAACTAGATTGCAAGCATCTCAAGAAGAGGAAAGGCTACTATTCAACATTTTAGTCCCCCACTCCCACTCCCAATAAGTAGTAGTGGCCCTGTAGTGCCCCTAGGATTGTTCTCAAAGAGGCTTGAAGTCTATAAACATAGTAAAATCTGTTAAAGGACTAGTCGCTGAAAAACGAAGATGATAGTCATTAAACAGTTCCAGCTTTTTCACTCACTTGTTTAATCATCATACCTACTATTTATTGTACACACTCTCCTTACAGAGCACTTTCAGTGAAGGATTATTAATCCTTTCAGGAATACTGCAAACTGAAGAGTAACATCTCCATTTTATTGATGAAGAAATTGAAGCTCAAAGAGGTTATATTATTTTTCACTGGCCACTATTATTAGATTGCAGATGCCCTGGTTTGTGTCATTGCAAATCTCATATTCTTTTCACCTCTTTACACTGATTGGGTCTATTAAAAGTTGCCAGAAAAAAATAACTCTATGCTTAGGAGTCACTTCATGGGCTTCTGACCTACAGAGAGCCTCTTGCCTAGGAGGACCCAGGTCTGATTTAATGCTCCCCTGTTTCTCTTTTGAAATTCTTAATAATTCCTCAGTAAAAAACTTACATTTTGCACTGGGCCCCACAAATTGTGTAACTGGTCCTGTCTGTGCTCATATGTGAAACGTTCTGGCAGGTTACACTCATAAAACTAGGTTTCTGTTTCACCAACATGGGGGCTGCTATGTGTGTATACAGAGTGGGGGAAGGGTGTGAATTTTCTACTTAAAGATCAACCTCCCCAATATTTTCCCCCAAAATTCTGCCTTAAGACATTCATTCCTTCAGGTTAACAGAAGACTCCCCCCACAGTTTTATTCATACTGTGGTCTCACTTCACTCACCTTGAATACCCATTTTCTCTCTCCTTTCAAGTAGTTTTTAAAAACATTCTATTAATTCCCCTGAATAATGTTACAAGGACATACTTACATAAAAACTCCAAATCTATACTTGTAAAGAGATAAATTATTGAATGATTATTCACAACACAAAGGATTACTTTACATGGACTCCTTTAAATGTACACTGAAAGCTCATTCTTGTTTATGAGCCATTGACCCCTTGAGCATTATAATGCACAGAAACCAAGCACAGTAACGGCAGCAGGCAGGGAGGTGGTGGGGGGTAGGGTTAAGCCGCTGTTTTGTTTGTTACGTGTGTTGGTATTTACGTAGTCATGAAAATGGGCTAGACTGTTTTGTTCACTTCTGTATTGCCAGTAATTTGAGAAAAGCCTGGCATGTAACATGTGTTCAATAAATATTGGTTAAATGAACAAATGAACTAATAAGCAAATGAATGTATGTTACAAATCTAATACCAGTCCTGAGCCTGACAAGTAACAGCCTGTCAGGTAACAGAGGCTCAGTGTGGTTCAGAAAATTCACCAGTATCACCTAGTTGTTCACTGACGGAGCCACAGATTGGACCCAAGTCTATCAGGCTCTAGTCCTTCAGCCGCCAAGCATCATACTTTCTGTAAAGAGGATTCCTGAGTGGTTCCCTCCCTGCTGCAGCCAGCTTTCCATTAATGGAAACAACACTCTGCAAAGATTTGGTTCAATCATTATTGTTGGCACTTAGGTTTCTGGACTTTGTTTTCCTTGAGGGTCTACAGAGGCAGACCAGGCTCAGCAGGCATAGAAATTGGATAACACATCCAGCCAGCCTTCTCTGAGGGTGCTGGGCTTCCAGTAACATCATATGGGCCTTGGTACAACTGGTGCTTACAAACTGCCACCCAGCTCCTGGGACCTGGCAGTCTTTCCTTTCTAATTGGCATGTTTGATTACTTGGGGGAGAATTTCTCCACTTCTATTTTCTTCAACCAACTTCAAGTGGGAGAAGAGGGAAAAAAAGAACAAGAAACAGAGGAGAGGCCAGAAAATATTCCCACAGTGATTAAATGAGCCTGTTCTTACTTACCAGGCTAAACCAGGCATTCAAAAGAATGTATTGGTGTGGTTTGGTTTTATTTTTTGCTTTAGCACCACAGATAACTGTTAGCAGAGACACCAAGGTACAGGCTGAGGACTACCCAGCCCTTGAGAGGTCATTGTGCAGCAGTATTTTTCCACACTTTCCACTCATCAGTAGATCTGTAAGTGCATTTCAACTTTCCAGCAATAAATGATGACAAAGGAATTCATAAAACAATTATGAATAATAATAGGAAGCATTTTTTATGTGCCAGGCACTGTGCTAAGAGCTTTGCGCATTATCTCACTTAATACACTATCCTATAAGGTGCAAAGAAATGGAAAGAACTGAGAGCATTATGGATAGGATTCTTATGTTCTAAGTAAAACATAAGAAGTGTCTGCTGGGGTCTGAATTCTGTCCATCTGACTTCAAAAACCATATGCTGAACCACTCATGGCACTGAAAAACTCTGCTTTCCTTTTCTTATGTTAGGTACTATGAGGTATTCACAGATGAACTTGAATCTTTCCCTTTAGGGAATCTCAGTCATAGAGTTATAGAATATTAAAACTGAAAGAGATTCAGCTGATCTAAGGAAAAATATAGTAACAAAGAAATGGCAACTACATGTCCACCCTCCATAACTCTCTAAGCAGATATCACTAATCAATCATACAAGCTTATACTTGGCATCAGAACCTTTCTCAACACAGTCTACTGGTCAACCACTACCATTAGTTCAGTATTTCCTTTGCCAACAAATATTTATCTAGTACATATTATGGTCTCAGCACTGGGAATACAGAGATAAGGAGGACAGTGGCTTCTGGATTCCTTCCAAATTATATTTTTATTGAGAATTTTCTATAACTCTCCTCATACCTCACTTTCACTGCAATGTTAGATTTCATTCGACAAGAATCTTCGACCCAGAAAGAGTTTCATGAATTACTTTTTCTTTTTTCTATGTAAAGCATTATATGATTGAGTCCACATTAGAAACTGAAGCTATGACCTGGTTGAGCATTCTACTATTATTCATCCCAAAAGCTCTCTGCTTTGGCTACAAATCTGTGTAATGCCTCCAACTGTGGGTAAACTATCCTGTTTTATTGACATGTGTTGATCATATGACTTGCTATAGCAAAGAGAATGTTAACAGACATGACGTGAACAGCAGCTTTAAGTGTTTTGTCTGTTTTACCTTGCCCTATAGTGCTCCTATGATTTGTCACAAAAAAATGAAACGCAGAGCCAACCTGAACCCAACTTACAACCTGGACCCAAGCCCAGCCAATTTCCAGCTGACCCCAACAGAGTTATAGTCAACTTGCAGACCTGTGCTATTGTAAGCCACTCAGACTTTGAGATAGTTTGTTGTACAGTCACAACTGAACAATACATAACTTGTATTTTCTTTTTACTCTGTATTCCTTTCACTTACATTTTTAGTTCAGAGCTATTGCTTCTCAGTTTGAGACCATACCTAACCAAAACAAAATTTCATCTCTTTGTAAGAGCTACTGTATATAAGACCACCATCAGCTTACAACAAAGCCAGTCTAAGATGTGGACACTGGCCTGTCCACTAGGTGCACTCATCACTACCTAGTAATATACACATTTTCCAATATGAAAAATTCAAATCAGAAAGTTAAAATTATGTGCCAGTTTAAGGTCAGACAGTTAACAGTCAAATTTTTTTTGTCAAGCAGAGTTTAATCAGACAAAGAATAATCACTATTGATACAAGAAGAGGAAAAGCATTACTATAGAAAATAGAGACTTGCATAACTATTGGAAGACTACAGGAGCTAAGGGCAGGAAGTCCACTTGCAGGAAATCCAGAAGTGCAGAGATCACAGGGAAGCTACTACCAGTAGTATCAGCTAACCTACAGCATCAAAGTAGATGATTCTTAAGAGGATGCTCAAAAGCCATGGGCAAACATCATCCCTGCCATCTGCAATCCCCACACATCTGCCCCACAAAGGGCTAGTGTTCTATATTCTCCCCACCTTTCAAATCTCACGTGAGGACCTCCAGCTGGAATCCTGGGAGCAAGCAAGGGAGTCTGGTCTCTGGGCTTACACCTTCTAATCCAGGAGAACTCAGAAGCGCTCAGATGAGACCTGATCAACAAACAGTATCTTTCATGCTTACTCTTACCAAACTCTTACTCTGATCCAGACGCTGTATCAAGGTCTGGAGACTTATGGTTAAACAGAACAGATACAACCCCTACCTTCATGGAACACGTAGTCCAAGAGCAATTTTGCTCAAAAGCAATTGCAATATGGGGAATATCAAGGATAATTACAATATGATGTGATATTCACAAAGCATTAAGGAACAGAAAAGGCATGATTTTTACCCATATCAGGGGATGGGCAAGAAGCGATCAAGAAAATTTCTTTCTCAATCACATAAACACACACACACGCACACCCCTGAAATAACATTGCACATCTGGAATGCAGAAATTATCACCTAGCCCTAGAGACAAGGATGAACAGGGGGGCAGAGTAAATGGAGTTCTAGAGTAGGTGGGGTCTGTCATGACAAGAGTACTTGTCATTAGAATTAGTGGCCCTTAACCCAAAGTTTCTTCTTAGGAGCAATATCAAGTCCTCAATTTATGTCTTTTGGAAGTGTGGGCTCCCTATGGTATACTACAGGAGTTTTAGAAGGAGCTGTTTTATGAGCCTTCAGTTTAAAGACACCTGCTTTCTAAAATGTATTAACGCAACCTGGGTGTTCCATGCAAACCCACTGAGTACTTTAAATTAAGTTTTTGTGGGGTGTTTTTGTATGGAGGATTTCCCCTCATTTCCTTTCTCATGAATTACTTTTAAGCCCTGGTACATTCAAGAATTCCTGAGGTGCTATGTGTTAATAAAACCATTTCCAAATGGATAGTGGTGGTAGGCAGTGAATTAACTGGAAGCTGCACAGTGCTGTGCTTTAAGAAAACCCCTGCCATTTCTACCTTTGTGACTTCCTTGACAAACAGGATTCTTATGTTCTAAGTTAAAAAGCAGATATTAGAGACCCACAACAGTCCAGTTTTATTTAACACCCTCTTTTCCAATCAACCCCCCAGAAGCACAGAAGCCACCCTCATTAAAATGTAAGACATAAAGCTTCCACATGCCAGGGAGTTTGCATATAGATGTTAAAAAGATCCATCCTTGCTTCAAATCAATTTTCTTGAGCTCTCATATGAACAAAGGAACAGCAACTAAACATTTACCATAACAAAAACTCAACTCAGATTGGCCTAAGCAAAAGAGGAAATGTAACATCTCCTGTTACAGAAAAGCCCGGGAGTTCTTGCTTCAGGTATGCCTGGATCTAGGACTCACACAGTGCCAGTACGAATCTGTCTTTCAGCTCTGCTTCCTCCTCTGTTGGTTTATTATTAAGCAGGCTTTTCTTAAGCAAGGCCAAGTCAGCAGCTCCAGGCTTTCATTCTACTAGATTAGCAATGGCAGGCAAAGAGAGTGCCTCCTTCCCAATAGTTCCAGTTAAAGTCCTAGAGCTGGTGATCTTTAGACTAACTTGGGTCCCTGACACAACACCGGTCTAGGGGAATAGAGTACTCTGATTGGCCAGGCCTACTCATTTGTGTCCCACCTGGGTCAGCCTCATCAGAACTACACACGTACATAGACCACAAAAGATAACTGCTATAATTCTTTAAAGTAATAGTAGCTAGTTTTAATTTGATAATTATGTCCCAGGTACTGTGCTAAATGCTGGGCAAGCATTATCTTACTTAGTCCTCACAATCCCCCTATGAAGTAGATTCTATAATTATCTCCATTTGAAAGATGAGGAAACCAAAAACTTTGGCTCCTTCACCAAGGCCTCCCCTCCAGGCTGTCACTGCTCTCCTTCCACTTCTAGATCATACCCATTTTCAGCAAAGGAACAGTAACACCTCAGTAAGAAGTCAGTTTGATGAATGGCTCTCTCAGGCAAATGTGCACTTGAACTGCACCTCAAGCTGGGCAATGCAACATGTCGTCCTCTGTTAAGGGAATTCCTGGCATCAAGAGACACAGCATTTGGAAAATGGGAATGGTGAGGAACAGATTCAGAGACTCTACAGTGTATAATTTTGCCTCCCTGAAAGGCAAGTCATGTGTTTTATTATCTTGCAGAAACTGCTTTCTGATTTTTTTTCCCTTTTTTATTTAATTAGACATTTGAACTAGGGAGAAGCAAGCAGAAAAATTCAAACACAGAAGAATCAATGATTTAAATGCTGCCTGAACCAGAGCACAAGCAAGTCAACCCAGCAAATATTTGTTAAAGGCACTCAGACTTGGAGCCAGACCTACTGAAAAGAAATCAACCACAGAATGGGCAGGTAAGGGGTTTATGCAAAGGAATTAGGAGATGGGGTACTCACTTTATAAAATATCTTCACATGACATGACATGAACCACCTGCATTCTTTGTACATCATTTTAAAAGTTATCCGATTGACAAGAATAATTTGATCATATTTGCTCAGAAGGCTGCCTACTGTATATAGGGATATACAATGTGCAGTAATAGTGAGAGACAGCTATATGAAATCACTTAAGGAATAAGATGTGGAAATTTTGTAGAAAGTCTTCAAGTAGATTAGAGACCTAGATGTAAAAAACAGAAATATAATAATAATAAAAGTATGAGTGAATATACTATGTACTTGAGGTTGAAGAACTTTCTTAATTAAGACAAGCTTTTTAGAAAAAGGAAAAGATTGATTATCTGACTAGATTGAAATTTAAAACTTCTGCATGACAAAACATAAAATAAACATAGTTTAAAGGTATAAAGTAAACTGGGAGAAAATATTTACAGTATATATAACAGACAAGGGGTTAATGTCTAGGCTACAAAAAGGACACCTAGAAATCAATCATACAAACTATACAATAGAAAAATGGACAAAAATACAAACATAATGTAGAAGAAAAAAATTGTGAATGTTAATAAAAATACAGAGATATTTAATCTTACTCGTGATCAGGAAAATGCAAATTGAAACAATGATGAAATATATTTTTTGACCTACCAGACCACCAAAAAGCATTAAAGTGTGATAATGTTGGTTATTATAAGGATGTGGGGAAATGGATACCATCGCACATTGCACATAAATTTGTACAACCCTCTTGGAGAGCAATTTAACAGTACTGATTAGAATTGTAAATGTTCATATTCACATTGAAAGAAGAGATGTATAAAAATACTTAGAGCAATGTAGTAATAAAAAATATCAGAGACTAATTATCCATAAATAGGAAAATGGCTAATTAAGCTATGCCATATCTAAAATACATATTTGCATTCAGTTTTTAAGATAAAGAATGCCCTTGTGGAGTGACAGAACCAGCACCAAGATACATTTTGAATGAAAAATGAAAGTTGCAGAATATATGTTCTCTAATACTATTCACCATACACGCACATATACATACATATTATAGTATATATTTAATAAGAATGCACAGATTATAATTGATTACAATGATACAGAGATATAGATGGAAATGTTGTTTGAATGTAGATACAGTTACAGATGTAGAATGATACCTGCCAAACCTAAAGCATACATGGGAAGAAAGTAGGGACAATGGACAAAGAGGTCTTGCCTTAGCTGTTAAAGTATTCATTTTTACAAGGAAATTTTATTCATGTCTTACTTATATTAGTTATAATTAATATTAAATGTTTCCATATGGTTAAGTCATGCATACTTTTTAGTATGTATGACATGTAAGTCATACATACATGTACAATATTTAATTGTACAATTATTTATCAAGTCTTAACTATTAATATCCACAGATAAAAAACAAAGTCTCTATCTCAGTCTCGCTCATTCATTCAATCACTTCTTTCAATTTATCCAATAAAAAACATTATTGACACCTCTTGGGAGCCTGGCACCATCTCAGTAGTGCTGATACAGGGAATTGGTGGGGGGCACTGCTCTCATGAAGCTTACACTGTAATGGAGGATATGATAATACATAAAAAATTATATAATGTGATAGGCAGTGATAAATAATAAGAAAAATAAAGATAGAGAAATAAGAGTCCACTCCTTGTGCCAAACAATATTTCTCCATGCAGGTTTTTCAGGGACAGCTGCTCATGGTGCCATGATGCTCCCTTCCCGAAAGGAAACTTAGCAGGAGGTTATTAGGAGGAACTATAGCCCACCACTACAATAGACCTTGGAGCCAAAATTAATATTCAACTTCTCCCTCCTCCACTTTCCATTAAATCCCCCTCACCCTCAGCTGTCACCTGGAATTTCTGAGTCAAAGGATAACTAATTGTGTGATTTTGCTAACTCGTGCCAAATTCCATAGTGCTTGTACCATACTGAATTCCCAGCAGCAATGAATGGAAGTGTTTGTTTCCCCACAGCTTTCCCAAGGAGTCTGTGGTCAATAATGGTGTCTTTCTGTATAGTTTTAATCTTCATTTCTCTTGTTGTGGGTAAGACTGAGCACCTTCCTTATGATTACAAGCCATCTGCATTTCTTCTCCTATGATCTTTCCTTTCATATTTTTATCTCATTTTTCTATTTGGTCGTTGACATTTTTCATTTCTATTTTTAGCAGCTTTTTTATATTAGAGATATTAATTCTTTATGATAAAAACTGCAAACACTCTAAAAACTGACATGTTAGTGGAGCCATGAACAAATTGCATGAGCAAGGCATGCAGCTATGTGAACAGAATGTACACAACTGTGAGGGAGGGAATGTTTGTATATCTGTTAAGAAGTTTATGGGGCTGGAGCAGAGTCCTCACTGCAAAGTAAAGGTTATGGATCATGTAAAACATTGTGGGCAATTCAGTGTTGAGTTTGAAATTCAAGAAAGAGATTGAGCTGGAGATACAAATTCAAAAACTGTCAACCTGAAGATGGTGTTTAAAGCCATGGAGCTGCAATTACCTAAAGAGTGAGTAGAGGGAGATGGAATATAATTCTGTAGTAGCAAATGACACCTGTAGTAGTGAATGACACCTGTACTGTATCTGTAATTTAAATCATAGATTTTGTTTCTGCCAACCATGCCCTATAGAGATGAACACCTATGCCATGTTGTAGTCACATAACATGGCTAGCAATTGAGTGAAAGTTTCACGGAGTTTTCTCACAATTATTCCTTTTGAAAGAAAAATAAAGAAAAAAGGTATGTACCCAAAGATGGGGCTATTCAGAGCAGTGTGTGAAAACATTCCTATTTCATCAACACGTCAAAAAGGAGAGACATTTAAACTTTCTAGAAACCAAAGAAAAGGGAGTGAAAATCTGCAAAGCATCATGTGGTCTAGGAACCCCTGCATATTTGATTGCCAGCTGTCTCCTCTTTATTTCTAAGTGTCTGGAGCATCTGCTCTCACTGCTGAGATGTGGAGTGTCCTGTGTGTAAGTCTGATTGGGGGGTGGAAGATACCTGCTAGCAGAGAAAGAGAGCCAGGTTGCTGGAGCCCTGGAAACAGTTTCTCCTGACATCTGGAGTTGGTAATTAAACACTCTCAAGTGGACAGTTGTTTACATCAGTCTGATGATCAGAAGTCTATCTCTAAGCAAAACATTGTGCATTCCCAATAAGCATTATAAATATTATATGGCATCTTTGAATATATCATGTCATGGTAATGACACTGGCTTTTATCCTAGCATTAAAATAGGTGTGGGTGGAAAGATCAGGGCAATGTAAAGTAAAAAGAAACTGCACTGAGGAGATCAAGAATCCTCGATTCTAGTCTCAACTCTGCCATTAGTTGGCATGGGTATGGGCAAGTTACATGGAATATCTTCATAATTGAATTGTACTGGATATTAAGGGGGGGGAAGACACAAGCTTTAGTCTAATGAGGGCATGATCAGAGCAGAGAGAAAGATACTACTTCTTAAATACTACACAAGGCTGCCAATCCAGGACTAAGGAAACTCCAGAGCAAGGCATTTAACCCCAACAGTGAACTGAGTAAATACACCTTGTTCACCTTCACAGATTTACTTAAAGAATTTTTAAAAGTATAGGGTGTCTTACAGTCAGCAGCTATTAATACACATGCACACAGCAAAGAATTTGTAATGCAGGCAAGAAGGACATACATTCTTTTGAAAGGAGGAAAATGTAACTAAGAACCTATGTGACATTGATAAAGGCAGTGTATTCATTGTTTGTGGCTGTTGTAAGAAACGACCTCAAACTGGCTGGCTTAAAATAACAAAAATACACACCTCCAAAGTTAGAAAGTGATGTGTCCACAGGGCCACATTTCCTCTGGAGGCTCTAGAAGATAATCTTTTCTTTTTTTCTTCCATCTGATGCCTCCAGGTGTTTCTTGGCTTGTGGGTACATCACTCCAATATCTGCCTCTGTGGTCACAGTGCTGCCTCGTCCTCTTCTCTCTTTTCATATAAGAACACTTTTTGATGGCATTTAGAACCTACTTCATTCCAGGATGACCTCCTCATCTCAAAATCCTTAACATAATCACATCAGCAAAGGCCCTTTTTCAAAATGAGGTAACATGCACAGGTTCTGTGTGTTTTAAACAGATATCTTTGGGGTGAGGGGAGCACTTTTGACCTACCACAGACAACAAAGGCTCCCTGTTGCAGATGGTCCCCATGTGAAGACGCCCAAAAGATCACACTTATATAAAAAGACAAAATCATTCAGTGTCAGGATCCTATAAAGAAAAGAGTCCTTTCCTGCCACTGGGACAATCCAACTTTCCAGGACCCAAATTTCACATAACTTCCTGGCTTCATGAAAAAGATATCCTGTAACATGGGCCTGAAGGCTTGTACACTCTCGGTGAGTAACCCACCCCTTTGTTGGCAAAGCCCAGACTATGCACTTCAGACAGATCATCTTTCTGAGCAGACTGAGCCTTTGAGGCAGGAGCTGCCACTGGGTAAGCAGACTTCCAAGAATGCTTGACGGGACCAAACATGGTGCCAATTTGCAACTTCTCAAATGTGCTGCTGATCTCTGTTTGCCTTTGCCCAGGAGCAATAGCAGCGTTATGTCAGTGTTCAAAAACCAGTCCACCCCAATTTTTCTTATAATCAAGTCTGCTGTGGACTTTATAAAAAGAGTGTGTGCAGGGTAAGGCTCCGACAAAATGCAAAAAGCAAATCCCAAGTCTGGTGGCAGCCAGTTTGGGGAGATATCAGAAACTATACTTCAGCCCAAAGGCACCCACCAGACAGCAGCTAAGCCCTTCAACAAGCCTAACTCCAAATAGAAATTGGAGGAGGATGGTAGAAATGACTTCTGCTCTTGAGGGGAAAAGGAACTAAGTACAGTAGCAGATGGAACATGGCCTTACACTAATCCAGGCTCCATAATTAAATTCCAGAACCATGCCAGCAAAGAAAGACAGTATTCAAAAATAGCAGGTGCCTCCTGGAGATTTTTGCCAGAGAGGTTTTCGTACACCATCAGGCTCATAACCTAGGGGATGAAAACACTGGAGAAGCTAAGTATCCAGCTAGCTCTACAGAGGAGACCAGAATGCTCCAGCGCTGCTTTCCTATCTCCTGGGGTAGTACTGGCTCCTCAGTGGATTTCATTGCCTCTGGGGTCCTTCAGCTGTGCATGGACTTTGTTGAGGAGGCAGCAGTCAGAGACAGTGCAGTTCTGGCAGCAAAACAACTGCCCGCCTGCCTGCATAAATATACTTTCTAGCTATTGTGTATCTCAAAGCTGCACCAGAGAAATGACTTCAAAGACAATGCCCATTAATGTAGCCAGCCAATTCTTCGGCATTGTATAAAGTGGTACATCATGTGATGATTTTAGAACTGGATGATGGACTCAGATGGACCTCAGTGTAGAGTTGAGCTAACAACTCATTAGCACGTGATCTTGGGGAAGTTTCTAAGCCTCTCTAAACTATGGAGATTTTTCATCTGTGAACAGAGATTATATTTGTTACATAGAAGCACTATGGTGAAGAATCAGTCATACTATAAAAAAGCAAGGAGCTCATAGCATGGCATGTAGTAAAAGTGTTCAATAAATGTTAGACACTTTTAAGATAATACTGCTTAAATGGATAAAATAATGTATGTGGCTATCACAAGTGAACACTGAGTTTCATCAGGCCTAGAAACTCCTAAAAAGGGGAGTCAGCAACCCTCTTAACTGTCTGTTTTAGGGCTTTTATTTTGTTTTCTCTAGCTTGAGAGATGCTTGCTCCTTTCACCTGGTCTTGGTAAGCAAGTGGGGAGACTTGGACAAAGACCACATGACTGTCCCACAAAGCAGGCTGGAACCATCAGGCAGGAACTCAGTGGCAGGATGGTGTGCATGGTGCCCCCAGTCTCTCAGCATCCCACAGACTCGGCAGCAGTAGGCACAGCAGGACATATCCCCAGCTGTGCTCCAGGAAGTGGACGCCTTCCCTGCAGCTTTCTCTATTCACACAGTGTCTTGCCAATGGGTTTCAGCCCCAGGCAAGTTCACTATGGATTCAATGTGACCAAAGAAATGACAGTAGAACGTTCTTGGGGTGAAAGGGTTTATACCCAACTTTATTCCCATGGTGGCAGGTCAATTACTGAAATCCCATCCACTCAGAGCAAGTCTGCATGCAGCAAGCTGGTCTCTGCCTCCGGGCCTCTCTGCCAGCGCGGCCGTACTCTGGGCTTCTCTGCCCACACAGCCATCCTCTGGGCCTCTCTGCCTGCACAGCCATCCTCTGGGCCTCTGTCCTCAGCACTGCCACTACTCCAGCCTTTACTCTGCTCTCCTGCAGCCTTGCAGCCATGCCACCATGTCACGCAGAGCACTGGGTGGAGTTCTTCATATAGAGTCAATAGCAACATATTGCCCACACATGTGTAGTGAGCTAGCCAACCAGGGCCATGGCAGTGAGAATCCTGGCCACAGGAACTTTCATTTTATCCACACACAGTTTTCAAGAAACCAGCCTTCTGAGTCAGGAACTGAGCAACAGTGCTAGAAAGCCCAGCTGATTGCCCCAGGAGAGCTTGTACTACACAGATGCACAGCCACTCCCTCGGACGGAGGGAGCCCCGCCTCCCAGCTGCCTCATTTCTAGGCAGTCTTGTAGAACTAGCTGGCTCATCCAGGGAACAGTCCTGCATGTACCCCCACAGTCCTGCTTCAGCAAATGCCTGTTGTGGTCCGTGTAGAGATGCAGCCCATCACCATGATTAGAAGTTTGCTGAACTTTGGACACCAACAATCATAGATTCTGTGACCTTAGGCAGGTGAGTCTCCCTGTGCTCAGTTTCCCTATCTGTAGAAGGAAGATAAAACTGTACAAAAATCATAGGATTGTGCTTAGGGTTAAATGAGATACTGTGTGAGAAGCACTTAAAAAGGACCTGGCAATGACAGCACAAGTGCACAGTGACTAAACCAAGCTGGCTCTGCACCAAATTTGTAAGGTGCTAGGCCTGGTCTCTTCAACTCAAGTCAATACTCAGGGTACTACAGCATGCCTCTGTGAAAAAATACCTCCTCATCACATCCTCCAAACCACAAAATATTTACAGTTGAAACTGAAAATAAAAGATCACCCTTTACAACTGCTGCTATGGAGACTTCCCATTATATGATTACTGTAATTTCTCTGGCCCATGCTATATTCCATCCTATGGATTCTATCCTTTATTCCCTTACTACCACAGCTCTGGTCTTCCTGTTTTCCCAGTATCTCTCACCTACACTGTTTCTGGAAGTACCTTTTATCGGGGCATTCATCCTTTTAACAAATATGGACTGATAAACTTACACCATTCTAAGCTCAGAGATATAATAATGAACAAGATAAATAAGGTCTCTGCCCCTCAGAAAGTCTATAATCTATGAAGAGAGGCAGCCATTTAAACTAGTCAAACTCTTATGCGGTTCAAGAGTAACAGAAGCTCAAAGCAGGTTCAAGCAACCTTGAGTGAGTGGATAAGGCTGTTTGAGGAAATCTTCCAAGAAAATGTGGCACTTAAACAAGACTAAAAGAATACCTAGAAAAAGAAGAGACAAGAGTGTTTCAAGAATAGACAATCCAACTATCATTCTTAACATCCACTTCAGGCCCAACTTGGGTTACAGCAGCCTAGCAAGAACTATTTATCACTAATTCTCCCTATCCACTAGAAAACTTAGAAATGTCACAGTTAGTATCTTGTTGACATTTCTGTATCCTCCAAGCAGGAAAACCTCTCCAACACAACCTCAATCTACTCAGAGAAAGAGAAAGAAAAATGGGTCGCATTCAGAGAAGCTCAAAAGCTCTATCTGTGAACCGTGGAGGATACTTTTTGATGAGATTGCCAGAGAAAGCCGACAGAAACACAGAACCACCTGCCTTTCTCCCTTTCAAGACAAGAGCCCAAAAATGCCTTCAAAACCAAACAGAGAATGACTCAGTTAAAAAGGTCATGCCATTTCTTTTCCTGTCAAAAAAAAAAATGGGCTTACTCAGTTTCCACTGGATGAAAATGTAATATTTCTGTTTGCAATTTCAATTTCACAGCTGACTGGCATCTGCAGAGACAGAGAATTCTAATAAAATTGAAGAAGCATTTAATACAATGACTGGCAGATGGGGAAAGCATTTGTAGCAACTCCATTTTTCTGATTATGTTAACAAAATATGGCATGTGCTTTTTTAATTCACTGAACCCTGTTTCATTTAGAATTTAAATCTGATGACTAAAAACAATGATTAGGACTTTTGGGGGGCAATGCTGTTTACCACCTGAATGGTTTAATAATATATAGATCCTTTTTTTCCCCCTTTCCAATCAGACAAATTAGCATTCCCTGTTCTGCACTTAATAAAGTTGCACAGGGCAATTTCAAAAAATTGTCTGAGTGCAACATTGTGTCAATAAATTATTTATGCATACTTGATTTGGAAATTAAGCAACAATGGAGTATTCTTTAACCATTACAGAAAGCTCTTCAAATAAAAAGTAGGCCCAGTGGAGCATTATAAAACTAAAAGCCATTACTGATAGAACAGGATGAGGCTTGTGAGTACCAATTGCTGGGCAAGCTGCTACTCAGCTGGTTAAGAAGAAACATGCTAGCACCTTCTCACTTAAAGCATAGCCAGCCTGCCAACATTTTGTAAGTGGTCACTGTGAAGGAAAGGCTAAAGATCATCATAAGGCCAGTGGTGAAGGCAAAGTGCTTACAGCCCTGCTCTATAACTGGCCAAGTTTCTTGGGCTTAAGTTTCAACATTCATAAATTAAAAAGTGCTGCACTGGCTTCCATGTGCTGGACTTTGGACTAGAGGCGAATTGCTATGCAAATATTACACACAAATTTTTTTGTTGTTGTTTCTTCTAATACAGACTCCTAGAGTTACTGGGCTCCAAGAGCCCAATTCAGTAGAGCTGTGGTAGGGCCCAGGAATCTTTTTAAACTTCCCAAGGGACTGGGTTTGGAAACCACTGGCCTAGATTACTTCCAGGTCTAAAATATGATTTCCAAATATATAAGGAGAAACCCAAGGTACAGGCTTGCATTCAACTAAAAATGGCAAATATCATGTATATATTCTTCAATCATTGGCTTTGTAGCTCTATCTAGATAGTGTGAGACAAGATGTAGTTTCAGGCATTTGCTAAAGTCACTTGATTTACACTGAGTTTGGTAATCTCTCTGTCTTCAGACCCAGTTGTTCAGCTGCATGGAGCCTGCATGAGCCACAGGCAAGGTAAACTGAGCAGAGAGGAGAAACTGAATTAAAAGTCAGGAGTCATGGGAACAAGAGAGAGAGGACAGACAGCAGTTCACTTGGAGCAAAGGCTGTTTTTCTCAAAGCCAAGACAGTAACTGGAAGCCACAGCAGGCTCTGAAGATACACAAAACGTACTTGGAGGAAATGGTTCTTTCTTCTGCACCAGAACACAGGCTTCTCCTACGGTTGCTGGGCCAACTAAAACCAGGAGGTCCCCAAATTGTGCTCTGTTGCTTACATATTTTTTAGTCTTTAAGAAACTATAAAATGGAAATATTCTCAGCTCTAGGAAATAATATCTTAAACGAATTTATCATCTAAGTTCCTCACCTTGATAACCAGATAAGAGAAGGACTCTAAACAAAAGAGCTTCAGGAGAAGAGAGGGAGAGAGAAAGAGGTGGCAAGGGCATGTAATCATGGAGAGCTCAACAACAAGAGACCAAGTTCTACCTCATAATGTGAGTTTTCCAAGGAGAACTCTGGGAACATCTCAGCCTGTTTATTATTATTACTATTATTGTTATCTAATTATGTAGTTTTGAGCTCATATGAAGTCAACCTCTCTCATTGAACATTCATAAAAGGGCAATGAGTACCTTAAATTGGATGTGGTTAAAATTCCCAATTTGATACCCTCTACCTATGCACATAAATGCAGAGCACAAGTACACATGGCTCCCAAACAGTGAATACCCTGCAATTCTCACTAGTTCATCAGAAGAACAAACATGAGCTGAGTACCTGCTCATGTCAGCCACTGTTAGATCCATTATGCCACCACATTTAAGCTTCTGGCCCTGTGGGAGGCTGTATTAACCCAGTTACACAGGTGAGGAAATGGGGGCTCAGAGTGGTTAGGTAAGATGGAAAGTACCATCTGTATAAACTCTTAATATGGGCCAGGTCTGTTCTAGGAGCTTTACATTCATCAACTCCTTTGATCTTCACAAAAACCTATGAAGCAGGTTTAAGTATCCCCGTGTTACACATGAGCATACTGAGGCACAGAGAGGTCAGACAGCTTTACAGTTGCAGTCAGCAAGTCGGCACCAGAACCAGATCCAGGCAGTTTGGCCCCAGAGCCTGGGCATTTAACCTCTACTGTGTTTCACTGGCAAATGGTCTGTCATGAGACAGCAGTTTGTGGAGATGGATTCTAATTCAGCCAGACTCCAAATAAGGTATTGAATTGGTATGTTTCCACACATTTCACCTGAAGGCACTTGCTGGCCATTCAGATCAAAATATAATTTCTTTCACTGCATAGACCTGGACCCAAGCAATCATCTAAGCTAATAAGCATTTAAATCATAGATGTTCATTAAGCAGTTGACAACTGATTTAACACTTCATATTCAGTCCTTTCCAAGCTGTATATTTAAGATGATACATGCACTATAAAACCTCAGTTCCACACACCTGGAGGTTTCCAGGCAGGGTTCTGAGGACTTAAATGATAAACCAAAGTTAGCCAGTAAGAGGGTACCTTAAGGTAGGAATGGCGAGAAGGAAAGGGAAAGAATGGGGAGGAACTAGCCCAGGAGAAGAAAACGAAAGACATTCACTGGCATTATGTTTAGGAATTCTGCTAGACAGTCTACATGCGTAACTGCACTTTACCCTCATAACAACTTCTGAGGGAAGTGATAATATCCCCGGGACTATCCTGCTAGCATGCAGACAAATCAAAATTAAATGAATGTGTATCCAAGCTCAAAGCCCACACTCTTTCCATTACCCTCATTACCTTCTTCAATTTCAGTCCCACTGGGGGAAAAAAAAAAATTTGCTCGGTCACTCTTGTCTCCATTTCCCCACCTATAAATAGGGAGAACAATAGCTTTTTCCACAGAGTTTTTCTGAAGACTAAATGGGACAATATTTGCAAAGCCCTGAGAACTGTGCTTGGGGGCACAGTAAACGCCCAGCTATCAGCACTGAGAATTGACAGTGTAGCAATGATGAGAAAGAGGAAGGTGCGCCAGGCACTGTGCTAGGTGCAGTGCTCAGAAATTACACCAGCCTGAGGCCAGTACAACCTACAGTGCTCCACGAGCATCTCACAAGACCAGTAGGACACCTTCCAGAGCAGTGCTTCTCAAGCTGCAAGGTGCACACGAACCACCTGGGGACCTTGTTAAAATACAGATTCTGATTCAGCCGGTCTGAGTGGGGACCGGAGAGTCTACCGTCCTAAAAAACTCCCTGGTGATGCCCTGGCCCAGAGACCACGTTTTAAGTAGCTAGGACCTAAAGAACTAGGACCATTTCCTAGTCTCTAAATTTCTCCTCTCAAGAGCCTGAGATAATGAAAACAAGCCAGGGAAAATAAATCATCTTCAACAACCAAATGTCAAATAAATTAAAGTCTCAAGCACCGAGACGATAAAAGCTATTGAAAACAGCTTCCCAGAGCCTCTGGGACTGGAAATCCGCTCTGCACATTCTCTTGGCAGCCAGCTAATCACCAAGAGGAGTGAATGCCTCCGTTTTTTTCTCCCTCCTCCTGAATCAAAAGGAGAAAGGATAAATCTGTTGTGTGGTCCTAAGTCCAATTTGAAGGCTAAGTCCTTCTGCAATCTTTTAAACTCTCAAATTTATCCAAAGAAGAGGAAGGACTAGGTTACATATGTTTACTGGAATATTTGTAGTCTGTCTCCTCTGTGTTCCTTCGGACTCCCTCCAGCTGATTTTTCCCCACCAGCAACATTCCAATTGAATTTGTACTATTATGAAGACAGATGCTACAAAGTTCATTTGTTATTAAGTGGCCACAGGAAATGGCAGGGATTCTGATAAGTAATTGAAAGTATATCATGTAACAGCCAACCAGACCCTCTTCACTAGTGCCCCTCAGGATCCTGGGGTAACATTAATTAAGATAAATTAAGACAAAGTAAGTTTGGTTGGAAGAAATGTTATTTCTTCCAAGAATTTTATTATTGGCCCCATGATGTGATTCAGGCCATGGGAGTTAAGAAGTGTTTCAAGTCTGACTCTGAGAACAGCTTTCACAAACATTTTATGAGCTCTAAAATTACGATAACTCACCAAGTGGTTCTTTCTACTTCTCTCTCTTTCCAAGCACAACACCAAGCCTGCCTACATCCAGCCAAGAAGGCAATGGGATGAAGGGAGCACATGCAAGGAGTGTGTCCTTTCATTCTTTGACCTAGGAAGCCACAGATCCCATCACGTCGTGGTGCTAGAAGGATTTTATGAACCTCATCCACCCAGGTACAATAAAGAAGCCAGACTATACCAGAAACTAAACACTAGATTTTGCCCACTTTCCATACATCTAGCCTCTTTGGCAGGGTGTGCTCTAAATGATCTTATTCAAAGTGTAGGAGAAGGTATACTGGTTAAGCACATAGACTCTGCAATTAAATCTCTTGGGCTCTGACACTATCAGTGTGATCTTGGATAAATCATAGATTTTCTTAGCCTCACTTAACTTACTCATGAACTGTGGGTAATAAAAGCACCAACCTCTAAGATTACTATCACAATGAAATAAGATAATGCATAGAAAGTGCTTAGCACAATGCCTGGCACATGTACAAATTAGAACTATCCTGCCTTGCAGAGCTCCCTAGTTTTAAATGAAAGAGGAAGCAAAATTTGCAAATTTTTGTCTGTTTAACAATACTGTTGGTTCAACTTTAATATTAAGTCACTTGATGATTAATAATATAATTCAACACTCAGAGATAACTTTCTTCAGTCTCCGGACCTCAGCATCCCCACCTGTAAAATGAGGCAGCTGTATAAAATTACTTAAATAGGCCTTCTCAATTCCAATGGGAACTGTCTAGATATTGTTGAGCAATCCTCCAAGGATGCAAGCAAATCCTCAGAAGATCCACCACTCCTTGAGGCTGAGGTGGGGGCTGAACCCACATTACAGCTGCACAAGCAGAGACTCCATCACACTCTTTACCTGGCACTACCTGTGTGTCTTTTCATTCCTTCACCATGCACTGAACACTAACCAAGGTGCCAAGGAGGCCAGGATGCTTAGGTGAGTGAGATGTGGCCTCTAGAACCAAGAGAATCACAGACTCATAACAGAATCAAGTCAGTGTCAACACAAGAGATGAGTGTCAACAATCTGGAGATATCAGGTAGTGGGAATATTTGTTTTGCTACCGGTGTGTCTTGCCAGTGGGTTTCAGCTCCAGGCAAGTTCAATAGGGATTCAATGTGACCAAAGAAATGACAGTAGAACATTCTTGGGGTGAAAGGGTTATACCCAACTTTATTTCCATGGTGGCAGGTCAATCACTAGAATCCCATTCACTCAGAGCTAGTCTGCATGCAACAAGCCGGTCTTTACCTCTGGGCCTCTCTGCCCACACAGCCATCAACTGGGCCTCTGTCCTCGGCACTGCCACCACTCCAGCCTCTGCTCTGCTCTTCTGTAGCCTTGCAGCCCTGCCACCGTGTCACCCAGAGCACTGGGCAGGGCTCCTTATATAGAGTCAATAATGACATATTGCCCACACATGTGTAGTGAGCTAGCCAACCAGGGCCAGGTGAAAATCCTGGCCACAGGAACCTTCATTTTATCCACAATGTGCCATAAAAAATGTTGGTGGTGCCCTTCAGGGTATCTCTCATTAACCCCAAGACTTAAGAATAGCAACCACTACAACTCCGATGACTAGAACTGCTTCAATTATTACCAGTGCTGAAATGTCTACCCTGCATCAAGCCCACTCCAACTACATGGAACCCTCTGTAACAATGCCCTGAATGAGGTATTGCTATCCTCAGTAGGCTACAAACATCAGATCTTCCTGTTACGGCTTCTTCTAACAGAAACTGGCCCACTCACAGCTTTTTAGCCTGTGAGGCTACACATAGTCCATATGAAACCCTCCCACTTAGAGCTGTTTAGGCCATAGAAGAGAACTTGAGCTAAGGCAATCAATTCATGGACTGGCTAAATAATGGTCAGTTCAGCCAATTAAACTGTCTAGGCTTTCTCTGGGCAGACCAGAATTACCTGGTGACCTCTTTAAACACACTGGTGCCAGACTCCACCACAGAACAATTAATTCAGGCTGGTGAAGGGGAGGGACTGAATATAATTTGCAAAACTCTCTTGTTGATTCAAATATGAAGCCAAGGATGAACATTATGACTGTAGAGTAATGGTTCTCAAAGTGTGGTCCCCAGGTGGTAGCATCAGCATTTCTTAGAAACTTGTTAGGAATACAGACTCTCAGGCCCCACTCCAGACCCACCAGATCAGAAACTCTCATGGGGGCACCCAGAAACCTACATTTGAACAAGCCCTCCAGATGCTCCTGATGCACGCTGAAGTCTGAGCACCATGGCTCTTTGCTACTCACATTGTCAATCAGTCAGCAGTACTGGCATCGCCTGGAACCCTGCCAGAAACAGAACTAGAATTCATGAATCAGAATGAGCATTGTAACGACCATCTCCACGTAACTGGTACGAATATTAAAGTTTGAGAAACAAGGAGCATAATTTAATAAGTTTCAATGGAAGGAGTTAAAGATAGCCAAAACTGAAAGTAATCATTCTCAACAGGGAGGTGTGCTCTCCCTAAGGGAATTCACCAGAACAAACCGAGGGGCTTCCATAACCTATTCATAGGGACACCCAGAGATTTCAGTAGTGAAAATCACTGCTACCAGTGTGAACTGTTGGATTCATCAACGTAGGATGGAGAACAGGTTTATAAAGCATAAATGTGGAGGGGCTGGTCAGGAAAGCATGACAGGCAGGGCGATTGAAGATACAGAAAAGCAAATGAAGATAATCGTGTAGAAAAAATTACACAGACAAGCAGAAAGAGGCAAAAGAGGCAGCCACTGAGAGGGAGTGTGAGAGAGTGAGAGAGAGAATTAAAAACTGGCTGATCTCTAGAGTTGCCTTACTGTCTCCTGCCTGCCCATTTTGGTTCTAGTTCAGCAGTGTCCTTACTATAAAGAGCTTTTCTTGCAATGATGTGAAAGGGTCTCTATCCCCGTAACTACAATCATTTGTTTTGTGTTGTGCCCTCCAAGTGCTCACTGACTTGACAAAGTTTAGGGGGACAAAGAAGCTGACTTCACTAGGCAGCCATAATCCTAGTCCAGGTCCAAGTTGATAAGGAAGAATCTGTGGAATCATACTTTCCCTCCTGAGATTCAGCAGGTGTCCCCAAACCAAGTAAATGCTTGGGAGAGAGATCAACAGCAAGCCCCACCAGATGGTAGAGAGGCACATCTTCGTCCCATACGAATTCCGGGATGGCGTCAGCAGCCAGCCCCCGCGTGCCTGCACACCTCATCTCACCTGGTGACACACCGCTCTACTAGCCTCTTATGCTCTGCTGAAGCTAGATGAGGAAGGTTTGGAGCATGAGGTGGAAAGGCACAGAAAGAAAAGAAAGCCATGTAAATAGAATAAAACCACCTAAAACTAGTTCCTCAATATCCAAGAACAGGGATTCACCAGAATTATGGAAAATGATATGCTTGATAAGAGAGACCTTCCCCACCTTTAATGGAAATGAACATCCCTAAGAATCAATACATGATTCATCCTCTCCACTGGATAATACCCCTCCACAAAAATGCAAGATACACAATATTAGTGAGAGAGACACCTTCTGAGCAGGGTTTCCACATGTTGTGGTACCATGGGCACTGCACCAATTATCAGCCATGTCCTCAAACCATGACAAACAAGATTGCTGCATGGAGAAAGCTTCCTTCATTCACCCACACTTCAGCAAAGAGCTTACCATGCCATATGGAAAGCCCTGTGTTCACTAGAATGTCCAGCTCTCAGCCTGTGGACCATTTCAACCTATTTCCCAGGTGGCTCACACCTGTAAGACTTATGTCCTTACATAATTCTTCACAGACAAGTGGATATTGTTCCTTTTTATCTCTTACCCAAGAAATACTCCCAAAAAGGGACTATAAGGAGAAAGGATATTATAACATAGATAACCTTGAATATGCCCTGGATTATTTTTTAAGTAAGTCATCTACAACTACGGAACTCTATTAAAAACAATAGATTTTTCATTCAGTCATTCAACAAATAATTATTTAGCAATCCTGGTGTGTCAGAGACCATGCCTGGGACTGAACTAGAATCGGTGACCAGGTTTTCTGTCCTCTCTGTTTGGCAGACAATTATTCAAGCAATTAGAAAAAAAAATGAAGATCAAAGAATAATACATGAAACATGATCTCATTTCAGAGGACATACACAAACCAAAACATCAATATATATGCATATAAAATACACCAAAAAAGATCCAGTAAGATATCCTCTAGATCAGTGGTGAGTACAAATTTTTTGTAAAAGGATAGAAAGTACCTATTCTCAGCTCTGGGGGCCCTACTGTGGCTGCCACAGCTCTTCAGTGCTGTGGTGATGGTATAAAGGCAGCCACAGAGCTTTCATTCTCAAACAAATGAGCATGGCTATATTCCAATAATACTTCACTTCCAAAAGTAGGTGGCAGGTCAGTGGTCCTCAGATTTCAGTTCACCATCTCCTGCTCTAAATTGTTAACAGTAGGTTGCTTCAGAAGAGTAAGACATGAGGGGTCATAGAGAACTTTAAAAATCATTCACTTTTACCCTGCATACTTCTGTTTTGTATATTTGAATATTTTGTATATTTGAACCCTCAGTCTGGTGCACAGTGCCTGGCACATGATAGGCACAAATAAGGTTTAATAAGTCAGTAAGTAGATG
Organism: Manis pentadactyla; assembly: GCF_030020395.1. Classification (NCBI taxonomy): domain Eukaryota; kingdom Metazoa; phylum Chordata; class Mammalia; order Pholidota; family Manidae; genus Manis; species Manis pentadactyla. Next base: position 82,981,504 of record NC_080027.1, read on the forward strand.
AGCTCAATTGTTTAAGAATAAAATTTTAACTTATAAATCATGTAGTAAGTGTCATAAATATACTGATAGAGGAAATACAGGACACTCTGGGGGCACATAAAAGGGGCATCAAACCCTAGACTGACAGTGTCAAGACCTGGTTCCCAATAAATTGGGATCCAAGTTCATTAAGATTCATCATTGCAGAGAGCAATAACAAGATGGGAAAGAGTTACGCTTCACCGATGCAAAAGCAGCACAAAGAAAGCCAGACTACTTAACTGTAGATGAGCAAGCAATCAATCAGCTCAAGTAGGAGGCTTGGAAGTTTCTGGGTTCAAGCTGTGTCCCAGCAAGGCAGCTCCTTGCTCTGCAAACCACCCTCCCTAGACCCCAAGAGGCCTCACTGGGAAATGTACAGGAGAAAGAGCCTGGCTCCCCCACTGAATGTAATGCCATCCGGACTTAATCATGGCAAAGCAGAGAGAAGCTCAGCCTTCCTGCTGAAATCAGGTTTTGAAAATAGTGAGAAATTACAGGTGTAAGCGCTTCCCTACAAACCTATGGGTGTGAACAACTACTCCTTGTAGCTAAGTGTCAATCACTTCTCTTTAAGACAGGAACCTGTGAACGAGAGAAGAAAGGACTGCTACTCTTTCCTAGAGGCCCACACCAACACACTACCCCCTGAATGGTTGTCATTCAAACAATCCTCTGCGGAGGGAGATGAAATCTTACCTCTATAACTTCCAGCTGCCTTGATAAGAAATTACGAATGAAACCCAGAGTTGCCAGTGAAGTTTATTTTTAACAGACCAAAATAGATAGGGTAGTTTGTTAAATAAAAATGGATCACAATGTTTCAAGTATAGCATATTCTTTGTATTAAATAGATACAGAATTAACCAACTGTTCACATGTAACAATCTTCTTTAGCCCTTTGTTAGTTCTCATTATCTGTCCAAGCTCAGGAAGAAAAAAAAGTCACTTTCCTTCAAGGACTTGTATGTGGATCTTTGGCTCCACTAGCTGGTAGTAATTTAAACATAAATGAAAGTGAAGTGGGAAAGACTTGGAAGGGGGATGTAGCTAAGGATAGAGAGGCTCGGAGAAGCATACTGCCCTCAAACTAGTACCCTCTTTCGGAAGGTTGAATCCACATGCTTAGGAGAAACTGTGTGCATTGAGAGTTTACAGGCCACCAGTGCTAATCCCTAGTGAATTCTATGAAGAGCCCAATACCCTTCAACACTGGGGAGAAAGGTTCCTTCCCATCAACAAGATGTCCCCAGTCTCTCTCTGACTCTAGCTTTTCTCAGTGCCCTCTCCCAGCTGTTCTCTGTGATATTTTAGGGCCTTCCATGTCATCAAACAGCCTCTAGGTCCTTCTGCCGTCCTTTGGTTTATCTGTCTCTTGGCATCACTTCCAGAGAATAGCTTCTGGCAGTCAGGGTCTATTTGGAGCCCACACTTGACAGCTAAACTGATTCATAGATAATTCCCTTAAGGATTTCTTGAGAGCCTTTAGAGATGCATCTAGGAAGAAAGACTGGGGAACATTTGTGTCAGACTCTGAGATGTCCTCCTTGATCCGACAAATGTGGGTCAGATGGGGTAGGAGCAGGGGCAGAGCCAAAGAGGAGACAGGTTAGACACAGCTCTTCTCTCTCTGAGAGCACTGCTCCCAGGAATGACTAGAACCAATATTCACTCAATTCAGAATGGGACTTGGTATAGGTCTTAAGTTTTTCCTCAAGTATTGCCTCCATGAACATAGGGTAATAATTAATACAAACAGAGTCCCAGAATTTATGCATTCACGCCCCTAGTGACTTTTCTGCATAATCAAGAGTTATTGTCATGTAGATAGGAGGGCACTAGAGTCTCACAACAGCAAATTTTCTCCTTTAAGGTTGTGAAGGTTTGACACATATGCCTGCCTTGAAGACAGAAACAGTGACATTGATCTCACTATTCTCCCAGCTACTATCACAAGACCTAGAATATACACTTTTCGAATGTTTGATGGATGAATGAATGAAAGAGTAAGTGAGTGATATTTGCAGTAATCCAAAGTTATACTACCTGGAGTAATTTTAACCCCAGTCCATCTCTCAGTGAAAGTCTTTCATACCTTAATTATTCATTGCTCTCTCAGCATAATTATGGAGCATGTACTTCTCACACAACCTTTGTAACTATGTACTGCTAAATTTCTGAGTTATTGACACTTCATAGAAAATCTATATGCTCTGTTGGGAGCACCCTCACAGGACTCCCACATTTGATCTCACCTTAGCCAATCAATCGCCCTCTGTGAGACACCTAGAGGATGGCACACACATTATATTTAGAAAATCACCCCCCATTTCCACCCTGCCCCCCTGAGTTCCTGAGCAGGAGAGGGATTCCAGGCAGATCGGCTCTCTCCTAGACAGAAATCCCAACTGTCTTTCCCTGAGCTCACTCTCTGCTCACCATCAGAGCTTTCTAGATTCTTCCAGCCCTCTCTCCCTTCCCTTGAACTTTAAGAAATTTTAGAACTTTCTTACAATTCTTGACTTGCCCCATTAGGGGTTGAGTTGTGTACCTCCAAAATTCGTATGTTGAAGTCTTATACCCCAGTACCCCAGAATGTGACCTTATTTGGAGACTGACCCTTTACAGAGGTAATTGAGTTAAAAGGAGGTCATTAGGGTAGCCCTTCTTCAGTATAACTGGTGTCCTTATAAAGAAGGGGAATTCAGAGACAGACACACACACAGGAAGAGACTGTGAACATAAGTGAACATAAAGAGAACCATCTACAAGCCAAGGAGAGAGGTCTGCAGCAGATCCTTCCCTCACAGCCCACACAAGGAATCAACTCTGTCAACAACCTGATTTTGGACTTCCAGCCTCCAGAAGTGAGACAGTAAATTTGTGTTATTTAAGCCACCCAGTGAGTGATACTCTGTTACTGCAGCCCTAGGAAGCTAATAGATGCCACAGTTTCCCAAGCTACAGGATTCATGGGCACACTGACACCTCTTAGCCAGGAGACAGTGTAGTAACCAAGGACAGAGCCAAGAGTCAAACTGCTGGGGCTCAAAGCTTGCTTCCACCACTTGCTAGATGTGTGACTTGAGTTACATTACTTAACCCCTGTACTTGTTTTTGCATCTCTAAAAAGAGGCTGTACCAGAATAATGCCCCCAAGTCTAGTCATGAGGATTAAATGAAATAATCCAGCCCAAGGTCTGACACACTGCATGAGCTCAATCAATGCTAGCTGTTGGTTTGGGTGGAGTGGTAGTTTATGCTAGTAGTAATGCTACTAATTGTTATTTAATGGTAGTTTATGCTAGTAGGAATTGTTATTTAGGCATTGTAATATACAAGAAAAGGAAAAAAAGAGTTTCAATACAAACAGACCTGGATTCAAACTCCAGTTCCATTTCTAAGTAGCTTTGTAACTTTGGACAATTCACTTTACCTCTCTAAACCTGAGTAAACTGGAAATAATCGAAAACTTGGAGATAATCACATATCTGTCAGACTTGCTGTGTAGATGAGATGAGAAACATTAATATGCAGCAGTTAGCACTGTCTCTAGCTCAGAGTCAAGCCCCAATAAATGGCCACTTTTAAACAGATTATCTGATTCCTCCCCTCCAGATTCACTTAGTTTTTTCACCCACATCCTTTCCCCAAGCTTCAAAAAGATACATCATTTTGCAAGACAAAAAGACTGAAAACAGCTAAGAAACAGCTGTTCTTCTTTATCAACTTTACCCACACTAGGGCAATACCCTTAAAATGCATTAGTGCCCCATACCAGTACTAGAAGGCAGGCTCAACCCCGGAGGGCAGCTCATTGCCAAGCCCACATGTTCTTCAACCCAAATGAGCCACACCTCCCTCACTGGCACTTTGAACAGCATTTCAAGGTCACTTCCTGGGACAGGAAATTGTCCCTCAGCAGTCACATAACTGACATCTCCTTCCCTCCACCTGCAAGGCCCCTGAAATCTTCTGAGTGAAATCTTTCTGCCTTCAATGGTTGTGCTGCAGGTGGAAGTCACTGACTGCTGCCTGCCTGGGGCTAAGGAAAATGTTCCCTCTATTCCAAGTGAGTCATAAAACATCCCTGTTTTTTAAACGTATGCATAAAGGAACAAAGAAGGTTTCATAATGAATAAAAAAATCATTTTCCCTCTTTCAAACCATTTGAAAAACTTGAAAATCTTCTCAAATATTTTATGGATGGTTTTGAGCATTTGTCACTATTCTCCACATAAATGCAAATACTAGCACTCAAACAAATCTAGGGAAAATGTACAAAAGACACTTAACTAGTATTTTCATGCTCTTTGAAACCCTTATGCCCTGAAATTATTTTTCTAGCAGTAACTAAGCATTCTTATAAATTATCCTTAAAAACTGCCATCATAAATCCTCTCCCCAAAACTTAGAAAGGGTGATTCTTGATTATCTCTTTACCTGATAGAGGGAGAAACCAAGGTTTAATGTCTAATTGATAGTTTACATGATGCTCTCTAAGAACTGTCCCCATTGCCATTCAATGCCTTTCCCCACTTGGTTATCATCCATGAAACTTTTCTCAGTTTTTGTAGATTCAATTTAAGGAGTGCATTGGGAGCCACTCCAGGAGCAAAAAATCCCCCTCTTGAATCTATACCTGAAGAGATAATATGGGGAAAAAGTTATCTCTTAATATCAAGATGATGGTAACTATGCATGAGTTTGGGCGACAAGTTCTAGCATCAATTATGGCTATGAGAATGCAAATACCTCCTACAGTCAGCCAGTAAGTTCCATGAGGATGGGGGTCATCTCTGCCAAATGCAGTGTTGTACCCCAGGTGCCTGGCATAGTGCCAACCCAGCAAGGTCTAAGAGCATATTTTGTAAATACCTGGTAAATACTGAGCCTCTTTGATATATAGCACACTACCATATTGTTTTGTATCCCCATATACCTACTATAGTGTTATTTGCATAATAATTGTCCACCTGTCTGGTCATCAGTACTATTAAATACTTATATTTGTCACTCTAAATTAGACACTAGGATAGGCATTATCTCATTAAATGAATTACACCCATTTTATAAAGAATTATACCCAACTTACAAAGAGAAATTAATTAAATGAATTACACCCAATACAAAGAATTATACCCAATTTACAAAGAGAAATCAGAACTCAGAGAAGTTAAAGCAGTTGTTCTAGATCACAAAACAGTGGGTAGCAAGAATTATACTTGAACCCAGGTCTGTCTGACTCCAATGTCCACAATAGTTCCTCTATCACATATTTTCCCAGGGATGTTAATAGCAGGCACATACACACACACACACACACACACACACACACACACACACAGGTTACATAGTCAAATTATTTCAAGAATCTTAAGTTATCTTTACCAGAGATCTCCTCAGAGCTTTTTCCATGCTACTGTAAAGTGTACATCTCCAAGAAGATGCTGAGATTAAGTGGATTTCCTCAAACTAATTTTACAAAATCCTTTTGTTCATGGAGCATCTTATGGGACCATTGTTCCATAGAGCAGATTTTTTAAAATAGTGTGTATATCACTCCACATCTTAATAAACACCTGTTGAATTGAAGTTTTCTGGATCTTAGGTCTGGGAGAACACAAGTTACCTGGGAGAGAGCAGAGCATGTGGAACATCATCCTCTCTACCATGTCAGTAAGCCCCCAAATCCCTTAACTCTCTATAGACATTCAATAACAGAATTTCATTCTGTGGAAACTATCCAGTGAAATTCCAAAGTTACTGTCATAGAAAAGGTGAACCCGCAGCTTCCCTGGGCCATTAATATGCTCAGTAGCAGCTAAATCTTAAAGTTCCAGAAATATGCTGGAGCACAAATTCATTAAATGGAGTATTTTCTAATTTTTTTCCCTTCTCCTACTCCAGATATATCGCTTTTGAGATCTCTTGAGGTTCCATATTCTTCTTTTCTCTCATGGTTAAAAATATGATATTTGATCAAATCTCCAAGGTAGCTGGATAGGAGTGATGTCTTTTGTATTTATAGAAGTTGGAGACCGGGGGAAGTCTAAGCTGATAGTCTTCTAAAATCAACATTTCAGATTTCCAATTCTAAAAGTTACCTCAATTACTTTCTTGTAGCCCTTTCAGTCTTGTTTTTGTTCCTGTGATTTTTTTTTTTAATGTGACTTAAGACAAGCCTCAAACAAAATGAGTATGTCACTTTGCATGTCTCTCCCCTTCTCCCCTCCTACCTACCAAGATCAGATTTTCCTCCTCAGAGGCTGTGCCAACTACGGATCTACCATGTCTGCAGTACAATGCTCCTCACTTGGTAAATCATTCCTGGCACATCACAGATTGTTGAAGGTGCACAATGAAAATGACACGGTGCCTGTCACTGTGTACAACTTAGCTGGACACTACAGCCAAAGAAAGACACAGACTGTCCTGGAAGTAAAACAATGCTATTTATTCATCCTAAGGGGTCACAGAAGTGTTCCCAGAATAAGAATGAGATCTTGGGGTAGGTTGCTTGTTCATTCTACAAATACTGTTGAGTGTCTACCATATGCTGAATACACATTAAATAAGACACCATGTTTCTTTTCTCATCGGATTTACATTCTAACAGAAGAATAGAAATAAAAGGTAAATTTTTTAAAAAAGAAAATGTCTGGTAATGATCAATGCTTTGTTGAAAATGGAGAGGATGATATGATAGAAGTGGCTGGTGATATACGTTGGGTTGGTGATGGAAGTGACATTAATCTGAGAGCATGCCAAGATCCAGGGCAGTGGTTTTCAGGCAGACGAAACAGCTAGTGCCGTACATCAAAGTGGGGATAAGCTTGGCCTGGTCTTGAAACAGATAAAAGTCCTTGGAGCTGGTGCTTAAAGAACAAGCAGCAGCAAGAGAAGGGACGGTGGCACATCACATAAAGCTCTGTAGGTATGCCAGGGTACAGGGCTGGTGTTTTTTGTTTTTTTTTTTAAGTTATGAGAGCTTATCAGAAGCTTTTAAATTAGTGAGTGTCAAGAATACCACTTGCTGTTTGGAGAAAGGATTGCAGGAAAGTAAGAGAGTCCACCCTTCCCTCCCACCACTCATGGTAGTATTCTACACAGCATACTTCCAGTCCTTTCAGTTACCAACCAGTCCATATTGTTGATGTCAATGGAAGCCTTTTCTCTCTGATTCCCCATGCAACTTTCATATCTAACCCTGCCTTATCAGTGATTTCCTTGAATTCTACCAGAAACCTTTTCCTCAAATATGACCCAGGACAAACTAACCATTTTCTCAGTATCTCCATTTTGCCATTTCTCTAGAAGTTTGCTCCCTTCACTCTCCCATCACCTGGAGTCCCTAACCCTCTTGGAAAGCACCAAGCTCACAACCACATGTCCAACACTGTATTCTCAGCATAAATCCCACAACACCTGAAACTAACTACATCTTAATGATCCCCAGCCACATTGGTGATTACTCTCTCTTCATATATGATACGGGGGGAGGGTTACATTGCTTATTTTTCCTCTTGCTTTCCCCTCTCCCTCATCCAAGATTTAATAACTACATATATTGTCCCATTTGCTGCCATTTCCTTGATGTCCTTTCATTGACTAAATTCAGCATCAGTGACATTCAAATACAGTTATTAAAAGTTTATTCTTTACTCAAAGCAAAAGCAAAAAATAAAAAATTAATGGACCACTGACTACCAAGTAATTGAAACATAGACTCCTGTCCTTGAGAACTGTGAGAAATAGTGAAGACTATGCAGAAAGTATGACCTGCAAAGAGAGAATGTTGCTCTCAATGAAAGGAATATTCTTCATTCAAAAGAATATTTGAAAATGCTCCTTATCTGTCTTAGTAGCATACAGGTATGCTTTCAAAACACAACTTTTAATTTTAACTACAAGTACCTTTTTTCTGTAATAACTATTTTTCTTATTAGAAAGGCTATACATGCTTATTATAAAAGAATTAGAAAATACTGTCGGCTAATAAGGAGGAAGTGATAACACTCCAGTTTTCAATACACAAAAGTAATCACTGTTAACATGTTGAAATATTACTTTTTAGGTAGGTAGATACATGACTGACACACATATTTATATGAGGTTAATTTGTTAACAAAAAATGAAGTCATGTTCCACATGTTATATTACAACCTAAATTTTCCACTCTATATATAATAGGTATCTTTTCATGTCAATAAATGTTAACCTACAAAAGATTTTAATATTAGATTTGTTATTTTTCCCTTTTTCCTTCTTTGTGTATTGTATCTACTGTTCTGGGCATATTATTCTCTCCACTTCCCACCCCAAACACAACTCTGGGACATGGAATGAGCACTTTCCAAAAAAGACTTTCCTCTTGGTACTTTATGACCCACTGGGGTATAGTGAAGAATCCCCAGGAACACAAGAACACTTCGGTCCTCTTTCAGCCCCACCTCCACCTATCTGTGCCTCATTGGGCAGGTTTCTTTCCTTCTCTGGGTCTCAAGTTTCATTCTAAACTTAAACATACCGATATTTTTTATTTATATCAGCACTCCTTCTTAATTCTGTAGAAAACTAGAGTATATATCTGTCAATTATAAAGGACACAGTTTTTCTGTCCCATCTGGTCCAGTAAAATGAGTACTCACTAATTGATAGGCACAAATTGATTGATTAGGAAATTCCAGACTAAAACAGTTTAAGCTGAATTATTCTTGAGAATAATTCAGACAATCTTCAGGTGCAGGAATGGGATGTACAGGAGGAAGTAAGCAGATTGTTCTGGAGCCCATTACTTAACTACCTCTGATCAACAGCCAGCCCTATCCTGCAATTTAAGGATTATACATAATATGGAGAAGAACACCCAGAAAACTAAACATAATGAAACCACTGCTGAAATCCCCAAAGACTCAGGAGTTTAACATCTGGACAGATGACCTCATTAAGACTTTACTCAGAGTGGAATAAAAGATGATGTCTCTGATTGCTAAACTGAAACATTTTTAAATTGCCCTTTCCCAGCTGCCTGACATTATCAGGCACAAGGAAAAGGCCTCATCTGAAACAAAAAGGGTTCAGGGAAGGAATGGGACAGAACTTCCAAACAGGAAATAGAGTATTTCAAGATTATTGTATAATAGCAAAAGGATTGGGGGAGAGGGGAGAACAACTAAAATGAAAAGATAATAAAGGACCAGTTAAATAAATTGCTACTTTTTACAGTGGGCTACTAAGCAACCTTCAAAATGATGGTTCTATTTATAAATCTTTTAAGTTGTTCAGAATCCCTGGTTAAAGTGAAAAAAGCAAATTACAAATCAGCATGTATAGTACAATGACTTTTTTTAAAAAGCATAAGTCTATATTTACATCTTTGTAACAAGATTTATGTCTGGGTAGTGGCATAATAAGTCCATGTTTTTCTTAAATATTTTTCTAACACCCTTATTTATGTGCTAAAAAATTATTTTAAATTTTAAAAATTAAATGTATCTACATTCTGCAGGACTTTCTTCTTCCAGCAGCCTTGGCTAAAGGCTTCTTCTTTCCTTCTTCCCTATACAATGGAAGCAGGTGAACCCTTTCAAGGTGTTTTACCTATAGCTCTTCTATGTGTCTTTTATCATTCCTTCTTTTAATTTGTACCTCTCTTTTCTGTTTTTTTCTTGTGTCATTCTTCATCTCATGCAATCTCTGAATAAAAGAGGCCTTAGATTTTATGAATTCCACCCTCCAACTCTGTATCAGGTAAACTGTATCAGGTCAGTTAAGTGAGCAGAAAACCTCACCTCAACTGTCCAAACCAGGATTCAGCAAACTACCACCTAAGTGTCAAAGAATGCCAGTTGCCTGTTTTTGTAAATAAAGTTTTATTGGAACACAGACGTGCTTATTTATTTACATATTGTCTACAACTGCTTTCATAGTACAATGACACAGTGGCCTACAAAACGTAGTGTTTACTCTATGGCCCTTCACTGAAAAAGTTTGCCAATTCCTGGCCTAAACAACAATAACAACAAATTTGATTACCTTGCAAAGCCAGAAGCCCAAAGATGGGCAACTCCAGGGCTGGTTGATTTGGCAGTTCAATGATATCCTCGGGGATCTAGTTCTCTCTGAATATCCACTACACCATCCTCATTGTATCTGCTTTATTCCCAGACAGGCTCCCATCATACTTGCAAGATGGCTACAGTGATTCCAGCATCACAATCTGATGTAGACAGTGCCCAACAAAAGAAGCTACCATCCCTCTGCTATGCTTTCTTTTAATAATGGGGAAGTTCTTCTCTCTGGGGGAAAGAATAGTCCTCCTCACATCTTATTGGTCAAATTTCACCAGCTGCCATCACATGCTCATACCTAAATCAATCATTTAAGAAATTGGGATTTCTTGTGGCTTAGATAATCAGTGTACAGCTCCATCTAGAGATGGAGATTTGCTCTGATAGATGGAGTATTGCATAAGTACTCGGCTTGGCTTTGCGTAACATAGTACCCAAATTACAGTGACTTGAAGTAGGAGCCATTAATTCTTTCATGTTACAAGAAGCCCAGAAGAAATCCAGGACTGGTTCAAAGCCTTAAGATAATAATGTCCAACAGACATGTCTACATTTCTCTTAGTCTTTACCTGACCATCTGTCACAAGATGTTCACTCTAGCTCCAAACTCTCCAGTTTATTGAGAAAAATTAAAATGTGGCAGAAGAAAAGGCCAAATATCCCTGCTCCCTTTTTAAGAGCTTTTCTAGAATCCCATGTGACAAGTTCCCCTTTCATCACATGACCACCCCTACCATCTACAACAAACCCACAGTGAACATTCCACTCAATAATGTAAAAATTGAATTCACTTCCTCTAAGATCAGGAACAAGACAAGGATGCCCACTCTCACCACTCTTCTTTAATATAGCACTAGAAGTTATAGCTGGAGCAACTAGGCAAGACAAAGAAATATGAAGCATCCAAATCAGAAAAGAAGTAAAAGTGTTCTTATTTGCAGATGATACAATTTTGTATATAGAAAATTCCAAAGGCTCAACGTCTTAGAATTCAGTAAAAAAAAAAAAAGAACTATTGGAACTAATCAACTAATTCAATTAAGTTGCAAGATGAAAATCAACATCAAGAAATCAGTTGCATTTCTATGCAATAATGAAACATCTGAAAAAGAAATAAAGAAAACTATCCTATTCACAGTAACATCAAAAACAATAAATACCTAGGAATAAATTTAACCAAGGAAGTGAAAGATCTGTACAATGAAAACTACAAGACTTTGTAGAAAGAAATCAAAGAAGACACAAATAGAAAGATATTCCATATTCATATATTGAAAGAATTAATATTGTCAAGATGCTCATACTACTCAGAGCCATATTAGATTCAATGCCATCTCTATCAAAATTCCAATGAGATTCTTCATGAAAATAGAAAAACAATCCTAAAAATTACACAGAACCACAAAGACCCTGAACAGCCAAAACAATCCTTAGAAATTAAACAAAGCTAAAGGGCATCACACTCACCGATTTCAAACTATGCTACTATATTCAAGCTGCAGGAGTTAAAACAATGTGGTACTGGCATCAAAATAGACACACAGACCAATGCAACAAAACAGACCAGAATTAAACCCCCATATATACAGTCAAATAATATTTGACAAGGGAGCCAAGAACACCCAGTGGGGAAAGGATAGTCTTCAACATATAGTGCTGGGAAAACTGGATAAACACAAGCAGAAAAATGAAATTAGACGCTCTCTTATGATTTCACTCATCTGTGGGTATAAGAACAAAGAAAAAAACTGAAGGAACAAAACAGCAGCAGACTCAGAACCCAAGAATGGACTAACAGTTACCAAAGGGAAAGGAACTGGGGAGGATGGGTGGGAAATGAGGGATAAGGGGGAAAAAAAGGGTCATTACGATGAAAACACATAATGTAGGCAGGGGGCATGGGGAAGCAAGCAGTGATTCTATAGCATCTTACTATGCTGATGGACTGACAGTGACTGTAATGGGGTATGTGGTGGGTACTTGATAATGGGGGGAATCTAGTAACCACAGCGTTGTTCATGTAAGTGTATATTCCCGTATACCAAAAAAATTTAAAATAAAATTTAAAAAAGAAGTTAGACACTCTCTTAAAACCACTCACAAAAATGAACTCATAATAGATCAAAGGATTAAATTTAAGACCTAATACATAAAACTCCTAGACAAAATGTAGAGAAGAAGCTCTTCAACATTGTCAATGGTTTTTTGGATATGACACTAAAATCACATACACCAAAAGCAGAAATCAACATCACACTTAAAAACTTCTGCACAACAGATGGGGGGTGGAAGATGGCAGCGTGAGTAGAGCAGCGGAAATCTCCTCCCAAAACCACATATATCTATGAAAATATAACAAAGACAACCCTTCCTAGAATAAAGACCAGAGGACACAGGACAATATCCAGACCACATCCGCACCTGAGAGAACCCAGCGCCTCGCGAAGGGGGTAAGATACAAGCCCCGGCCTGGCGGGAGCCGAGCGCCCCTCCCCCCAGCTCCCGGCGGGAGAAGAGCAGGCAGAGCGGGAGGGAGACGGAGCCCAGGACTGCGGAACACCCAGACCCCGCCATCCGGGCCAGAGTGCAGACACAGTGAGTGCCCAGGGGGCCCTGGATGCTAGGGAAACAGGGTAGCAAGAACAGTGAGCGGGCACCGGAGGCCGGGTGCTGGAGGACATAAGAAAAGCACGCGACCATTTTTTTTTTTTTTTTTTTGCTGTTTTGTTCTGGTGAGGGCTTTTTGGAAGTCTTAAAGGGATAGGGACCCCAATACTAGGGAAACAGGTCAGCAAGACCGGTGAGCAGATGCCTGAGGCTGGCGCCGGAGAATAAAGAAAAACGAGCAGCCACTTTTTTTTTTTTTAATTTAAATTTTTTTTTTTTTTGTGGTCGTTGTTTTGTTTTGGCGGGTGCTTTTTGGAAGTCTTAAAGGGGCAGGGTGGGACACTTAATCCAGAGGTAGGGAAACCGGGGATCTCTGGGAACCCTAACCCCTGGGCTGCAGGGAGCAGGGAGGCCCCTCAGAGAGATAAATAGCCTCCAGGCCGCTCCCCCTCCAACGCAACTCCACCACTTTGGAGCAGGGGCCCGAACCAGGCCACACCCACAGCAACAGCAGAGATAAACTCCATAGCAGCTGGGCAGGAAGCAGAAACCCTGTCTGCGCGCAGCTACCCAGCACAAGCCACTAGAGGTCGCTGTCCTCCCAGGAGAGGAGGGCCACAAACCAACAAGAAAGGAAGTCCTTCCAGCCGTCACTCGTCCCAGCTCTGCAGACTATTCCTATCACCATGAAAAGGCAAAGCTACAGGCAGACAAAGATCACAGAGACAACACCAGAGAAGGAGACAGACCTAACCAGTCTTCCTGAAAAAGAATTCAAAATAAGAATCATAAACATGCTGACAGAGATGCAGAGAAATACGCAAGAGAAATGGGATGAAGTCCGGAGGGAGATCACAGATGCCAGAAAGGAGATCGCAGAAATGAAACAAACTCTGGAAGGGTTTATAAGCAGAATGGATAGGATGCAAGAGGCCATTGATGGAATTGAAACCAGAGAACAGGAACACATAGAAGCTGACGTAGAGAGAGATAAAAGGATCTCCAGGAATGAAACAATGTTAAGAGAACTGTGTGACCAATCCAAAAGGAACAATATCCGTATTATAGGGGTTCCAGAAGAAGAAGAGAGAGGAGAAGAGATGGAAAGTATCTTAGAAGAAATAATTCCTGAAAACTTCCCCAAACTGGGGGAGGAAATAATCGAACAGACCACGGAAATACACAGAACCCCCAACAGAAAGGATCCAAGGAGGACAACACCAAGACACATAATAATTAAAATGGCAAAGATCAAGGACAAAGAAAGAGTTTTAAAGGCAGCTAGAGAGAAAAAGGTCACCTATAAAGGAAAACCCATCAGGCTAACATCAGACTTCTCGACAGAAACCCTACAGACCAGAAGAGAATGGCATGATATATTTAATGCAATGAAACAGAAGGGCCTTGAACCAAGGATACTGTATCCAGCAAGACTATCATTCAAATATGATGGTGGGATTAAACAATTCCCAGACTAACAAAAGCTGAGGGAATTTGCTTCCCACAAACCACCTCTACAGGGCATCTTACAGGGACTGCTCCAGATGGGAGCACTCCTAGAAAGAGCACAGCACAAAAACACCCAACATATGAAGAATCGAGGAGGAGGAATAAGAAGGGAGAGAAGAAAAGAATCTCCAGACAGTGTATATAACAGCTCAATAAGCGAGCTAAATTAGGCAGTAAGATACTAAAGAGGCTAACCTTGAACCTTTGGTAACCACGAATTTAAAGCCTGCAATGGCAATAAGTACATATCTTTCAGTAGTCACCCTAAATGTTAATGGACAGAATGCACCAGTCAAAAGACATAGAGTAATAGAATGGATAAAAAAACAAGATCCATCTATATGCTGCTTACAAGAAACTCACCTCAAACCCAAAGACATGTACAGACTAAAAGTCAAGGGATGGAAAAACATATTTCAAGCAAACAACAGCGAGAAGAAAGCAGGGGTTGCAGTACTAATGTCAGACAAAATAGACTTCAAAACAAAGAAAGTAACAAGAGATAAAGAAGGACATTACATAATGATAAAGGGCTCAGTCCAACAAGAGGATATAACCATTCTAAATATATATGCACCCAACACAGGAGCACCAGCATATGTGAAACAAATACTAACAGAACTAAAGGGGGAAATAGACTGCAATGCATTCATTCTAGGAGACTTCAACACACCACTCACCCCAAAGGATAGATCCACCGGGCAGAAAATAAGTAAGGACACAGAAACACTGAACAACACAGTAGAGCAGATGGACCTAATAGACATCTACAGAACTCTACATCCAAAAGCAACAGGATATACATTCTTTTCAAGTGCACATGGAACATTCTCCAGAATAGACCACATACTAGGCCACAAAAAGAGCCTCAGAAAATTCCAAAAGATTGAAATCCTACCAACCAACTTTTCAGACCACAAAGACATAAAACTAGAAATAAACTGTACAAATAAAGCAAAGAGGCTCATAAACACATGGAGGCTTAACAACACGCTCCTAAATAATCAATGGATCAATGACCAAATCAAAATGGAGATCCAGCAATATATGGAAACAAATGACAACAACAACACTAAGCCCCAACTTCTGTGGGACGCAGCAAAAGCAGTCTTAAGAGGAAAGTATATAGCAATCCAAGCATATTTAAAAAAGGGAGAACAATCCCAAATGAATGATCTAATGTCACAATTATCAAAATTGGAAAAAGAAGAACACATGAGGCCTAAGGTCAGCAGAAGGAGGGACATAATAAAGATTAGAGAAGAAAGAAATAAAATTGAGAAGAATAAAACAATAGCAAAAATCAATGAAACCAAGAGCTGGTTCTTCGAGAAAATAAACAAAATAGATAAGCCTCTAGCCAGACTTATTAAGAAGAAAAGAGAGTCAACACAAATCAACAGTATCAGAAACGAGAAAGGAAAAATCACGATGGACCCCACAGAAATACAAAGAATTATTAGAGAATACTATGAAAACCTATATGCTAACAAGCTGGGAAACCTAGGAGAAATGGACAACTTCCTAGAAAAATACAAACTTCCAAGACTGACCTAGAAAGAAACAGAAAATCTAAACAGACCAATTACCAGCAACGAAATTGAAGCGGTAATCAAAAAACTACCAAAGAACAAAACCCCCAGGCCAGATGGATTTAACTTGGAATTTTATCAGACATACAGGGAAGACATAATACCCATTCTCCTTAGAGTTTTCCAAAAAATAGAGGAGGAGGGGATAATCCCAAACTCATTCTATGAAGCTAACATGACCCTAATACCAAAAAAAGGCAAAGACCCCACCAAAAAAGAAAACTACAGACCAATATCCCTGATGAACGTAGATGCAAAAATACTCAACAAAATATTAGCAAACCGAATTCAAAAATACATCAAAAGGATCATACACCATGACCAAGTGGGATTCATCCCAGGGATGAAAGGATAGTACAACATTCGAAAGTCCATCAACATCATCCACCACATCAACAAAAAGAAAGACAAAAACCACATGATCATCTCCATAGATGCTGAAAAAGCATTTGACAAAGTTCAACATCCATTCATGATAAAAACTCTCAGCAAAATGGGAATAGAGGGCAAGTACCTCAACATAATAAAGGCCATCTATGATAAACCCACAGCCAACATTATATTGAACAGCGAGAAGCTGAAAGCTTTTCCTCTGAGACCGGGAACAAGACAGGGATGCCCACTCTCTCCACTGTTATTTAACATAGTACTGGAGGTCCTAGCCACAGCAATCAGACAAAACAAAGAAATACAAGGAATCCAGATTGGTAAAGAAGAAGTTAAACTGTCACTATTTGCAGATGACATGATACTGTACATAAAAAACCCTAAAGACTCCACCCCAAAACTACTAGAACTGATATCGGAATACAGCAAAGTTGCAGGATACAAAATCAACACACAGAAATCTGTGGCTTTCCTATACACTAACAATGAACCAACAGAAAGAGAAATCAGGAAAACAACTCCATTCCATTCACAACTGCATCAAAAAAAATAAAATACCTAGGAATAAACCTAACCAAAGAAGTGAAAGACTTATACTCTGAAAACTACAAGTCACTCTTAAGAGAAATTAAAGGGGACACTAACAGATGGAAACTCATCCCATTCTCGTGGCTAGGAAGAATTAATATCGTCAAAATGGCCATCCTACCCAAAGCAATATACAGATTTGATGCAATCCCTATGAAACTACCAGCAACATTCTTCAATGAACTGGAACAAATAATTCAAAAATTCATATGGAAACACCAAAGACCCCGAATAGCCCAAGCAATCCTGAGAAAGAAGAATAAAGTAGAGGGGATCTCACTCCCCAACTTCAAGCTCTACTATAAAGCCATAGTAATCAAGACAATTTGGTACTGGCACAAGAGCAGAGCCACAGACCAATGGAACAGACTAGAGAATCCAGACATTAACCCAGACATATATGGTCAATTAATATTTGATAAAGGAGCCATGGACATACAATGGCGAAATGACAGTCTCTTCAACAGATGGTGCTGGCAAAACTGGACAGCTACATGTACGAGAATAAAACTAGACCATTGTCTAACCCCATATACAAAAGTAAACTCAAAATGGATCAAAGACCTGAGAGTAAGTCATGAAACCATTAAACTCTTGGAAGAAACATAGGCAAAAACCTCTTAGACATAAACATGAGTGACCTCTTCTTGAACATATCTCCCCGGGCAAGGAAAACAACAGCAAAAATGAATAAGTTGGACTATATTAAGCTGAAAAGCTTCTGTACAGCAAAAGACACCATCAATAGAACAAAAAGGAACCCTACAGTATGGGAGAATATATTTGAAAATGACACATCCGGTAAAGGCTTGACGTCCAGAATATATAAAGAGCTCACACGCCTCAACAAACAAAAAACAATTAACCCAATTAAAAAATGGGCAGAGGAACCGAACAGACAGTTCTCCAAAAAAGAAATACAGATGGCCAACAGACACATGAAAAGATGCTCCACATCGCTAATTATCAGAGAAATGCAAATTAAAACTACAATGACGTATCACCTCACACCAGTAAGGATGGCTGCCATCCAAAAGACAGAGAATAACAAATGTTGGTGAGGCTGTGGAGAAAGCCTCTGCTGGTGGGAATGTAAATTAGTTCAACCATTGTGGAAAGCAGTATGGAGGTACATCAAAATGCTCAAAACAGACCTACCATTTGACCCAGGAATTGCACTCCCAGGAATTTACCCTAAGAATGCAGCAATCAAGTATGAGAAAGATCAGTGCACCCCTATGTTTATCGCAGCACTATTTACAATAGCCAAGAATTGGAAGCAACCTAAATGTCCATCGATAGATGAATGGATAAAGAAGATGTGGTACATATACACAATGGAATACTACTCAGCCATAAGAAAAGGGCAAATCCAATCATTTGCAGCAACATGGATGGAGCTGGAGGGTACTATGCTCAGTGAAACAAGCCAAGTGGAGAAAGAGAAATACCAAATGATTTCACTCATCTGTGGAATATAAGAACAAAGGAAAAACTGAACGAACAAAACAGCAGCAGAATCACAGAACTCAAGAATGGACTAACAGGTACCAAAGGGAAAGGGACTGGGGAGGATGGGTGGGTAGAGAGGGATAAGGGGGGGGGAGAAGTAGGGGGGTATTAAGATTAGCATGCATGGGGGGTAGGAGAAAAGGGAGGGCTGTACAACACAGAGAAGGCAATTAGTGATTCTACAACATTTTGCTATGCTGATGTACAGTGACTGTAAAGGGGTTTATAGGGGGGATCTGGTATAGGGGAGAGCCTAGTAAACATAATATTCGTCATGTAAGTGTAGATTAGTGATACCAAAAAAAAAAAAAAAGGGCAGTTCCTGTGTGGTAACCT
This sequence comes from Manis pentadactyla, assembly GCF_030020395.1. Taxonomy (NCBI): domain Eukaryota; kingdom Metazoa; phylum Chordata; class Mammalia; order Pholidota; family Manidae; genus Manis; species Manis pentadactyla. Next base: position 83,000,126 of record NC_080027.1, read on the forward strand.
CCAATGAGTTCTACACAATGGTATAAAGGTCATATAAAAGTGTAGGCAAAGGGTCTGTTTGTGTTTATACAGAGGATCAAAGCCTAATTGGGCTACCCCGAAAATGAACTAAGATACGATATGAAAAAGAACTTCCAACATCTGCACTCTCTGGAAGACTCATGCCAGAAGATGATCATCAAAAAACCCCAACAAAGATCCACGCACTGCTACAGCTGTAGATGCACTCATCCAACCAGTTCCTGGACTTGCCATGGGAATGAAGAAGGAGATATCTAAGCTGGCCTGTGCATACAGTAAAACAACAAATTTGACTGGATCTATACTGTTGGAACTCAACCAAGAATTAGGAGAAGTGCAAATTTTAGCGCTCCAAAATCTTACAACTACAGACTATTTACTGTTAAAAGAACATATGGGATGTGAACAGTCCCCAGGAATGGGTTGTTTTAATTTGTCTGATTTCTCTCAGACTGTTCAAGCTCAGTTGGACAATATCCACCATATCATAGATAAGTTTTCACAAATGCCTAAGGTGCCTAACTGGTTTTCTTGGTTTCACTGGAGATGGCTGGTAATTACAGGTATGCTTAGGTTATGTAACTATACTCCTATTATGTTAATGTGTGTGCACAATTTACTTAGTAGTTTAAAACCTATACATGCTGAAGTTACTCTACAAGAAGATATGTCAAAGAAATAATCAATCTTCCCATGTTTTCTTCCGCCTGCTACTTCTATAGCTTTTCTTCTTCCTTCCTAATTACAACCCTTAAATAGAATTCGTGCCTCATATCAAATTTACTGAGTATCATAATTCTTCCAAGTGGTAAAGATACCTCAAGACAAATGCTGGGCATAGAAGCCACAGGGCATAAATATGCAAAGAAATAAAAAGCTAACCATTTCAGACAATAAGGCTTCCCTCTCACTTACCAACTTTACATTTCCCTGTATGGCCCCGGAAGATGACTGGTTAGCCAGAGACGGGTAAGATTCCTCAAGGGAGGAACAACCTAAGACAGGCACAGTCGCAGGGGGGTCATCAGGTGAGAAATTGGGGATCAACAGAGGTGAGGCTGAGAATCTCACCCCCCCGTTCTCAGAGAAATCTTCGGCATACGTGGATGTTTTATTGCCCTTGTCTAGCTTGGATTAACACATAGTCTACAGGCACACACTTGATCATCTACATTTGCTCTCTTACAACACTAAACTATGTTTTCTACCTTTATCTTGTATCTACCTACCACTTCAGCATTTTATTAAAAATAATAATAATAAAGAGAGAAATGTGGTATCCACATATAAATCAAGTATAAAAATCAAATGAGTATTCATATTTGAACTGACTGTTTATAGTTAATAATGCATTAGCAAAACCGAAGGTTTCTGTGATGGCTGCCCTTGTACTGTTCACCATGTAAGAACTTATTCACTATGTAAGAATTTGTTCTCCATGTAAGAACTTGTTTGTTATGCCTCAGAAGATTGGAGACTGATGAAAATTAGGCTTGGGGTGGATTAATGATTGTGCATTGAGCATTGACTCCTCTATACAGAATTTTATAGTTGTTAACAACCATTTGATCAATAAATATGAGAGATGCCCTCACAAAAAAAAAAGAAAAAAAAAAAGTGTACACTTCCAATGGTAAAATATTAAGTAACTGGGATGTAATGAATATAGTCAAGATATTGTAACAGCTGGGTATGGTGATAGCTGGTACCTAGAATTGTCATGTATATAAATGTTGAATCACTATGTTGTACACCTGAAACTAATGTAATGTAATACCGTGTGTCAACTACCCTTCAATAAAAAAATAATTATCTACAAAAAAAAAAAAAAAAAAAAACTTCTGCACAACAAAGGAACAATGAACAAAGTGAAAAGGCAACCTCCAGAAGGAAATGCTTACAAACCATGTATTAGATAAGGGGTTAATATCCAAAATATATAAAGAACTCATACAACTTAATAACAAAAAAGTCTGATTTTAAAATGCAGAGGATCTAAATAAACATTTTTCAAGAAAAGACATCCAAATGCCCAAAAGGTACAGGGAAAGGGGATCAACAACACTAATCACTGGGAAATGCAATTCAAAACTTCAGAAAGCTATCACCACACACCTGTTAGAATGGCTATCAAAAAAGATAAGAGATAACAAATGTTGGCAAGGATGTGGAAAAAAGGTAACCCTTGTGCACCCTTGGTGGGAATGTAAATCAGTTCAGCCACTATAGAAATAATATCGAGGTTCCTCAAACAATTAAAAACAGAACTACCATGTCATCCAGAAATTCCACTTCTAGGTATATATTCAAAGGAAATGAAAACAGGATATTGAAGAGACATATGCACTCCCATATTTATTACACTGTTATTCATAATAGCCAAGATATGAAAACAACCAAAGTGCCTGTCAATTGATGAACAGATAAAGAAGATGTGTGATGTATTATACACACACACACACACACACACACACACACACACACATGACACACATAGAACATATCCATCTGAGTAAGAAATCTTGTCATTTCTGGCAACATGGATAGACTTTGAGGGTATTATGCTAAGCGAGATAAGTCAAGCAAAGAAAAATTCTGTGTGATATCATTTATATGTGGAATCTAAAAAAGCCAGAGAGTAAAATGGTGTGTACCAGGGGCTGGTGGATCGGGCAATTGGGCCTTTAGACAACATTTCTCCTATCTTGCAACTGGTAGACAAATAAATCTTGAAGATCTAATGCACAGTATCGTGACTATAAACAACAATATTGCATTATAATCAACAAACTTGCTAAGAGACTAGATCTTAATTATTTCCACCACAAAGAAATGATAATTATGTAAACAGAGTGTTCATTACCAGTACAATGGCAAACATACTACAATACACAAATATATTAAATCAACATGTTGTACATCTTAAATTTACACATTATATGTCAAATACATTTTAATATTTTTTAAAGGGAGGCCGAAAAGTACAGTTTTTTAATTAGGCATTTTTATTTCTCACAATCAAATTAAATTTCTGTAAATAAAAATTAACATGGGGTACATAACTAGAGGTTTCTGCCAGAGGTGGACCCTTGAACAAAATGAGGATTTTAGTCAAAAGAAAGGGGGCATGAGGACCGGGTAGGCAATCCACAATATTTACTGTACATCCAGTAAAGAGAAACCTCTACAGCACCTCCGATAAATAATTTTATTATACCACCTATTCATCCCACATTGTCAGTCTAGACAAGAAAAGAAACTGTAAACAAAACTCTTGTTTCCCTTTATTTTGCCTGAGAATATCTCAACTGCACTGGGGATTAATGTCCCCCTGTCCTTTGCCCACCCTGGCTTAATGACAGTGCAAAGAAAAAAGAAAAAACCCTTGCCCATGTCCTTTTTTTCCAGATCCCTCATTTGATCCACCTCCTGGGCACACTGATCCTTAATTAACATTTGGGATGAAAGGTGATGCCAAAATCACCAGTGTCACAAAAACAAAATGCAAATATTTCCTTTATGGCACTGTCCAGATGGACAATGTGAGATGAATAGGGGGTATCCTAAAATTATTTATCGGAGGTGCTATAGAGGTTTTTCTTTATGGGATGTATAGTAAATTTTTCTTTTTAGAGTTATTTTCATCCCTAAATTTCTATCCATGCCACTGGAAATAATATTTAAAAATAATTTCAATTTCATTCCATCCATCTGGCAAGTCACTGTTGAAATGGTTCTTTAAATATTTAATAATTGCTTGAGACATTTCCCTTTATTATAATTCTACGGTCAGAATCCCATGGCTCTTTCATCAATCCCAGGGTCTGGAACAAACAGAGGCAGTTAATTTTCAGGCAAATGTTAAGTCACGTGATTGCTATTCCAATTTCCTGAAGGTCATATGAAGCACTTGGTTGAAAGGAGTGTGTGCATTCTCTCCTTCCCTTCACCAGTCATTTTTTGCTGCCCATCTGATGTCCCCCCACTCCACCCATGCACACCCTCCCAATCAAATCAAGTCGGGTTCTCTTAATCATCATTAGGGAGACAAAAAGGTATATAGCTTTGGAGCATCAAGCCACAATTTCACACTCCATTTGCACAAGAACTCAGAAGGCCACTAATGTGCTGTTTGCTTTTTAGCAAGCATCTATGCAGTCATCACAGAAATGTATTTTGGCATACCTCCCAGGGCATTGGAGCTATTTATGAGAGCTTGTCTTGAAGAGCCTATGTGTAACATTAGGATGTCCACTGCCATCTGCAAACTGGACATGGCCAGAGACATTTAGGAACAGACCAGGAGAGCTTTGACATGTGAAAAAGGTGAACTAAATGTCACTTTTCATTTATTTCAACCCTGCCTATCTCTCCATCAATCCAGTTATACTTGCTAGGCACTTGAAGGATCCGCCCTTCACCAATCCTCTTCTAGATCACTTGACAGTACAAAATCTTATATTTTAACACATGATGATGATGCAATTCATATCCAGCTTGTCTTTGCACATTCGACTCATCAACTTGGAATGAAAACTGTCTCCAGCTTTCTCCTTTCCCTGCCATGCAACACCTCCAGATCAGGAAACACCCTCCCCAACATTCCCCCATAATACATACAAAGTAGCAAGAGAAACTGAGGCCAAATAATGACCTTTGCCTCACTCTCTACTCACATCATAATCATAAATGTCAACACTTATTGCCACACTCTTCTTGGGTTCTAAGCTCTTGCTGATTCCAAGCCACCAAGAAATAATTTATAAGCAGGTTCATTTCCATTCAATCTCTAATTATTGAATGCCACTTATGTGCCTGGCACCAAAAACAAGGAAAAATTCCTTCTCTAGGGGAGCTTGCAGTCTGTCAACATCACTGATGCAATTTAATATATATTTGTATCAGTGACACATACATATATGAACACACTTGTGTGTGTGTGTGTGTGTGTGTGTGTGTGTGTGTGTGTGTGTGTGTGTGTGTGTGTGAACTACTATGATGGTCATGGGCACATGCAGATATACAGAACAGAGAAGGGACACTTCACACACCATGGAAAATTAGAAGAAGAATATACATGATGAGTTTTATCTTGAAGTATATGCTAGATCTTTTATAGTCAAGTGAAAAAGAGGAATAGAGGATATTACAATAACAAAGGTACAGAAATGAAAAAACCTAAGGAGAGGGGAAAAACAGGCAGTTCTGTACTACAAGAGTGAACATGTGAAGCCAAGAGTGAAATAAGATGAAGCAAGGTGCACAGCTAAGGCCAGGTCGCCAGAGGCCGTGTGTACCATGCCAAGGAACATAGATTTTATTCCTCACAGGGGAGCAAACGAAAGGATTCAGCAGGGGAGCTATAGGATAAGATTTATGCTTTGGATTAGGTCATGCTGGTACCAGAGGAGAGGATGAATTTAAGAGGGAAAAGACAGAAGCAGGTGGCAGTTAGGATGCTGTGGCAGTAGAGCAGAAAGGTTACGAGGTCATCATGGAGACAAAGGCAGGGGATGGATTCAAGAAAACACGTGGGAGACAAAACTGGCAGGATTTCTGCTTATCTGGATCTTTGGAGTGAAAAAGAGGGAGGAGATTAAGATGACTCCCATATTTGTGACTTCTGTGACTATGGAGCAAATATAGAAGGAGTAGGTGTGAGGAGGAGGAATAGATACTGTGTTCTGTATTGTGCATATTGAGTTTTAGACGATGCATATGGGACAATTCAGTGGGCATGTCCACATGACAACTGGCTACTGGAATGTGGAACTAGGGATGAGATCAGGGCAGGAGACAGAGATGTGTGAGATATTCACCTAAAGGGGTTATTAAAACCATGAGGCAATATTGAGGTCACTTTACCAAGATTTACAACACAAGAAAAGTAGTAGAACCAGTGAGGGAAGGCTGGGAAAGACTACTGTTGAAGGAGAAAGCAAAACAAGAACCAACCGTGAAGAGCAGAAGGAAGGACAAACAGAGCTAAAGGAAGATAGTGAAGGGAAAGTGATAGAATAGAAGCCAAGGAGGTTGACTTTCAGGAAAAAAAATAGATCTCTGGAAAAACAAGCAAATTTAACACCTATATTTTACCACTCTCCCCTCAAAAAATGGAACAAGAACCATAAAAATATGTAATTTATGTTTTAAATTTTTATAATTTATATATGTAATTTATAAATGCATATTTATAATATTCTATATTGTAATATATATATTAATACATATAGAATATAGAATAAGAGATATCCATAAATGGGATAGGTTGACAAAGTTTTGGAAATTATTAGTGAGATATGCAAGTGTCACTGACTTAGCAGACTGCAAAAACTAAAACACAGGTTTACAAAAGTTTAGGTTGGAGGTCAAAAAATACAGAAAAATATCTGTTTCTATTGCATGCTCAGGAACTGGACAGCAAGTTTCTTTACAGCTCCAAGTATCTCTGGGCTGAAAATGGAAAGATGGTTTGAAAGTTTGTTTAAAGAAGAGTTAAGCTAATGCCCCACAGCTAATGACTGCCCTGCCCCACCCCAACCTGAATTGAACTTTTACCCTCTGGAGAAGTTGAACAGGACTCTAGTCTGAGGGGGAGCATGCCCAGACAAGAGTACGAACAAAGAGTCTCAGTGAAAAGATGATGAGCCATTAGAGCTCTGGTGCTGAACCTCAAAATTCCTATCTTCTTCTTCTCCCTGGAGACCAGAATATTGACAGCCCTCCTCACCTCCACCCACCCCAAAGACACCCCTAACTTCTCAAGTAGGAGGTAGAAGACTCTTCCTCTGTGGGAAACTGACCTGCATGGGAGAAAAGGTTTATTCATACTGGCAACTGAAGAGGCACCAACGAAAATGCCAAGTCAGCACCTTAGTAGACTTGATCGAAGCTCTGCCATCCTTAAGGGCTCCCAGTCACCTCCAGACACTTTCCCATAATTGGAATGTACAGTCACTGATCACCACACATTTGAGGAAAGTACCTAATATGAAAAACAGAGTCTAAACAATGTTTCTAAAAGGGTATCTGATTATTCAGGAATTCATGATCCCCATTTCTGGCTCCGTGGCTGGAGTCCTTTGCATCCAGCCAGCAGATGGGAAAGACTGAACAGCAAGGTAGAAGCTATTTATGGGCTGTAACTCCGGGGGGGAAATCCGAGGGCAAAATACCTCTGAAACTGAAATCAGTCAAAGGGAGAAATAAAGTTTAAGAAACCCATTTGTTTCTTACAAGCAGTCCCATCTCTCTCTCTTGACCAGGCTGCAGCAGCAGAGAACTCCACCCAACCTCTCCAGTCCAGATAAACCTTCAAAAGACCTTGTAATTACCTATTGAGATGTAAACGGATACTTCTCTCCACCCCTTGGAAACCTATTGATATGCAGATGCACTAAAGCCAAGCAAGAGATTCTGGAAATATTGCAATTTTACCCACATGGGCTAGGCCTAGAAATGGTACTTGTCACTTCTCACATTCTTTTGCCTAGATTTCAGTCAAAGGCTAGGTTTAAATGTAAAGAAGTTTAGGAAATGCAATCTAATTTTGACTCCCAGATGAAGAGTAGCTATCTTAGTCTCTCACACAAAAATAATCAGCATAAAAATGAATATTTAAAACCAGAGGCCTGATGAGATCTAGGAGAGTAAGTATAGATTAAGAAGATATCTGAGGACCAAACCCTGAGGCACTCCAGAACTGAAAGTCAAGAAGGTATGGAGGAATCTGCAAATGAGACCTAAAAGAAACAAGGGTGAATTCGGAGGACAACCAAGCAAGTGTGCACTCTCAGAAGCACAGTGAAGACACATTTCAAGGATAATAGAGATCAACATTTACAAATGCTGCCGATAGATCAAGTAAGATGAAGAATGAAAACTGAGCACTGAATATAACATCATGACCCTCACCACTGCACTTGACTAAAGCTCTTCCCGGGAGAGGAAGATGAGGCCTGAGTGAGGAGGGATTGGAGACAATGAGCATGGGTAAGTCTGCAGGAGTATTTTGTGGTAAAGGAAAGGATATAAATGGGATAGTAGCTGAATTAGGATGTGTGGTCAAGGGAGGGTATGGGGCTTTGCTTATTTTTGTTTGTTGTTTTATGAAGATAGAAACTATTACAGAATTTCTGAATATCAATGAGAATGAGGAAAAAGGGGAAATGTTATGATGCAGAAGAGAGAGGGGACACTTGCTTCAGTAATATCCTGTGGTAGATAAAAGGAGATAAGATCTGAAGCACAAGCAGAGGGTTGTCATTAGATAGGAACAGAGACAGTTTGTAGAAGCGAAGGTAAGGCAGAGTATGTGATACAGATGCAGGGACTCCTGGTTACCAGTCCAGCAGGTAAAAGCTTGGAGGTCATCACTCCTGCCCTAATAACAAGAAAAAAGCTGAAAAAACTGAAAATCAACAACTCTTCTTAAAGCCATCAGAGAACTGAGGTCACAGGGTAAACCACTGTCCCCAAAGTTGGGGAGACAGAGGTGGATATAGAGAATCATAGCTTACCAGAGCAGAAACACAGGAGCAAAAACCAGCACTAGAATCAGTAACAGAGTAGAAAAACCTAAATTGTAAGCAACGAAATGCTAGAGACTTGGAGTGGAAAAGGACAAGAGCTAAAAACTCCAGAGAGACTCAAACTTATGGGGTCCTTATACTTCAACATGATTTATCTATAGGAGCCTACTAGGTTCAGTGCTTCTGGCAGTAGGAGGGGGAAAGTAACCATTTTGAAATAAGCTCAGAACATTCCGTTCATAACAAGGCTTTCGCTCAAGGGAAACTATTTTATCAGAGCCTAAGAGAAATACCCAACTACAGGCCCCTGTATCCTTCCTATCTCACCTAAAGGAGAAGCACTTATGAAGGTCACAGCCTAGGGACACAGCTCACTAAAAGAAGAAGACCTTATCAGAGAACTGTAGAGGACCTCTCTCCTCACACATTACCATGACATCAATAGGGCTCCTGGATAATAACAGAGGAATACAAATGAAAGAACTGCACATCTCATATCTTATTTAAGAAGTTTCTAGGGAAACTGCAAAGGAGGAGAGAGAAAAACAAGGACACTAGAGGACATTTTCCTGTGACCCCTATAGCTACAGCATACAGTAAACACAGTCACATAATTCCTAGTTACATAAACATAAAACCTCTCATTAAAGGCCTATTTACTTCTGTTCCTTTTATGCATTATTTATGTCCAGCTTGGGATAAAAAATTACCAGACATACTAAATGACAAAAACACAATTTGAAGAGATAGAGCAAGCATCAGAACCAAACTCACACATTGCAAAGATTTTGAAATTATCAGATCAAGAATTCAAAATAACTATGATTAATATGCTACAGGCTTTAATGGGAAAGAATGGATAATGTTCAATAGCAGATAGACACTGTAAACAGAAGGATAGAAACTAAGAAAAGAATCAAAAGAAACTGGTAGAAACCAAAAACATTAACAGAAGTGAATGCCTTTAATAAGGTTATCAGTAGAATGGACACAGTGAAGGAAGGAATCAGCGAGCTGGAAAAGGTTAATAGAAACTTCCAAAACTGAAATGCAAAGAGAAAAAAAGAAGGGAAAAGATAGAACAGATATACAAGAACTGTGGGGCAATTACAAGAGTTGTAATATATGTGTAGTGGTAATATCACAAGGAGAGGGAAGAAAGGAGCAGATACAGAGAGTTTATTCAAAGTGATAGAGTAAAGACATTCTCTTTTAATTTCTTCCCTTTTCTCAGGAAGTAGGAAGCAAGTTCATGGTCTGAGAGTGAGGAAAGTAAAGGAGCTTTGGAGGTATGAGGAGAAAGGTGAGGGAGACAGGGAGAGGGAGAGGGTAGGAGAAAGAAAGACAGAAGGTAGAGGAGAGAGTGACATAGAGAGTCACATATAAATAATCCAGAATCAAAGTACCATTAGTGTTCCCAACAAGAACACTGGAATTCTTCAGAATTCTTTGGAGAAATTATTTACGACCTAGAATTTTATAGCCAGCAAAATCACAAATTCAGCAAGAATAAAGAAAATATCTCCTATGCACTCCTTCTCAGAAACTTTCTGAAATATATGCTCCAATAGAAGGAGTAGTCTAAAAAAGAGAAAAATACAGGATCCAGTAAATTGGACATAGAAAACAAGAGAGAAATGAGGAGAATTCCTAGGATAATACTGGAGAAAGTCCAGGATGATATCTGGGTAGTAGGCTTAGAGAGACTCCATACCAGAGCTGGAAGACAGAGGTTCTAGAAAGAATGCTTCCAAGGAAAATTAAATAAATTGATGGGATCACAGGAAGATGGCGGCATGAGTAGTTTAGAGGAAATCTCCCCAAAACATATATATTTATGGAAATATAATAAATACAAATACTCCTAAAAGAGACACCAGTGGATGCAGTACAACAGCAAGGATACATCTACATCTGCGAGAACTCAGCATCACATGAAGGGGGTAAGATAAAAGCCGCGGCCAGGTGGGACCCGAACACTCCCCACCACCCCAAAACCAGGCGGGAAGAAAGGAGTCAGAACGGGGAGGGAGTGAAAGCCCAGGACTGCTAAACAACCAGCTCTAGAAATCCGCACCCAGAATGCAGACACAAGGTGCACAGGGTGCTGGATATTAGAGAAACGGAAAAGGAAAACCTGTGGGCAGGTCCCCACAACCGGCACCCCTGAGACAAAAGAAAAGCGAGTGTTTTCTGCAAGTCTTAAAGAGACAGGGACCCCATAACTGGACAAAGTTATCCCGGCAACTGGGAATACTGGGGAAACTTAGGCGCCCTAAATGGAGGCAGTGCAGCTCTGAAGCCCCTGATGGCACTAAGCAGCCTGCCAGTTGTTCCTCCAACTGGCAGGGACCCCAACACATGGGCCCAGTAGCAGAAGAGTGGCAGCATATGCCGGCGACGGCAGCGCTGGAAGGAACCGAGAGCAGATCCGTGTGCTACAGGAGAGGCTTGTGCCAGCCCGCAGTGGCGTGACCAAACAGCCCGGGGGTGGCTTGCACGCACCGGTGGCAGTAAGCCTGCACGGAAGAGCCATGCACGCACCTGCAGTGGAGCCAGAGGGAACAGGCGTGCTCCCAACAGCCGACCGGAATCCCAGCCCAATGCACAGCTGCCTGGGCCAGACTCAAAGGCCGCTGCTGCTACACAGCTGCCCGGCAGGGTCGCCGCTAGCACAGAAGAGTGCACCTGGTGTGTCTGCCACTCCCCGCTGGGCTCCGCGCTGCTCTGACGGACACCCCACCCACAGCAGTTTAGGGGAATAACCCGGTGGCTGCTCCAGGAGTGCAGGTAACCATCACAGGCAGCAGAGAAGGGCAAAGCATCCAGCAAGCAGGAAAGGACTTTCTTCTCCCAGCTGACACACCCGCAACCTGCCTACAGGAACTGCTATCACCGTGAAAAGGCAAAAAAATGTGGTCCAGTCCAAGATAGTTACACCTGAGAAAGGATCTGCAGAGGCAGACCTAACCAGTCTCCCCGAAAAATAATTCAAAATAAAAATCATAAACATGCTGACAGAGCTGCAGAGAAATATGCAAGAGCTAAGGGATGAAGTCCAGAAGGAGATTACAGACATCCGGAGGGAGATTACAGAAGTGAAACAAACTCTGGAAGGATTGATAAGCAGAATGGATAAAATGCAAGAGGCCATTGATGGAATAGAAACTAGAGAAGAGGAACGTATAGAAGCTGATGCAGAGAGAGATAAAAGGATATCCAGGAATGAAACAATATTAAGAGAACTGTGTGACCAATCCAAAAGGAACAATATCCACATTATAGGGGTACGAGAGGAAGAAGAGAGAGAGAAAGGGATAGAAACTGTCTTTGAAGAAATAATTGCTGAGAACTTCCCCAAACTGGGGGAGGAAATAGTTGCTCAGACTATGGAGGCACACAGAACTCCTGAGAGACAGGATCCAAAGAGGACAACACCAAGACACATAATAATTAAAATGGCAAAGATCAAGGACAAGGACAGAGTATTAAAGGCAACCAGAGAGAGTAAAAAGGTCACCTACAAAGGAAAACCCATCAGGCTATCATCAGACTTTTCAACAGAAACCTTACAGGCCAGAAGAGAATGGCATGATATATTTAATGCAATGAAACAGAAGGGCCTTGAACCAAGGATACTGTATCCAGCACAACTATCATTTAAATATGAAGGAGGGATTAAACAATTCCCAGACAAGCAAAAGTTGAGGGAATTTGCCTCCCACAAACCACCTCTACAGGGTATTTTAGAAGGACTGCTCTAGATGGGAGCACTCCTAAAAAGAGCACAGAACAAAACGCCCAACATATGAAGAATGGAGGAGGAGGAAAAAGAAGGGAAAGAAATAATCATCAGACTGTGTTTATAATAGCTCGATAAGCGAGTGAGGTCAGACAATAAGGTAGTAAACAAGCTAACCTTGAACCTTTGGTAACCACAAATCTAAAGCCTGCAATGGCAATAAGTACATATCTTTCAATAATCACCCTAAATGTAAATGGACTGAATGCACCAATCAAAAGACACAGAGTAATAGAATGGATAAAAAAGCAAGACCCATCTACATGCTGCTTACAAGAAACTCACCTCAAACCCAAAGACATGCACAGGTTAAAGGTCAAGGGATGGAGAAAGATATTTCATGCAAACAAACAGAGAGAAAAAAGCAGGTGTTACAATACTACTATGAGACAAAATAGACTTCAAAACAAAGAAAGTAACAAGAGATAAAGAAGGACATTACATAATGATAAAGGGCTCAGTCCAACAAGAGGATATAATCATTATAAACATATATGCACCCAATACAGGAGCACCAATATATATGAAACAAATACTAACAGAATTAAAGGAGGAAATAGAATGCAATGCATTCATTTTGGGAGACTTCAACACACCACTCACTCCAAGGACAGATCCACCAGACAGAAAATAAGTAAGGACACAGAGGCAATGAACAACACTCTAGAACAGATGGACCTAATAGACATCTATAGAACTCTACATCCAAAAGCAACAGGATACACATTCTTCTCAAGTGCACATGGAACATTCTCCAGAATAGACCACATACTAGGCCACAAAAAGAACCTCACTAAATTCCAAAAGATTGAAATCCTACCAGCCAACTTTTCAGACTACAAAGGTATAAAACTAGAAATAAATTGTACAAAGAAAGCAAAAAGGCTCACAAACACATGGAGGCTTAATAACATGCTCCTAAATAATCCATGGATCAATGACCAAATTAAAATGGAGATCCAGCAATATATGGAAATAAATGACAACAACAACACAAAGTCCCAACTTCTGTGGGACGCAGCAAAAAGCAGTCTTAAGAGGCAAGTATATAGCAATCCAGGGATATTTAAAGAAGGAAGAACAATCCCAAATGAATAGTCTAATGTCACAATTACTGAAATTGGAAAAAGAAGAACAAATGAGGCCTAAGGTCAGCAGAAGGAGGGACATAATAAAGATCAGAGAAGAAATAAACAAAATTGAGAAGAATAAAACAATAGGAAAAATCAATGAAACCAAGAGCTAGTTCTTCAAGAAAATAAACAAAATAAATAAGCCAGACTTATTAAGAGAAAAAGAGAGTCAACACACATCAACAGAATCATAAACGAGAAAGAAAAAAATCACGATGGACCCCACAGAAATACAAAGAATTATTAGAGAATACTATGAAAACCTATAAGCTAACAAGCAAGAAAACCTAGGAGAAATGGACAACTTTCTAGAAAAATACAACTTTCCAAGACTGACCCAGAAAGAAACAGGAAATCTAAACAGACCAATTACCAGCAACAAAATTGAATCGGTAATCAAAAAACTACCCAAGAAAAAAAACTACCCAAGAAAAAAACCCCGGGTCAGATGGATTTACCTTGGAATTTTATCAGACATACAGGGAAGACATAACACCCATTCTCCTTAAAGTTTTCCAAAAAAATAGAAGAGGAGGGAATACTCCCAAACTCATTCTATGAAGCCAACATCACCCTAATACCAAAACCAGGCAAAGACCCCACCAAAAAAGAAAACTACAGACCAATATCCCTGATGAATGTAGATGCAAAAATACTCAACAAAATATTAGCAAACCGAATTCAAAAATACATCAAGAGGATCATACACCACGACCAAGTGGGATTCATCCCAGGAATGCAAGGATGGTACAACATTCGAAAATTCATCAACATCATCCACCACATCAACAAAAAGAAGGAGAAAAACCACATGATCATCACCATAGATGCCGAAAAGGCATTCGACAAACTTCAACATCCATTCATGATAAAAACTCTCAACAAAATGGGCATAGAGGGCAAGTACCTCAACATAATAAAGGCCATATATGATCAACCCACAGCTAACATCATACTGAACAGCGAGAGGCTGAAACCTTTTCCTCTGAGATAGGGAACAAGACAGGGATGCCCACTCTCCCCACTGTTATTCAATGTGGTACTGGAGGTCCTAGCCACAGCAATCAGACAAAACAAAGAAATACAAGGAATCCAGATTGGTAAAGAAGAAGTCAAACTGTCACTATTTGCAGATGACATGATATTGTACTAGAACTAATATTGGAATTCAGCAAAGTTGCCGGATACAAAATTAACACACAGAAATCTGTAGCTTTCCTATACACTAACAATGAACTAATAGAAGAGAAATCAGGAAAACAATTCCATTCACAACAGCATCAAAAAGAATAAAATAAAATACCTAGGAATAAACCTAACCAAGGAAGTGAAAGACCTATACCCTGAAAACTATAAGTCACTCTTAAGAGAAATTAAAGAGGTCACTAACATATGGAAACTCATCCCATGCTCCTGGCTAGGAAGAATTAATATCGTCAAAATGGCCATCCTGCCCAAAGCAATACACAGATTCGACGCAATCCCTATCAAATTACCAAAAGCATTCTTAAATGAACTGGAACAAATATTTCAAAAATTCATATGGAACCGTCAAAGAACCCGAATAGCCAAAGCAACCCTGAGAAGGAAGAATAAAGTGGGTGGGATCTCGCTCCCCAACTTCAAACTCTACCACAAAGCCACAGTAATCAAGACAATTTGGTACTGGCACAAGAACAGAGCCACAGACCAGTGGAACAGAATAGAGACTCCAGACATTAACCCAAACATATATGGTCAATTAATATATGATAAAGGAGCCATGGACATACAATGGGGAAATGAAAGTCTCTTCAACAGATGGTGCTGGCAAAACTGGACAACTACATGTAAGAGAATGAAACTGGATCACTGTTTAACCCCATACACAAAAGTAAACTCCAAATGGATCAAAGACCTGAATATAAGTCATGAAACCATAAAACTCTTAGAAAAAAACATAGGCAAAAATCTCATGGACATAAACATGAGTGACTTCTTCATGAACATATCTCCCCGGGCAAGGGAAACAAAAGCAAAAATGAACAAGTGGGACTATATCAAGCTGAAAAGCTTCTGTACAGCAAAGGACACCATCAATAGAACAAAAAGGTATCCTACAGTATGGGAGAATATATTCATAAATGACAGATCCAGTAAAGAATTGACATCCAAAATATATAAAGAGCTCACACGCCTCAACAAACAAAAAGCAAATAATCCAATTAAAAAATGGGCAGAGGAGCTGAATAGACAGTTCTCTAAAGAAGAAATCTAGATGGCCAACAGACACATGAAAAGATGCTCCACATTGCTAGTTATCAGAGAAATGTAAATTAAAACCACAATGAGATATCACCTCACACCAGTAAGGATCACCATCATCGAAAAGACAAACAACAACAAATGTTGGTGAAGTTGTGGAGAAAGGGGAACCCTCCTACACTGCTAGTGGGAATGTAAACTAGTTCAACCATTGTAGAAAGCAGTATGGAGGTTCCTCAGAATGCTCAAAATAGAAATACCATTTGACCCAGGAATTCCACTTCTAGGAATTTACCCTAAGAATGCAGCACTCCAGTTTGAAAAAGACAGATGCACCCCTATGTTTATCGCTGCACTGTTTACAATAGCCAAAATATGGAAGCAACCTGAATGTCCATCAGTAGATGAATGGATAAAGAAGAAGTGGTACATATACACAATGGAGTATTACACAGCCATAAAAAAATAGATCCTACCACTCACAACAACATGGATGGAGCTAGAGGGTATTATGCTCAGTGAAATAAGCCAGGCAGAGAAGGACAAGTACCAAATGATTTCACTCATATGTGGAGTATAAGAACAAAGGAAAACTGAAGGAACAAAACAGCAGGAGAAGCACAGAACCCAAGAATGGACTAACAGTTACCAAAGGGAAAGGGACTGGGGACGATGGGTGAGAAGGGAGGGATAAGGGCGGGGAAAAAGAAAGGGAGCATTATGATTAGCATGTATAGTGGGGGGGGGCACGGGGAGGGCTGCGCAACACAGAGAAGAGAAGTGGTGATTTTACAGCATCTTACTATGCTGATGGACAGTGACTGTGAAGGGGTATGTGGGGGGAATTTAGTGAAGGGGGGAACCTAGTAAACCTAATGTTCTTTCTGTAATTGTAGATTAATGATACCAAAATAAAAATAAAAAATAAATAAATAAAAAGAAAGGAAAAAAAGAAAGAAATTGATGTTTGAGCATATAGATAAGAATTTTATAGTTCCAATTCATAGTTTGGCTTTAAAACAAAATACTGATAGGTATATAGAAAGCCAGGCAAAACGAAGACAATTACTAGCTCTGACAAAAATAAGAAATTGCCCAAGAAAGGAAATATAATCATAGGAAATTAATACATACTCTGGCTACAGTATAAAGAATGAATCAGAGGCATAAAATAGTACAGAAAGGAGCAGTTATGAAACTGTTTTAGGACAAGGCATCTGAACCAGATAATGTCAGGGAAGATGGAACATACAGATTTGAGTGGTGTTAAGAAATCATAATCAACTCTAAATCTCTATTAAATGAAAGTAAAAGCTAACACTTTTTACTAAGCGGTCTTGCTATATGCTAGGCCCTGTTTCAAGTGCTTTCTGGGTTTTAATGTGTTTGTCATTCACAATAATCACATGAAGAGCAGATGAGGACACTGAAGTGCACATGAAGTGGAAAAGCTGGAACTCAGTCTGGGGCATTCCACCCAGGGTCCATGCTCATAATCACTACCATATTACCAGGGTTTAAACTAAAACCACATCTGGAAATACAGAGAAGGGAAGCCACCGATGTATCCCAATACTGCCACTGAGACCTGTACCCAGTGAAGCCCTCATCAGTCAGCAAGTCCAACCCTCTTTCTCTTGATCAATTTAAGTGAAAGATGCAGTTGTGAGACGATGGTACAAGGAAAAAACAGAAAGCTGTGGTTAGTGGAAAGAGGGCCAGTTGTGATGGGCTGTGGGAGAGGCTGAAACTGTGGTCGAATGGAGGTTGACAGATTCCACTGCAACTACAAAGGCCAAACCTGGTAGAGCAGGAAAGATGGCCACATGGGAAGATAGTCCTGATATGTTGTTAAATAAAAATATATAATTACAAACAAGGCTGATGTGTACTGTGATCCCATTTTTATTAGATGTGTATATATGCTAACAGTGGTTATCTCTGAATGGCAAATGCAGCTTTTAAATTTTTCTTCCTTTGTTTATCCTTTTTTGTTAAAATGATAAATGTATTCTTTTAATTGAGGTAAAATAATTTGAAAATTGGCAGAAGGTATGAGAAAGGAAGACTGAGGCAGCCACTGAAATCCTGGAGAAAGCAAGAAGAATGTCCTGAGAGTGAACAGCGGACATCAGTGAGGTTAGACAGAAGGCAGTGTAATCAGATACCATGAGATTCAAGAGAGAGGAGGGGGTGAAGGCCCAGAAGCACGTTATGAGTATGGACTGTATCAAGTCAGCCATATGCAGCAAGGAATCAAGGGGAGAGGAAGGATTTCAAGGGCTATAGTATCATCAGGGGAGAGACTGGGTTTTTTTGTTTGTTTTTTAAGTCCTCTTGTTTTTTTAATGGTAGAAAAACACATAACATAAAATTTGCCATCTTAGAAGAAATTCAGATGGCCAACACACACATGAAAAGATGCTCCACATTGCTAGTTATCAGAGAAATGTAAATTAAAACCACAATGAGATATCACCTCACACCAGTAAGGATCACCATCATCCAAAAGACAAACAACAACTAATGTTGGCGAGGTTGTGGAGAAAGGGGAACCCTCCTATACTGCTGGTGGGAATGTAAATTAGTTCAACCATTGTGGAAAGCAGTATGGAGGTTCCTCAAAAAGCTCAAAATAGAAATAACATTTGACCCAGGAATTCCACTTCTAGGAATTTACCCTAAGAATGCAGCAGCCCAGTTTGAAAAAGACATACGCACCCCTATGTTTATCACAGCACTATTTCCAATAGCCAAGAAATGGAAGCAACCTAAGTGTCCATCAGTAGATGAATGGATAAAGAAGATGTGGTACATATACACAATGGAATATTATTCAGCCATAGAAGAAAACAAATCCTACCATTTGCAACAACATGGATGGAGCTAGAGGGTATTATGCTCAGTGAAATAAGCCAGGCAGAGAAAGACAAGTACCAAATGATTTCACTCATCTGTGGAGTATAAGAACAAAGGAAAAACTGAAGGAACAAAACAGCAGGAGATTCACAGAATCCAAGAATGGACTAACAGTTACCAAAGGGAAAGGGACTGGGGAGGATGGGTGGGAAGGGAGGGATAATGGGGGGGAGGGGGGAAGAAAGGGAGCATTATGATTAGCATGTATAATGGGGGGGGCACAGGGAGGGCTGTGCAACACAGAGAAGACAAGTAGTGATTCTACAGCATCTTACTATGCTGATGTACAGTGACTGTAATGGGGTTTGTCGGGGGGACTTGCTGATGGGGGGAGTCTAGTAAACACAATGTTCCTCATATAATTGTAGATTAATGGTACCAAAATAAAAAATTTTTTTTAAACTGCAAAAAAAAAAAATCCTTAGAGAAGGAAATGATTCTCAAGGCCTAGTCTACAGGTCACTTACTTAAAAGTAGTATTCAATGTAGAAGAACTCTGAAAAACCAAATAATGCAAATAGTAACTTAGAATTTGTGTCCTCCATCCCTGTTTGTATCTCTGGGACATCACAGAAGGACCACATGTTGAGGATGGTGATTATGACATGCTTCTATCAATATAGAGACTTCCTAAAATTTAATTTTCTCAGTAGCCCCTTCCCTACCTTACTTTTTATTATGAAAACATCTTCAAATATAATCTTAAGTAGAAAGAATAGTAAAAGGAGCCTTCAAATAAATATCACTCAGCCTCAATAATTATCAATATGTGGCCAATCTTCAGTCATATGTACCCTCTTCCCCACCTCCCCCGCCAAATATATTACTTTGATGCAAACCCCAAAAATAAAATTTGCCATCTTAACCATTTTTAGTATGCAATTCAGTAGAATTAAGTATATTTACATTGTTGCACAACAGATCTCTAGAACCTTCTCACTTTACAAAAGGTGAAACTCTATACTCATCAAATACTAATTCTTCCTCTTCCCCCTGCCTTTGACAACCACCTTTCTATGACTTTCACTACTTTAGATATTTCATATAAGGGGAATCATACAGTATCTGTTTTTTGTGACTGTCTTATTTCAGTATCATAATGTCTTCAAGGTTCACCCATGTTGTAGCATGTGACAGGATTCCCTTCTTTTTTAAGACTGCATAATGTTTCACTGTACATATATGCTACATTTGCTTTATACATTCATCTGTCAATGGACATTTGGATTGCTTCCACCTTTTGGCTTTTGTTAATAATGCTACCATAAACATGGGTATGCAAATAGAGACTGGTGTTTTGATAATGGAGAAGAGGAAAGAAAAAATTTAAGGACAAAGTTTGTGAAGTAAAGAAACTTGTTCTCAAAGGAATAGTGGTTCCAGAAGACATACTGGAAAAGGTAGGGGATTCCAGGATAGATGGAGTGAAGACCTGGATTCAGATGAAAACAGAACAAGACACCAAATTGAAATGACCTACCTGTCTCTACTTGGAAAACTGAAATTTATACTGGAGACTGGCATGACAAGTTCCCAAAACCCTCTCCATCAAAGAACGTATTTCTTTAGCCCCTTCTGAAGGTCCCAACATGTTTCTCCAAGTACTAATTAGTCCACTAACAACTAAACCCCAAACCCTGGGAGTCCTCTTGTCCTCTCTCAATTTTCAACATTCAGCATAAATTTCAGCATCCCAATCCCTGAGCACTCTCTGCGGTTCCCCAGCTATTCCCAAATACACAGTCCCCGCTTATTCATGGTTTCACTTTCTGTGGTTTCAGTTACCTGTGGTCACTTGCTGTCTGAAAATATTATATGGAAAATTCCAGAAATAAACTATTCATGAGTTTCAAACTGCACACCATTTCAAGTACCACGATGAAATCTCACAATCATCTCCAGCCTAGAATGTGAATTACTCCTCTGTTCAGCAGATCTGAACTCTATACATACATACATACATATATATATATATATATATACGTATACACACACACACACACAAACATATATACGTGTGTGCGTCCAGCTACCTGCCTGCCTATAAGTAACTTAGTAGCACTCTCAATTATCAGATAGACTGTTATTGTATCACAGTGCTTGTGTTCAAGTAACCCTTATTTTACTTAATAATGGTCCCAAAGCACAAGAGTAGTGACACTGGAAATTCAGATATGCCAAAGAGAAGCCAAGAAGTACTTCCTTTACATGAAAAGGGAAAAGTTCTTGACTTCATAATGAAAGGAAAAAACTGCACACTGAGGTTGCTGAGATCCACAGTAATTTTATTATATATAGTATATTGATACAACTATTCTATTTTAATGTTATTGTTGTTAATCTCTTACTGTGCCTAATGTATAAAGTAAACCTTATCATAAGTATGTATGTAAAGCAAAAAAACATAGTATACACTATAGAACTGGGTACTCTCTGCACTTTTAGACATCCCTGGTGGGTCCTGGACACACAAACATATCTCCCATGGATAAAGGGAGACTACTGCAAACTCATTTTGCTGGTAAAATAACTGGCTCTTTTGTTTTTCAAAGGTCAACACCTTATTGCACCAACCCACATTTCTCTAGATTCTTTCCCTGGCTAATTTTCCAAAGACAAAAAGTTAATTTTTGTCCAGGGGTCTCTCTCTATCCTCAGCCTCTGTAACCCAACATTTGAACAAGTTTGTTGTATGATGCCTTAATGGAGTCATTTTGTTATGATCTAATAATGTATGAGGTCTATATTGACTTTCAGTAACCCAGAAAAGTAGCTGAGGAACAGAATTTCTATAAGAGACACAGAGAATCCAGTTGTGCTGTTACATAATTCTCTTCTCTGTCTCACAGCTAGTGTTTTAGATAATTACTTAGTCATATGAGAATTTAGCTCTGTCCAATACTTGAGTGAGTGATGCTCATATTCAAAAGCTGTTAAGGAGTGGAAATTTAAATCCCCTGTGGGGATTATTCTTGGGGAGAGTATCTTGATGGAACAGGATAAGTATCAGGCTATCAAATGGAAGAAATCCTATTTTACCAAAGCACCACCTGCCCTCTTACTTCAGCAAAGTTTTCTTGAAGTTTCTAATGGCATTTCCAATGACCAAATTGCTGCTTAGGGTTACTGGAGAGATGTGCTAGATGGACAGAAAAGAAAGAGACACAGGAAAGCAATTTCTATGGAGGAAACATCCTAATAGCCACATATGACAACTTTCTGAGCTGTAAATTAACAGCAGACCAACTCCAGAAGAGAAGCAATGACCTCACATTGAGAACAGGGATGAACAGGTCAAATGATACACTAGCACAAACCCCTGAATGTCACAGTATCCCAACAAGCTAAGAACAGAAAGAACAAATTTACACCTTCAAGCATGTAATTTTCTCTACTCAAAATAAAACATGACCCTATTAATACAAATCAAAGCAAGAACTTGTGACATTTTTCTCATTTGAAAGATTAAAATTCAAGCAAGCAACTTAATTTCTAACCCTGAGTTCAAAAACTAAGAACTCACCCCTGCAGGGTTCAAGAACCCTGGATCCTTTGAGGCAGGAAACAATACAGGCGAGTTTGTGATTCATATGTCACCTCACTACATCATGAATTCTCTACAGTGACTGGACAAACCTAATTTCTTCTGCCAGACTCACACCCAGAAACAAAGAAATGTGAAATCAGGAGCTGTCCCACATGCAAGTGCTGATTCAGTTCTCCATCTTTCATTTCATTTCTCTTTTTCTATATAATTTGAATCTCTCATTCATATAAACACTTAATTGCTAAATACTACATGATTTCTGTAGATAAAATAAATGTCACATTTGTTCAATCACATTCTTGCTAGGTATTCCCAGCAGGCAATCGAAATTGTGAAGAAAAAGTTCATAAACCCATTTAAGTCTCAATCCTTTAATGCTGAATTCATTAACTGAGTGCCCTAACTAAAGAAAATAACTAGTCATAGACCATACCAATCACACCATCATTGGTATAGCAATATCCATAAATATTAAGAAAATGAACACAGTTAACTTTTAATTATCTACACTAATGAAGGGGAACAGTGGCATGGTTAATCCAAAATAGTTTACAATCCAATAATAATTTCTACTAGGATTTGGAATTTATTATGTGACTTTCTTCCCAGAAGATTTACCTTCTAATTATGTTTTGCATGACGAATAATATTCAAGTAAGAAACTTAATTTATATCTTAGAGTTTTAAATTTTATAATCTTCAGCCTCCATCCCAAGCTTGAACTAAAATGTAATTTCTTTCACTGAAGTTTATGATTCTACCATAACTTCATATTACCCCATCCTGAACTTTGCACAGATGATGAGTTATCATTAGGTCCTAATGTCATGCTTTCCCAAAAAACAAAGGGATCCATTTCACAGATTCTGAGCTCTTCCTCTCTCATCCTTTTTAGCTCATCTGTTTTAGTCTGTTCGGGCTGCCATAACAAAATACCACTGACTAGGTAACAACAAACATTTACTTCTCAACAAAATCAAGGCACCAGTATGGTCACGTTTTGATGAGAACGCTTTCCTCATTCATAGCTGGCGTCTTCACGTCATGCCTACACACGTGGAAGGGGCCAGCTCTTTGTGGGTTCTCTTGGATAAAGCATTAATCCCATTCATGAGGGCTCTGCCTTTATGATTTAAATACCTCCCAAAGGCCTTACCTCCTCATACCATTATTTTGAGGTTTAGGATTTCAACATATGAATTTTTGAAGGACACAAACATTCAGACATAACACCATTGTATTTAATTCTGTATTACTCATCTGTGTTTTGGTTCAAACATTTGAGCACCCAGATTAATGAACTGTTCCTGTAATAACACTGAGTAACAAACTAACTTGAAACCCAATGACTTAAAGCAACATGCATTTGTTTCTTGCTCACAGAGACAAATTGAGTTCAAGTTGGCTGAACTCAGGTCAGAACTTTGATCTGGGTTCAATCCAGCTCCGTGTGTGTCCCCAGCTGCCTTGGACCATGGGCTCTAGTGGACCAGAGGAGCATGAGAAGATAAGACAAGCCATGCATGCACATTTAAAACCTCTGTTCACATCATGTCTGTTTACAATCCACCAGCTAGGAAAGCTCAAGCTCAAATCAGTAGGACAAAAAAAAGTATACACTATCCAAGAAAGAAAGAATGAAGGCAAATTTTTACAGAAAAACACTCCAATCTATCATTTAATATGCATTAGACTTTCCAGTAGGCTCAGGAAATGCCAGGATGAATAAGTCATGATTCCTGTCCTCAAGGAATTCACATTTCAGAAGAGGAAAAGTAATAAAAAGATAATGTTAAAACTGCTAAGTAAAGATACATCCAAAACACTATGGAAGGGAGCACAAACGAGGCAGTCTAATGCTTCTTGAGTTGAGGAAATAAGCAAAAGCTTTACACTTGAGTGTCTGTAGTGAAACTTGAAGATAAATAGGGGTTTCCAAGGAAAGAGATAAAGCAAGGATGCAGAAGTGTGGGAATAAAGGGTGTCTTCATGAATGACAGGTCATTTCTGTGAGGTCATGGAGGACAAAGTCGGTCCTATAAGGTAAGGTGCATTTATGAAAAGCCTTATGGGCCATATTAACAAGTTCAGAATTCATCCTAGTGGCAATGAGGAGACGTGGATTTCAAACACGGGAGTAAGAGATATCAGTGATATTACCATAGCCTGATTTTTGGAAAGACACCCAGTGGCAGGGAGGAGTTGAAATTGGAGGGTCGGGGGAAGTACTGGTGGTACAAAGGTCAGTTCAGGGGCTGCGGCAGCAGTTCAGGTAGAACAATCAGGACCTGTACCAGGAGAGCACCAGAAACAAGGAAGGAAAGAGAGCTGATCTGAACAACATTTTCTATGTAGAATTAGAAAATGATTAGATGAGAGAGGGAGAAGAAGGGGCCTGGAATTACTGTTTTCCAATCTCATACAACTAGTTAAAAAAGTTAAACCACTCTTCTTTCTGCTTTCCAGAGCACTCTGCACTTCTACTCCTTCTTCCCGCATCTCCCCAGGAGACAATGAATTCTGCCTTAGCTAATTGAAAGTCCTAAGGCATCAGAACTGAGAAGGGTTGAGGCAAAGGAAGAGTTGTCTGATGAGAAAGGATTGATATATCCCTTTCCATAATCAGTGGAACACAGTGAATAGATTAAGCAGGTTCTTTATCGAGTACCTTTAATCACCTAATTCAAATCAATACTCCTTTAGAAGAACATAAATTAATTCTCCAAACAAACAGCTAATGCTTGTGTAGAGATGCCTGCAGTGTTTACACACTCCAGCTCCCCTGTGATGGGCGGTGATGAAAGAATGGCAACTACAGACCCAGAGGCAGACCTGTGCTTGCAAGTGCACAGCATCAGGCAGCAAAATCTCCCTAGCTGCACTGACTCTTCATCTGCTACTTCAACCTCATCTGAATTGTCACTGGTGGACTAACCCATGGATGACATACCCCCCACCACTGGTCACGAGCACACAGACAATGGTTAGAATGGGCTGCTATTTCCCCATGCTAAGTCCTACTCATCTAGCTTTCCACGTCCATTAGGTTGGAAGGAGAAGTAGTGAGAGAGGAATTCATAGCAGCTCTTTGAACTCCAACCTTTCAAAACAGCCTAGTGAAAACACCAGATATAGACCTGTGCTCAAGCCTGGTTTACCCGTTATGTGACCCTCTCTTATGTGACAAGTCTCTACACCTTCCTGAGTCAGTTCTGCATCTGTGAATAAAAAGTAATGCCTACTTCCCTGTTTATAGTAAGGTAACCCCAAAGGTCTACAACATCAAATACACTCAAAAATATTAGAATATTTCCTCCCTCATCCAATTTATTACTCTGCTAAACTGGGCTGATTTGCTTAAAGGACTGTCAAATAAAATTGCTTACAAAACTTCCCCAAGTTGAAAGTCTGCTTAAATAGTATGTAGCCTGTGCAATAACAGCGAGCATAATGCTTATTTCCCATCTTCAATCTTCCTCCTGCTACTTCCTCTGAAAGGAAGAGGCAGACCAAAATTCTAAAGATCAGCCATCCATGCTGAGAGCAAGGCCAAGGGTTAACGCAAGCCCTTTTAAATGATCCCAGTTGTTGTTTGAAATAATGGTGGCCATTATCGGTATTATTAATAAAAAGGCTATTCCACCAAACTGCTGTGTGTGTCCTGCTTCAGTGTGAGGCAAAGAGGTCAAGACATGAAGGATGTGACTGGATTTCTTTTTTTGGAATGACCTCAGGGCAATTTCTAAAAGATTCAACCAACAAAGGAAACAGCCATAAAGCTTAGTTCCTCTTCCAGCCCCTACATCCCAATCAGTCATCGTTTCTGCAGCCTATAATACCCCACCAGTTTGGGGATTAATATGAAAATTCCCTAATTACATGGCCAAATATTTACAGATCTCACCCGGAGTGGTAAATGATTTCCTAGGTTTCTGCCTTCCTCAATAGGGGGTCTAGGAACCTCAATTTCAAGATTGTCATAGTCACCATAGTGTCACTAAGTTAGCCAGCCCTCAGAATTAGCCAAAGCAAAGTTTATATTGATCTGACTTAGCCATGTGAGAACACAAGCACTTTCGTTATGATTAACCTTTTCAGAGCCCTTTTAGGCTACTCATACTTCTCAGCTGATGGGAATATTATGAGAAATAATTAAAGTATCCCTCGAACCAGAGAATCTTCGTGCCATTATTTCCCCTGAAATAATCAAATTACTAATACCTTCAACTGTAAGCCTCTTGTATTAGAGTCATGCAGGGCAAAGATATACAGATTCAGAAATGTAAATTAATGGTCCACATCCCTTGGAAAACTCACTGTCTAATAGAATTATTGTTATCATTTCCATATCATGCTAAAATTAACAAAATGCTTTTCATATACATTATTGCACTGAAATGTTCACAACTATGAGAGATAAATAGCACCTTTACCCCAATTTACATAAGGATGCCAAGACAAAGACAAGTATAAAAATTTGTCAAAAGTCTCATAGCTAGTAAAAACCCAGCTGAAGGTGCAATTAGGTCTGCAAAGATGGAGGGGAAGTTTGAGAGATCAGGAGGACCCATACAGAAAGATGTTCTAGGCTTTGAAGGACAAACAAAAATCTGATGGATCAACAAGTAATTTATAAAGCATCTACTATGAGCTGAACACTCTGCTTAGGCCAGACACACAGAGGCAAGGCAGATGCTATTCTTGCCTTCAGGCAACTTATATTCTAATAGTAGAAAGACATACAAGGTCATCTCAAATTCTAGTTGTGATATATGGGTAAAGTAATCCCCAGTGGGCATTGTATGTCTCCATCTTTGCTGCCTCCATCAATAGTTTGCACTCCATCCAGCTATGTCCCATTAAACACATTAGTCAGAGCAAAGGAATAGACAATCAGCCACTCAGAATTTACTACCAACAGCCTAAATCTCAAGTCTGGCCCCCTGCAGGTTAGTGAAAAGGAAGAAAGAAGGCGGAAAGCTGGGCCCAGCCCCACGTGTCAAGCACCCTCTGCAGCCAATATTTGCCTAGGCAGTCCTGGACTTCATGGGTCATGGAGCCTCTCTCTTATTGGTTAAAACAGCAGGAGAGTCATCTTAGAGATAGGCACCTATTCTTTATGGATCTGCTCCAGTATTTATGGATCTGCTCAAGATTATGACCTTATTCTGGGGAGTATATGAGGGCCCATTAAATGAGTTGGTTTGGGGAGGGAATGACAAACAGGGCAGTGCAGAGCACAGATCTAAGGATCAAACTGCATCAGTTTGAATCCCACTTCTGCCACTTGATTGTGTAAGCTTAGATAAGTTACTTAATTCTCTTGACTCAGTTTTCTCATCTGTAAAATGGGGATGATTAATAATAGTGCCAACCTCATAGGGTGTTGCAAGGATTAAAAGAGTTCAGTAACATATGCCAAGTGCTTAGAACAATGTCTGGCACATAATAAGCTCCATTTAAGGGTTAGATACTTCTGCAAGTCAAGGCTAAGGGTTGTGAGGGACTCAATCACTCTGACCTGCTTCAGAAGCCTATCATATAATGATTTAAATTAATTACATTTGACTCTTCAAATGACTACTTGCCATACACAATTCAAATGCTGGCTTAAAAGCAAGTTATTTACCTCCTTCAAGCTTGCTAGAAAACCTCAGGAAATATGACAGCTTCCTGGTGGGCATGACAGCTTTTAGGAGTATTGTCTGGTATTGACTCACAGTTTGCTCTTTGAAACCTTCCCTGACCGTATTCACACAGAGACACTTACACACACACACACACACACACACACACAGAGTGTAGTGGAGGGTCTTTTGTTTCTGGTAAATCCAGCTTCAAACTCCTTACCATTTACTAACTAAGTGATAGTGGGGAAATTAGTTAAATGTACAGGCCTCAGTATCCTCATCCAAAAATGGGAGCAATAAAACAAATCTTAAATGAAATGAGCTCCTGTCTGTCAGCATGTGTCAGGGTCTGTCATGAGGAGGCACTCTATAAATGACACCTAAAATGCCCATACAGTATTACTCACTGGAAAGGGCCTCATAGAAATGAGGTTATTGATTCCCTTTAAGGAGACTCTCAAAAGGATAAATGACCCTTCATTATTTCCCTGGCAGACTCCTGGCATTTAAGGGTCCCAAACAAATCTGACTTACCCCATCTGTGAGTCCCAAAAGTCTACAGACATTGCTTCATGATGGCAGAAAATTATCACATTAATAAAAATTGGCCATTGTTCAGACACTGAATTCCTCCATAGAACATTACCAGGGGCATTTGGGAATGGGGGAGGCAGGGCTGATCCCATAGGGCAAACCAAGCCAGGTGTAGTCAGAAAATAAATGAGATGGTAGAAGAAACAACTGATTTTCTGCTTCCAGCCATCAATCCCCCACAATGGTTCTGAACAGATGCCTTAAAAGCCATATTATGTAACTTTCCCCTTAAGATACTTCAGTGGGTCCCCATTTCGCAAGAGCTCAAATCCACCTTTACCCTCCCTCACCCCTCTTCTTCAGCCTCCTCCCTTGCCATGCTCCCCCTGCATCCGCAGCCTGGCCTCCAGCCCTGCCAAATCAGTCAACTCATCATATTCTTAGAGGCCAGATATTCTTCACATTGCCTTTTCAGGTCAGCCATTTATTGTCAGCCACTTTGACTGCAATTCAACAGACTTTGTGATGCTTATTTTTTTTGCTCAACTTCAGCCATGCCAAATCAATAATCAAGCCAAGAAAGATTTTGATAGTGACCAATTTTTTCATGCTTTCTTTTAGGTCATAACCCATTTGCCATCAATGTTTACATCTTCAGGGCTTATTATTTAACTTTACTAGAACATCGAGCTCTGTATTTGAGAATATCTGTGGTGCCTCACAGAATGAGCTCAGGCATTCAATTTGCCCTTTCTCTTCAGCCCACTTTGAAAATGGCGTACGACCAAGAGCAGCTAAGCAGGGGCTGAGAATCCCAATCGAGTTGAAAAGAATGATCTCCTTGGTCAGTTGTGGCGACATAAGGAGGGATCCCTCTGGCTGCAGCAGGATGTGTTGTACCCATTTCTTGGCACATCAGAGAGGCACTGAAGACAGTGTTATCAGTATCTTCTTAGAAAACAACCTGCCTGGGTGTGTCCTGAGTCTGCCACTCATGAGATATATGAACTGGGCACAAAATTTCACTTCTTTGTGCCTCAGTTTCCTCCTTTGTAAAATGGAAATAATAATATGATCCAACTCAAAACATTGTTGAGAGGATTAATAGAGTCAATGATTGTCAATATATACACAGAGGATAGGGCCTGGCACATAATAAACACTATTTGTTTGCTAAGTAAAATAAATACAACATTGTGTAGTTGTATTGCTGATGGCAGCAGATGCCCCACAACACCTGTCAAAAGCTGAAATTTCAGAGGTTTCTTTTTTAGGGTAACAGTGTAGGTATTATCTACTGTTACCAAAAAAAAAAAATCCCAATTTGCTCTTTGTACTATTAATGGAAATCAGTACTAGAAATGGAAATTAGCCTTCATCAAACAACACTGACAAAGGTCAAAAATCTTCATTTTCTCAGAGAGAAAAATTGAACAAAAGCTAATGGTTATTGTGTCAAAACACTGAAATCAAAATATCCTGCTTTACTCAGTTATATTTTATTCCTCTGAAAGGAAATTTCAACCAGGAAACATTACTACCACCATGGGGAGCACCTTTGATAACTGGGGTTTAAATTCCCCTTTCATTCTAAATGATCTCTTATTTATATGGGGATTACCAACCACCACCAACAGTGAAAAGCACACAGCCAAACTACAAGGCAATATCCTAGAAAAAGAGTTTTTAAATAGCTACATATTAGAATAAGAGAAAGAAGACTAACCAAATCTTCTACCACTGCTTAGGCAACTACAGCTTGGAAGGACACACTAGGATAAGAAAGAGGCCATATGGCTTCCAGTCCTGCCCAGACCTTGCTGAACACAGGAGGGACATGCAGCTGACTGTTTACCTGGAATGATCCAAGTGGGAGGCTCACGCACAGGCTTCCTGGTTTGAAACCTATTGTTCTGACACCTATTGTCTGCGAGAACTTGGGTAATATATTTGCTTTCTTTGAGTCTGTTTTCCCAATATTAAAATGGAAATAATACCTTACTGAGCTGGGTTGGTTGACATAAGACTACAGAGCCTTTATAAGGTGCCTGATACACAGAAGGCACTCAATTCTGTAGCTCATCTTGTCTATTCAACATAGGTAATAAATTTTCTCTAGAATATGTAGAAGGAATTTAGATCAGTTATGTGATCTTTATCATCAAGGGGAAATTATACATTCAATATCCTTCCTATACTCCAAGCAGCCACAAGTTTTTTCCCAGCACATACTAGTAAGGGTTCTTGTTGCAAGTGGCAGAAACTGAGTTTTTAAACACAAGAAAAAGAATTTATTGGAAGAGTCAGCTGGAGGCTCTGAGGTGCAGGCCTGGAAGCAGGCAGAAACCAGGAATACTTCAGAGTTTGGCAGGATGATTCCTGGGCAACGGTAACAAAACAGGCACAAACTGGAGTACAGGAAATACCTGCCACTTTACTGAATCTGACCTTCAAATCTCCCTCCATCTGTAGGTTCCTCATTCTGGGCCCAGTGTCCATGCACATTAACACCTGGGGCACATGCCTACTCTTGGCTTTCCCAGGACATGCACAAAGGAAGGATCTGACCTTTGCTTCCAAGAAAAAGGTGAGAAACATCAGGAATAACCCTTCCTCCTGCACAGTGGTGAACTCCCCCAGAAGGGAGATGGAGGTACTAATAGGAAGAAAGGGCTAGAAGCTTGATAAGCAAAAAGTGACAAATCACACACATTGAGAAAAAAAGGAAGTAAATGACTTGCATCATTCTCCCCAGTTTGAAAAGAGACTCTGATGCACCTCCAACCATTCATTCAACAAATATGCACTGACTATCTATAATTACAGACACCAGGGCACAATATTCAAAGGTTCACAGATTATCTCTGCCTTTGAAGAGATAAATAAAAACAACTGTCATAGTAGGTATTACCTGCAGAAAATACATGTCAGGGAACCTAATCCAGTCTTGGAAGAGAGATAGGCAAGATGATCTTAAAGCTGAAACACAAATAAAAAATAAATCAACCCCTTTGCCCAACGTCTATACTTCTGTGCCAGCCTCTTGATTCCTACACATAGCTGGTCTCAGGCCCATCCTCTGAGTGTGGTCTAATTTAACCCCAAACTTTCCCACCTCTCTCCTACCCAAGTCAACAAAGGTTTAACTGACTTTGCCCTTGTAACAAGGGGAGAGACAGGTCGGTTCTGTGGCTCTTTCCACTTGATTTTCTGTCTTTGCTGTACACTCCCACATCCCCAGCCACCCTTCTAATGGGTTCCCTAAAATCCCAACCCTTTACTGCACCTGCCCTCATGTCTGAGATGATCCAAAAGTTCACATCAACACTTAGAAATAAGAACTTAGAAGCAAGAAAATTAAATTGGTTTATGATAGTAAGCCAGTGGGAGTGGTTAACATCCTAAACAGAAATTTGTAAATAAGTAACAGAAGCATTTTCTAAATTCAAGGCAACCAAACAGAGCTCTCTGCTAGATTTCCTGTACTCACTCATTCTGATGCACTGCCTACCTTTCTCTATCCACCCATATTCCCTGCAAGGTCAACCTGAATAAACTATATCAAATTCCCTTGGTGAATCAATCAACAAGAGATCAGAGGGCAGCAGGAGAGTGAGGTCAAGGTATTTATTACCCTTGCTTTTTCTCTTTGCCAGATTTGCCACTCATTTATTGAGGGTCACAGCTCCTGCCAAGCAGCCCCTTCTAGATTCTGATAATCCTTCCCCCCACTTGCCCTTCAGTCCTAAGAGTGAAAAGGGATCCCCAGTTGGTAGCTTCAGTGTACTGCAATATCCCTTTTCTACTTCTCTAAATCAAGGGTTGTCAACTTTAGCTCTGTTAACATTTGGAGCAGAGCACTGTTGTGGGTGGCCACCCTGTGCATTAGAAGATGGTTAGTGGTAACCCCAGCCTCTGCCCACTATCCCCCCAACTGTGACAGCTCAAAATATATTCCAAATATCCTCTAGAGGATAAAATCACCCCCAGATGAGAATAATTGATCTAAACATTTCTATACTTTTGTTAACAATCCCTTCACCAAACTTTTCTTAAATAATACAATGTAAGTGTGTTAATTCTTTCTTACCTAGACTCTGATGCAAGAAGTCTGTGAGCAAAACCAGACAAAATTACCACAACAAAGCTTAGTTACCCCACTGCAATATAAATTCCATAAAGAAAAGATACTGTCTGTCTTGTTCACTGCTACATCTTCCTATCGGAAGAACAGTGTTGGACTTAAGTGAATACTCAATGAATATTTCTTGAATGAATTCAAGCTACGACATTGACAACAATTGCATATGGAAAGGAAGAGAAGAATTTCCACAGAAGATAAGTACCTACAAAAAGGTAAAATGATAGAGGTTCAACATGTACAATGCAGAGGAGATGAAGCCTTGGCCAGTGGCTTCAAATACTGTAACCCCTCTGTTAAGGAAAGTCTCATTGTAAAACAGTTCCTTAACTTAGTTTATCTATGGGACTATTACCAAGACTTATCAATTCCTTGTACTTGGATTCTAAACTTATCAAAGCAACCTGCAGTATAAGTTCCATGAGAACTGAGATACAGCCTGCTCAGTTCACATTGTATACCCATGGCCTGGCTCAGTGTTTATTAAGTATTTGTCAAGTGGGTAAATCAATAAATGGATCATCTGATTATGATGTGGCTTCCAAGTGACTTAGCCATGGGGCAAAAGAAAGATCTGGTCTTACAAACATCAAGGACATCAGTAATATTATTTCTTAATCTGTATTAATAAATTGAAATTACAGGATTTCTCCATCTTGCATGCCTTTTAGTTATACTGACCCTCTCACAGAGGCTGATCACTCTTGACTCAGAGAAAAGTCAGTGGGTCAGAAAAGCAGAGAGTCAAATTCTAGAATATGGGAACTTAATTGAGGTTCAGCACAAAATTGTTTGGGTTCTTTCAAAGCACATGCTAGCAAATAAACAAAAACAACTTTCCTATATGACCAGCCAATCCTTAAATATTTAATGATTTAACACTAGAAATTAATTCCTTTAAAACATGATGTTTGTCCTCTATTTTTATATTACATGTTTTTTTTACCTATTGCTGCATAAGATGTTACCCCCAAAACTTAGTGTCTGAGACAACACACATCTGTTATCTCCCAATTTATGTGGGTCAGGAATCTAGACACAGTATAGCTGGTCTTCTACTTCAGAATGTCTTACAGGCTGCAATCAAGGTGCCCACTGAGCTGTTGTAATCTCAAGGTTCAAATGGGGAAAAATCAGCTTCCAAAATCGCTCACACAGCAGTTGAAGGGTTCAGTTCTCCAGGACTTTTGGCCAGAGGCTACCCACAGTCCCATGCCACATGCACTTCATCAACACTTCCAACAACAAAGGAAGCTTGCTTTACTGAAGCGTGCAAGATGAAAAGACAATAGTCTGTTAATGAAATGAAAGTCACAACCTTTTGTAACCTAAGGACAGAAATGACATCTCATCACCTTGGCCATATACTGTTGGTTAGAACAAATCTAAGTATCCAATCCACACTCACAGGGTTGGGATTATAGAAGAGAGTGAGTACCAGGAAGTGGGGATCACAGAAAGTCTACCTGCCACAACACAAATTACCCACAGAAAAAAGACCCTCTGGTGGAATCTGTGGAGTTTGTAAAAAAGTGAAATTTGAGGCCACTGGGTGCCTCAGTTGGAAAATGAGGATAAAGTGTAACCTCAGAAAGTGCTAGGGACATGGAAGCTACATTTTGTCAAATCTAATATCATCAAGAATATTGGAGCAAATGCATTCAGAACCTCAAAATGGCAGAGGAGGAAAGGAACCAGAATTTTTTATTATCTCTTAGTTGGCAGATACTTTAAATTGTCATATAATCTTCCCTTTCTAGTTCAAGATGGATATTATTATCTCTAGTTTATATATAAGGACATTGATGAACAACAAGGTTAAATTTCTGTTCTGAAGTCACACACCTAGTAAATAACAGTTCTAATTAACATATACATTCAGATCAGAAGAAAAAAAAGGCCTAAATCTTCACCCCACCATTTATTTGCCATGTGACTATTTGGAAGTAACCTGTCTGTATTGTTTACTGCTGTATCCTGACTGCCCAGCAAGGGCTTCAAAGAACTAATTCATCAACTTCAGTTCCATCTGTAAAATGGGCTTAATAATGGCACCCACCTCAAGGGTTGTAAGGATCATGAGATTATTCAGATACTTAGCACTGTTCTTAGCTCTCTGTAGAAGCTCAAAAATTGATAGTTGCTATTATTATGCTGCTTATCCTGATTCCAATCTTAACCTCAAACACTGCATCTAGTCTAAATACAATGTTACCTATGTAATACCATAACTTCAGCTTCCCAGCACCCACTCATCCAGTCTCTGCCTGGTGAAACCCTCATGCCAAGTCTTAATTCCCAGTTCATCAACATAGACAGCATCTGTTCCAGGAAAATGTTCCCCACTCATTCCCACATAGACACTGTGGTTTCACATCTACACCAGAGAAATAGGACTCCACCCCTTCCCACATAAACAATGGTTCTCACATCCTCTACAACAGGAAAACTGGTCTCTACCCTTCCCTGCATGGGCATCACATGGTTCCACATTCTCTGCTCCAGGACACTGGACCCCCAACTCTTCCCACATGGACACTATATGGTTCCACATCATCTACATCAAGAACAGTGGGTCCCATTCTTGATTCCAATATTTTCTGCTCTAGGAAAACAAGACACCATCTTTTCCTATACAAGAAGTATACAGTTCCCACATGTGCACCATTGCTGACGTTTGTGCCTCGTTTGGTTGTACAGAGACAAACCAACCTGAATTTAGAGGGTATGTCCCTTATTCTTGCTGAGCTTTGGATGCAATGGCTGCACAATGTAGTTCTTAGCAGATGACCCAATGAAATTCACTGAACAATTAGAGTGTCCCTGGAGGAAATCAGCAGAATGTTTGCCCTGCTTCACTGGTTCCCTGCCTTGAGCTGCCCAGGAGCTTAACCTCCAGAATAATACTGCTATCTTTTAGCATTATTTGGCCTTGTTGCTTCTCCATTTGGGAGCCAAATTATAGCCTCATAAAACAGCAGGAATGCCAGAGAAATTGCTTAAATACAGTAACTATTAAAACCTCAAACTGCTGTGCTAATTAAATTGCCTTATTGCAACAAATTTTATAATACAAGGCATGCAAAAGTGCCAGTATCCCTGTTTGGCAAGAAGAAACAAGCCCTTCCAGTTATGCTCAGAGCTGATCCCAAGCCAGACCTCAGCCCAGGAGCAAGTGTGCACTCTGGTCAGTTGGCTGGATTTCCCTTTTCTCCAAGGAGGCTCCTTCCACTCAGTCAGTGCAGGTTACTTGGGACTGATGGATAACAAGAGAAAAACAAACAAGGGCTACCGAATAATTGCTGAATGGATCCAGGAGTTCAACAGAGAAGCTCAGAGGATTTTGTGCAAACAATTGTCAGTAATGATTGAGCATCTGGTGCCTCCCATGCAATGTGCTAAGTTCCCTGTGCATGAAAAAAGGACACTAGAGTTCAGTCCTTGCATAAGAGAGAGAGATAGGCCAGATGAAAAGGATATGTAAATTGATTGAGCAGGAAGGTTAGTAACACAGACTCTGTAATCAGATTGCCTTATTTAAACCCTAGTCTACCACTTACTAGCTGGGTAACCTTGAATAAGTTACTTAACCTCTCTATGCCTAATATGTAAGGTATGGCTTACACCAGTAGGTATCTTAAAAGGTTGGTGAGAATTAAATGTGTTAATATCTGAGAATCACTTAACATAGGTTCTAGCACAATTCCATCTACACTAAATTTTGGGATTATTACTATAATTACTATCATTGAACAGTGTAAAAAGTACCGATCAGGAGACCGGAATTCCAGTCCTGAGTCTACCTCCAATATGAGACCATTTTCCTTCTGTGTCTTTAAATATAATTATTTGTAAACTAGGGAAATAGGGAGAGTTGAATTATCTCTAAAATTCCTTCCATCTCTAAAACAACCAATTAGAGTTGTACTAGGTTATGTGTGATCTATTTCAGCACAGTGTGGAACAGAGAAGGGCATCAAGGGGAAGACATTCATTCAAGTATCTACTAAGCACCTAATGGGTGCCAGGCATTGTGCTAGGCACTAAGTATTTGCTAGGGTCAATATAAGGGCAGTGGGGTGAGTTCAGATAAATCAAAATATAAACCCCTTGTTGTGTGGGCCTGGCTCTCTTCCCTCTACCTTTCTCTGACTCTCATGAGTCCAAAAAACATGCACAGTGCACCAGTCAGGGTCACAGCATATCAAATAAGCTCACTGCAGGAGGATTTACAAAGGGGAGGGCAGTGTGTAAGGAAACTGAAGAGGCCATCCTGTTTTAATTTTTTTTTAATCAGTATTTTGTTTTTATTTAAGTGGGGTGAGACCAACCAACCTGGAGATGACTGCCACTGAAAGGGTGACTCGTCACTGACAGTCCCCAGGAGTAAGGAGCATGCCGCCTCGTGGGGTGACAGGAGTCATGCAGGGAAGTGCCAGGCAGTCGGGAGGCAGAAGGAGTGGGAAGAGAACATGGGCAAGAGCCTTTACTGTGGCTTCCTCAAGAAGGAAGAGAGGAGGCACGGTAAGCAGGCTTGGCAGGTTTAGGATTGGCTAGTTTGGATAATGGTGGTGGGTGCTGGACTGTAGGGGTGGGTCCCAGTTGTCTGATACTTGGTCCTGGGGTGCTTAGGGCAGGCAGGCAGTGTCTCTGACTACAGGAGTCTTATGAAAGGTGGTGGGGGTAAGGGTTCAGTACTGGTCAATTCATTTATCAAAGGTATGCTCCAGGCAAGTCTTCTAGTATCCCCAAGAATTAGCTAATTCTGAGAGAGGCAGTCCCTTCCCCTCCTCAGTCCACAAGACCCTAAGATGTCAAAGAATCATAAATACAGTAAGTAAAAAGCATGGTTAATATACACCTAAGGCCTGAAGGGACAAGAAAGGAAGTTGTTATCAGGAACCCCAAAACAAAGAATCACATGGAGAGGGAGAGTGGAACTTCCACAGAATGGAACTGAGATCCAGTCAAAGGACTCGGTCAGCCCATCGTGACCCAACATAGAAGGTCTTCAGCAAGGGAAACAAACACCCAACCTCTTTCCTCCCTTCCTCCCATTTGTTGTTAGGTTCCCCATTGGAGAAATCTATCTAAAAGCTAAGGGGCAAGGAGAACCACTGATATGGTCCAGACTGGTCTGCCTGCCCAGACAGAGAGCAGGATGGAGAAGGGAGGAGTGAAACCAGAGGGGAAAAAGAAGACATCACACACAGGGAGAACACAGGCAGACCAGGACTGGAACCACTCTGGGAAACCTAGAGCTGCTTCTGCTTGGAGGAGAACTTGCAAATGGCCTGCAAAAAAAAAAAAAAAATCTCTGAGTTTAAGGTTGCCTAGAGATGGAGCGACCAGAAATGAAAGAAGGAATTTATCTCTTCATTCCAACCTTTACCCACTTCCTTCACCTCAGCACCAATGTGGAGCACCACTGGCAAAGGCAGGTGTCATTTCATTCACCTCCTCCTACAGGGCCCCCCACGAGTGCACCATGCAGGCCCTCCAGGATACTTAAAAGCCTGTTTGTGTTCCAAGAAATGCAGACCTCACCTCCGTTGCCAGGAAACCTACAACAGACTCCAGTGCTGAGCACCAGAGCACTGCTGTCCCAGGTGACCCAGGAGGAAGCAAGGGACTGAGCTGATGTCTATGGCTGGACAGAGTGAGCGGCACTCACCTGAGCCCAGTGAGAGAGCCAGCTGTGCTCCGCAGCTTAGGGTAATGAGGACACGCCCACAGGAGGCGGCTGAAGAAGAGGGAGTAAACTCTTCAAAAATCAGTAAGTGAGCCTACTCTGCCTGGTGTTAGGAATGTGAGCCTGAAACATACATGGCCCCTGCCCTCTAAGGAATTCACAATATATTTAAAGGAGACAGAAATAAACCATAATAACAAAGTGGCACATAAAATGAATCACAGAACTCCATGCCAGGTCCTCTTCTATGAATGAGGGAAGGCAGCAAGGTTGGCACATCAGCCTAGCCCACAGGGATAAAATCGGGGGAGACAAAAAACTTATTCTTTTTATTTAAAAAGCACAGATACACATACAGCACATAAACAGATATACAGATTTATGGTACAAAAATCTCACAGGGAGTGAGATAGGAAGGAAAGAAAATGTTCTAAAATGCTTCTAAAGGAGGCAATAATGAAAGGAAGTTTGAGAAACACTGAGTTTAGTGGATAGGAGAATAGCACCTCCTCTCAGATCTGAATTCCAGCTTACTTCTTACATGTACTACTTTACATTTAACTTACTTAAGCTTCCTGTGCCTCAGTTTTGTCATTTTTAAATTAGAGATAATAATAGTACCATCTCCTACATACTCAGATTAAATGAGATAACAAAGTGCCAAGAAAAGGATCTGACATACAATGAATATATGTTGTCATCAATCCACTCAACAAATAA
Organism: Manis pentadactyla; assembly: GCF_030020395.1. Taxonomy (NCBI): domain Eukaryota; kingdom Metazoa; phylum Chordata; class Mammalia; order Pholidota; family Manidae; genus Manis; species Manis pentadactyla. The sequence goes on from NC_080027.1 coordinate 83,039,040, forward strand.
ACAATGTGCACCTACCAATAATAAGAAAATATAAAACCAGCTCTTGTCCTTAAGGAGTGTTAAAGAAGTGGCCTAGAGCATAAGATAGAAGCTTCAGCTTTGCAGGCAGACTAGAGTTTGAACCCAGGATTCACCACCTGTCAGTAAATCATTTAACTTCACCCAACAATCTATAAGGTAGGCAGGAATAGGACACACAGTATTTACTGAGTGCCCACTACAGGCCCAGTAGGGAGAGCTGGGAATAGAACAGTGAATGAAACAGTCTCTACAAGCCCTTTTGGAGTTATGTCCTAATAGACTATTAGAGTAGTTAGAGTAAGCAGGTGAACTAGTAAATATGTCACAGAATGTCAGGGAACAATACCCATTGAAAAGAAAGATGTTTTAGAGTAGGTTTTAGAATGAAAAGTATTAGAGTTTCCAGGAAAGGATTCTTTGAGGAGGCGACATTTGAGCACAGACAAGAATGAAGTGAAGGATGAGCCCTGCAAATATCTTGTGAAATAGTGTTCCAGGAAAAGAAAACACCAAATGCAAACACCCTGAGACAGGAGTATGTTTGGTGTTTTTAAAGCGAGTGTTGCTGAAGCACAGTGAGCAAGGGAGAGCGTGGTGGGAGATGGAGTCAGAAAGTGAGCCAAGGGACAGAATTTTATTTTAAGTGTGACCAGAGGTAAGAACAGGGAAACAACATGATCTGACTTATATTTTAGGAGGATGTCTCAGGCTGCTGTGCAGAGAATGGATGTAGGGGCAGGAAGGAGAGCAGAAGGAGGCTACTGATGTAGGTAAAACACATACACTGAACAAAAAATATTTAGTAAACAGGACCTTAAAAAAATCTACCTCAAGGCACATAATGAGGAATTTCCAACAAGCCTCTCCTGTCACTTCTTGGTGCTCATGTCAGGGCTGAACCCAGGGCCAAATAAAACCACTGGTCTCATCCAGTGTGATGTCTCATAAGGAACATTTTATCTGAAGATGAAAAATTCTAAAACTTTACCTATCACCAGTTTCCCAAACTACCTTTTTAAGACAAGAACTTATCTAAGCCTGTGGCAAAGGATACTTACATTCTGGTGGTCCATGGCATCTACAAATTTTTAAAAAGCTCTATATGTTAAGATGGTATCAACTCAAAATGACTCTGATAGATCAAGAAAATATTTGAGAGTTTCAAGAGTTGTACTTCTCACCAAATTTCAAGCATAAACCAACTTCATATCCCAAGGCTAGAATACAAGGTAGGTAATTAGAAAATATCTGTTGAAGAATCAATGAATAAATAAATAATCCCAGAACAAACTGTACTGTGGAGACAGAGAACCTAAAGGAAAATTATTAATTTGCCCTTTTGGGGCTGTTTATCTTACAATTAGTAGAAGTACAGCACCTCTTCTTGATGGTTTATTTCTACAATTCAGGAAATCAAAGTGACACCAGTGGGTGTAAGACCAGCACTTGATCAGTCATAGCATTTTAGGTGGAGATAATTATCCAGCAGGAATAATACCTACAATAGGTACAGTAATACCTACAAAGGTCAATGCCAAGACTATAGTAAATGCCCAATGAATATTTGCAAATTTAGTTGAAAAGCATATGAACCATACTCTGTTTAAAAGGATGCTTGTGACATTTCCCTTGAGTTTCAGTAAATTAAACTCCTATTCAATTCCCTACAAAGTCAGTAACTTCTGGTCCACTTAAAACCATTTCAGGGTTGCAACAAATAAAATAAAGGTTCCTTTTCCATCCTGACCACAACTTGTTCATCAGGAGTCAATTCCAATAGATTAATCTTGAGTACATCAGCAAACTAAGAGATGTAACAATGCTTAATGGAAAAGCCTACTGGAGTTATGCCTATTACTCTTAATAATGGCAGTCAATTTCGGCCATCTATTCCCATCACAGAGAGCAAGGATTGATAAGCGAGCACCTCAGTGGAGCTCTTACTCATAAAGTGACAGGTTAGAATGGAAGAGATCATTTCGGGTACATCTGTCTTTGAGAGGCATTGCATTTCCCACCTTTTTCACCTGGAACTGGATTAATCACCAGATTAGGTAATTGAGGAGTCCTGGGACAGCAAGACAGTTCCAATTTACATACCTTTCCTTGACCCCGGGTTCTGTCCTCCACTGTCACCCATCTGAAACAAAGAACAGAATGCCTTCCCCAGTCTCCAACTAGTGGAAAATGAAAAAAAATCTGACTTTCACCCCATATCATTTTCATCTTTCATCTTAATTATCACCACCAAAAGCACAGAAATCATTATCTTTACAATGATGAACGTCCAATTAGCATTTCCCATATAAATTTCATATTATAAAGGAGGTTGTAATGGATAATGCAAATTGCTAATAGCCTTTTTTCCTGAGCTGAAAAATTGAAGTGCTTAACAAAATGAAATTAAATCTCAGCCACTTTCAAACAAGTCAAGAACTTTAATTACTTGATGGGAAAAGAGAAGGAGAGACAAACTAAATTTTTTAAATGGTCATATTTTTAAATAGTTTCCCTTTCCACTACACTGCTCAAGCTATCCCTTTAGATAGCTAAATGCTTGTCTTGTTGTGCTCAATGGGTTTTAAACTATTGTGAAAATTGTTAAATGTGATTTTCTTCATTAGCAGTACTATTTAGTAAGTTGGAAACTTATTCCAAATAAACATTCTGTTTGCTCTATGGCATTTTAATTGGCTCCCATCCAGCATAGCTCCTCAGAAAGACAGATGTAGGTAATACCGTCTCCTCTCTAATTAATGAACATGTTGATTTAAGCAACAACGTAAGATACTGTGATTCACTGAAGCAGAATCCTAGGATCACCCTGTTAGATCAAGCTGGCCTCCATGTTAGGCAACATGACAGCGGCTGAACACTCAGGCTCTGGAGTCACTCAGGCTCTGGGGTCACACAGACTGAGGTTCGAAGCCTGGCTTCAGCACTCACTGTCTCTGTCAATCTCCATGAAAGAAACTAAGGCAGCCTCTGATGGCTACTGAGGATCAAATAATATTATATATATAAAGCACCCAGAACAATGGCTGAAAAATAGTAAGCCTTCAATAAACAGCAGAGAGAAAAGTAACTTCAATTCCAACTTTAAAACTTCTGTTTGAATTATTTATGCATTCAATAAATTGAATGATCAACATAGAACAGTATTCTAGTCACCTGAGATATACCAAAGAAGAAAACAGATCCCCCAAAAAAATTCCTGAGGAGATAAACATTAAATAAAGAGGTATATAGTAAGTGACCCCGTAATCAAAATAGAGCCAGGTAAGGGAGACAGGGAAAGGGGTGGTTAAAGATGGTTTGTTGGCTGCAATTTTAAATAGGTAACAAGATCGGATTCTAGATTTTGAAGGGAGAACCCAAAAGATTTACTGAATGATTGGATGTAAGATGTGAGCAAAAGAGGAACTAAGGTTGAGTCCCAAGTTTTTGGCCCAAGCAACTTCCCGGATTGGGTTGCCGCCAACTGAGATGGGAAAGATTGAAAGTAGTGCCAGTTGGATGGTGAGAGTCTGGGTGCTAAACCATTCCCCTAGCGTCTAGAGATGGCAACTGCCTTAATAAAATGCTAGGGAAACATCCCGATCGTTCTTTATTTGGCTTGACAATGTTTCACTGTATTACGTCGGCAGAGTTTCTGGTTCGACAAACCTCCCTTGCTCTACTTTATAATGGAGGAAGGTAAAATGGCAGGGTGTTCGTATGCATTAAAAATGGTCAAATATACCCAGGTATTTATATGTGTGCATGTATTACTAACTGGTTATTGAATGTAATGAGAACTCAGTACACTTTTGTATATATGTAAATGACCACATGCCACTAAGAGATAAGCAGACTATAACAGAGGGCTGTGAATAATGCTCTGAAGAGACAATCTGCTGCGCCACATTTATACTTAAGAATTACGCAGAAGTTATACTCAAGGGAAGTAAGGGTGACCACCATCCTGGTTTACATGAGATGTCACCTGGGTTTAGCATTGAGAGTCTCATGGGCCACAAAACTCCACAGCCCGAGGCAAACTAGGACAGTTGGTCATCCCAGGGGAATGGTAATTTGGGACATGTTAAGTTTGGAATGTCTATTTGACATCCCAAGCATAGATGTTAAGTAAACAGATGAATATATGGATCTGGAGTTAAAGAGCATGGAGAAATAAATTTGGTTGTTGCCAGTATATATGTGGTATTTTAAAAAAATGAAATTGTATGATATCAACTATGGGATTTTACATTCAGTAAAAAGTACTCATCAATAGAGACTTTTTCAGCACATACTGAATGCCAAGTCCTAAGAATATAGGTAATAGCACAAGCGCTTTAAACAGCCACAGTACAGCAGGAAAGACAGACAAATAATCAGTGAATTACAATACATTTGGATGTGTGACAAGTTCAGTGGTGGTCCTACCTAGGACAAGATGACAGCACAGGTCTTTAAGGGATGCATAGGAACTTCCCAGGCAGATGAAGTGGTAGAGGTAAAGAGGGAATTGAGAACAGAAATACAGCATGTGTGAAATATCGAAAAGTGATACAGCATGGCAGGTTTCAGAATACACTAAGAAGCTTGAAAATTCAGGACCATAAAATGAAAGGATGGAAGGGATCAGAAATGAAGTAAAAAAAAAAAAAGCCCCATCTAACACCAGTTTCTACAAAACCAGAAGCAATACAGAAATACAGGGCATGTTTACCAGAAACCATGGGTATTTCAAGGCCTACCATGAATAAATGTAGCACGGTGTTGCTATTCAAGCTTCACAACTCATTAGAAATATAAATGTGGAAAAGTAGTTCCATTTTTAGTTCCTTCATCTAAAAATACAAATAACAATAATCATGAAATATTTAGTCAAGTTCCTTCCTCGATGTTTAGGGATGTACAAATGGAGTCATGAAACAAAAGTGCTAAGTAAGCTGATAAATTTACAAGGATAATCATTCTTTTGTAACTATGTTGACTTCATCATTCTTGGCAGTGGTAAAAATCAATCATGCCCTATAGACAAAAGGAAGTCATAACACAAGAATATTTGTGGCAGAAAGGGCAGTTGAAGACCCACATGAGTTTTGTCAGTCACAGTGTAGATGACATAAATCTATAACACTTAAGAAGAACATACAAATTTTGAGTTTAGTGGTTTTTAAACTAAATTTATCAACAGAATCCTTTTGTCATACAGAATCCTGTATGTAATCTCAATTTATAAAGTTATTAAAAACGTAACTGTCCTGAGTGAATCCTGTGTTGGAAGAAGGGAAGCCAGTTCTTTCTGTTCAATTTCCCTCTGGCCATCCTTACTAGCCACTAAGACACATCCCAGAATCCTAGAGCTCTATGGAACAGTTTTAAGACAACTACTGTTGTAAATAATCTAATCCAATTACAAGTAGTTATAAATAATCTAATCCAATCCTCTCATTCTATGAGATGACCAAGGGCTGAGAGAAGAACTGCATTTACCCAAAGTCACAGTTAATCAACTCCCATTGGGTATAATATTGTCTCCCCATAGCATCGTTCCTGGCCCTTTGTAATAGTCTGCTCATTTCATAGTGTCATGCAGTCATTTTTATTGGAGAATAAAAAGTATATTGAGTACTTATTAGTTCCAATAACCAGTTAATAATACATGGACACATATTCCTAACAAACCAGGCCAGCTGTTCACATTACCTGTGGGTCAAAAGCTCACACAAGGGGCAGAATATAGGTTATAACAAAAGTAATCTTGCATTTACTTGAAGGTCTTAGTTCTACTCTTGTAGATGTGACATTGTGCACTCTAAAAGTTTACTGTTACTGAATTGTAATTGATACATAGTGGTCTCTGATCCATAATAATAACAGCTTCTAATTCAGAACCTGTCTTCTGCCACTAATCATATAAGCACTTTAGAAGAATTTCTTATTGAATCTCTGTACTACCCATATTAGATAAGTACTCTTTTTATTTCCATTTAAAGATTTTTTTTAAAACTCAAGTTTCCATGCATTAAGTTACTTTCCCAAGGTGGCCCAGCTCCTGAGTGGCAGACCCTGGGTTAGAATTTAGGTCTATCTTCCTCCAAAATCTTTCCTCTTCATCATTATACCATATTGTCTGTCTCCTGCTTATTCTCTCTACCAAGCAAATACTTCAGTCATCAATAATCAAGAATTAAACACAGGATCTTAAAGTCCTTGTGGGTAAAATTGTAACATTTCCAGAGTATCTCACCTGGCTTTAGTGCATTTTCATATCCTCAGGGGTGGAGAGAAGTTCATCTCCATGTCAGTGGGTAATTACCTGGGCAACCGAGGGGGTGTGTGAACCTGAGAGTTTAAGGGGAGGGGCTGGCTGGCTTGCTTACTTCTTCAAGAGCAGAGGAGAGAGATGGCCCTGGACTGCAGTTTGTAAGCAATAAATGGGTTTTAAACTTTATTTCTCCCTTTGACTGATTTTGGTTTTTAGAGGTATTTTGCCCCGGGATTTCCTCTCCCCGGACTTACAGTCTTCTATCATCTCCAAGTTCAAGAAATATTTATGACAGACTCAAATATAGAATATAACTCAAGGATATTATTCTCCCAGCTACCAAACCTAGGTCTTAGCCAGCCAAAATCAATTTAGGTTTGCTTTATAGAAAAATTAAAGTAAGGGTCTATATAGCATATAAATCCAATTGGTAAATCTTAAAAGCCCAAAAGATTTTATGGAAGAATACCAAAATTTTACTACCCACACAGATAAATAACTACAGAATTACAAACTTTCTAACAGGAAACAAAAAGGCAAACTGACAAGTGAGAAATAGCAGCAAAGTATATAATGGATCCCCCAAACTCACTCATTAAGATGTCTTAATGGTGATTGGCAAGTCTCTGCATTTATGGAGGCAGAAAGGTGAGAAAGGCGAATGAGGAAAGCCCTTCTGAGTTCCTACTTGGCAGCTGAAAATCCAGTTACTAGAGTAAAGCCTTTACAGGAATCAGTAAAATGTACCCATCACAAAACTAGAGACCCCCTCCAGTGAGGGAAGTCAAACTCTGAGCCTAGGGCCCAGCAAAGGCTCTACTCCTACCAGGGTTACAACTGTAGATAAATCACAGAGACTGGAACCATGATAATAGATTAAAAGAAATTATAACATTAGGAAGAATCCATTCCTTTAGCAAATACGTGGGAGTCCATGTAGTATAATGCAAAACTCTGCAGACTTTAGTACCAAGTAGTCCCAAGATCTCATCCTAGCTCTCCCAGTTAGTAATAATACATTATTACTAGCTAGCACCTATTAATCATTTAGTGTGTGCCAAATACTGTAATAAATATTTAACTTATGTTCTCAGAAAGGTCACACAGGTACTGAATGATCCTAATCCTGGTCTGTCTACCTTTAAAATGTATTCTTCATACCAGAAGCACCTTCTTACAGCTGCCTGGGATCTCCTAGCCCTTCTAGAAAGGCTGAATTCCTTCCTCTCTACCCTTTGCACACAGCCTCTCATTCTTTGCGGTGTGCTTACTACATGTGGGAATTTGGGGAATTGCTATGGAGCCTCAATTTCTTCATCTTCAAAGTGTGGATAAAAATAGTTGCCTCATTAGACTATTGAAAGAATTACATGAAATCATGGCCCAATTCCAGGCTTATGTCACGGTAGGATTTTAATAAGTGTTAGCTCCCATTGTATGTAACTACACTAGATAGTAATATAAACTCAAGAATTATAAAGCCCTACCCTTGCGCTTAATGCTAACAATTAATTTCATGTTATCCACAACAGGGAGCAAATAGTCTAACATTACTAGCCATGCCTTGACATCCACATCAGGACAAAATTCTGGGCCATATGATGTGCTGATTTGATCCAATGCAACATTTCATTTGTCCTTAGGTCTTTAGCTTATACAATACCCTCCCATGATCAGTTTCCTACCTCTGAAGGAAAAGACCTTCCAAAATCTTGCCCTAAGACTTAGTCTCAACCAATGGACACATGTATCCAACTTCCTGGCCCCACTGTCAACTCTGCTAGGCATCTTTCTTGATCAAAGATCCTACTTGGGCTTTAAAACGCTTACAGCAGTAGTTTTGACATGCAGTGTGTCCCCATTCTTGTGATGAGAGAATCACAACCTATTTGCTATCAGTAATGTTTGAAACACCAAAATCACCAAATTGTTTTCATGAATTTGAACATGGTTAAAACAACTGAAATATCACCCTTACTGTTAGCTTTCTGACACACTTTGCTGAGTGAGAAAAGGGTGGAATTATGGTCTGCCCACTGGAAATTGTTCACATGAGAGCCATCCAATGTAGAATGCCATACCAGAAAATGAAGTTAAGAATTACTGATCTGTTGGGTCAGCAGCTTTGGGGAAAAAATGACAGGGATTTTTAACATAAACAAGGATATCAAGGTAGCTAGATAAATAGATCACCATGTGCTCTTTTAACACACTAATTTAAATTATGATATAATAACTCAGTTAACCACATACCAGCTATGGATTCTCTGTTTCAAATATTATTCTCACATCATCCTTCCTCTTATATCCACTATACTTCTGAGTTTTCTTCTCCAACCCCTAATTAAAGGGGTTAATTATTTAATTATTATAGCCACATCACATATAATTAGAAAAGAGACTCTTCTACTGCTCCCACCATTCTAAGATCAATGATAAATGACAATTTTCAGCTCCTACAAAACATATTACTGCTGAAATGTACATCTCCAATCATCCATTCACTCACCCAAATATTTACTAAGCATCTACCATTTGCCCAGTCCTCCCTAAGCATTGACAAGGTATAAATATGAATTAAAGGGGGACCCTACTTTTTTGGGAGCTTATAATCCAGTCTAGAAAATAGACATAATCATCAAAAATGAATTATGTACCATAGGAAAAAATAGAAAAGCACAGTGGTTAACACTTCCAACTTTGGATTCAGACCACTTAGAGCTGAATTCTGGCTCCAGCACTTCACAGCTCTGTTACAGGGAGGGAGAGGGGTGACAGCTGTCACTGAGCTGGGGAGTACTGGGTTGGGATGGCTGGTTGTGGGGTGTGGAGGTCAGGGCTGTGTGAGCGCAGCTGTGATTGTGGTGGGCGATAAAAGAGGAGCACATACAAAGTGCTGCCAAATTCCAAGCAGGGAGAGATTCATTCCCATTGACGTTATCAAGAAAAGCCTTGTGGAGGATGGGGCATGCCAGCTTGGCCTGGAAGGATGAGTCATTATGGACATATGGAGAAAGACCAGAAAGGGGGCACTGCAGGCAAAAGAAACATCATGAATAAAAGCAAAGTAATGGGAATACAAGATGTATGGTCTGGGAACACAAGCAATTCAATCTGACTAAAAGACAAAGACAGAGATAAGGTTGGAAAGGAAGGTGCAGGTCAGACTGTGGAGAATTTTAAACTTCAAACAAGCTAAAACATTTAGACTTTAATTAGCATGGACATTCACAAGAAATCTAGGAGTGCTTCTTAAGGGAAAGTAATCTTTGTGAGTAAGGCATAGGTCCCAGTACAGGGTGATGGTTTAATAAATTTCTGTTACTATTATCATAGAAAAATCAATAACTCAACAGTGTATTCCATGCTGGAATCATGCCTGCTACCTGTCAGCAGACCAAAGAGAAATGACTTCTGGCAAGTAGGAATGTATGTTGAGGGAAAATGTGTTTAGTTTAATTTATTGCTGCTTCAAAAGCTTGACAAAATGAGAAAGCAAGCTTAGAGGAAAATTTCAAGGGTGGTAACATGCCTTAGATCATTTTAAGGAAATACGGAAATGTTCTGTTCTTTCAAACTACGAAGACACATAATCGAGTTACTATTGAAGCAGGCCCTTCAAGAGTTTAGAATTTGAAAGGGGTTCATGAAATCAACCCAGAGGTCACCAAATCAAGGCTCTCCAATGTGCACTTCTTCACACTGCAGCTAATTAAATTAAAATTCTTATAGAGTAAAAATCGAAGAACTCTAAGACTTCATAAAGCACTGCATTAAATATGACTCCCCCTTCCACTTCTGGTTATATTAGCCAGGCCTCTTGCAGCTGCAAGTGACAGAAACTCAACTCAAATTAGCTTAATAGAAAAAAAATGAATTAACTCACATAGTTGCAAAACCTAGGAATTTAGACATAAACAATTCCAGGTGCTCAAATGGGTTCATGACCCACTTTCACTGTCACTCAGCTCTGCTTTCCTCAGAGTTGGTCTCCTTCTTTTCAGAAGGAGATAAGAATTACGGCAGCAATTCCAACTTACATTATCTTTATAACTTAAGATCCCCCCAAATTATGATTTCATATCTCTCATTGTATCTGACAGTCCCTACCCTATTTGTAAAATGAAGGCAGCATTTCAAGTTTCACAGAATGCTCTGATAGACATGCTTAAAATATGTAACCACTTCTTGAATCAATCACTATGGTCAGTGAGAAAGAATCCAGTCTGCTCAGTTTTATTACCAAAGGTAAAGCCCTTACAGCAGGGCATTATACCAACCCTGAAACCTCAAAAATTTAGCACAAAAAGTTCACTTCCTAATTAAGCATGAGTTTAGAATAAATGTTCCCAATTTGCAGATAGGAGCTCAGCTCCATGCAGTTATTTGGGGTCTGTCTATGTACTTAAACACACTGGAAAAGCAAAAGGTTTTTGAGCAGGGAAATGAAATGACACAGTCTGATGTCTTTGTTTTACAAATAAGGAAAGGGACATAAAGGGACAACATAAGTCCACTCCTATGTTGTTCAAAAGATCAGAGTTCTAGACATAGAACAGCAACTTGTTTACTGTATGACCTCACCTGCTGGCAATAAACAGCCTGAGAATTCCCACCCTCCTGTGTAAAATGAAGGCATCAAGCCATGCCTCTCCCCTGCTCCCTGTCTTTATTTTCTAAGTATCTGTACAGTGCATACAGATATGTATTCAATAACCCTTCTAAAAGTTAATTTATCTCTCCAAAATAGAGATAATTGAGACTCACTCTGACACAGTGGGATCGAGGGAGTGAAAAAGCTGTGGGAGTCTGACCTAGCCTATTTGGATATCAAAAACGGAGATGATTCTGTTCTCACAAGACAGAAATAATGTTCCCTCCACCCACATCTTGACATATGGATGTGGAGGGTATGAAGTTGTGATGAGAGAATGAGGGACTATTATAATTTTAAAGCTTATATAATTTTGTGAAAGCCTTGTTCTCCAAGTCCAGTTTGGATTAGAAAATTGTTCCAATAAGATCTCCTAAGATTCTATCTGCCAAAAAGTCTCTTATTTATCTCATGACTCTACTGGATTATAATTACTGATAAGAACAGGAAGGGTTCCTGGTGTTTGAAACACCTAGAATCTAAGTCAGTAGATTCTACTGTCTAGCATAGATTAAGCATCAAAAAGTTCAAGGAAGGGAGGTGGGAGGCAGTGAGGAAAGGAAGAAAGGAAAGAGTTAAATAGAAGGGGAGAGAGAGGAGGGGAGCAGGGCAGAGAGCAAGAGAGGAGGGGAGGAAGGTAACTTTAAGGTTTTGATAAGGGTTGGAGAGGTTTGTGCAAGCACACTCACACTCACACACACAGAGATACCTACTTGTTCTTTTCAAAATCATAAAAAATCCCTTTGTGCCTAAGGAAACTTTTAGCAACCTTCCCCACCAGGAATGAAAGGGGGTGTTTGTAGGAAATAAAAAGGCCCCTTAAATATAACCTCGTCTGCCAGGCACCTATTCCGCACATAGGACATTCCCATCTGTGTTTATTATGGAGACCAGTCAGTGGGGAAATATTTTGTTTATGATAATCACCTTTGTAACACTGAAATACCAGTCAGAAGAGGCTAAATGCTACACAAACAACTCCAAAATGTAAGTGACTTAACACAGAAATAGGCAATTTCTCATATCACAGACTACTACAGGTTAGCCCATGGGGAAAGGGGTCAGAGACTCAAGCTCCTTCCATCTTGGGGCTCCACAGTCCTCTAAAGTCCTCAGAATCCTCCCAATTCAGCTGAGGACAGAATGGAGAACCACTCATAGGTGGTAGGTCTAGCCTAGAACTGCTTACAATCTGCCCACATTCCATCAGCCAGAACTCGGTCATACAGCCCCACCCACCTGCGAGGAAGGCTGGGGATACAATCTGTGTCCCAGAGGAGAGATGGTTTCATGAACGACTAGTCATTCAGTCTCCGATCTAAATTACACAATATTTCTTCCTACTTTTTTCACCCCTAATGGCCTCATTACTGTGACTTTCAATGCTGACAATTTTTTTTTATATAAACTTGATTCTGTCTGAAGTCGCCCAGAGAAGCTTCACCAGCTGAATAAACAGGCAAAAGCAGTAGTAGCCCCAGCTTCCACTCCCAGGGCAGCAGGACCAGGAAGAGCAAAGGGAAGAAAAGCTGCCCAGGTGAGCATCCGTGAACAACCGGTAGAGCCCATCTCTGATCCCTTCTCCACCCACATCTGAGAGGGTGCCCCAGAAAGGTGTGCAGCCTCAGTCCAACAGCTAACAAAGGAAGCCCAGCCCCGCAGAAAATCCCCTTGAATTCTGTTGCATGAAACATATCATATCCTCTCTGATCAACCTGTTAAATCTCTTCCCTCTTTAAGACAATAAGGACATGCTTATTAATTTGTTTCTGATAACTAACTACATGTGGCTGCTGGCAGCCCACTCCATCAACAGTGGTGAGAAGTTCAGGCTCTTTAGAAAACAGTCTTGGCCTGGAAAGCAGAGCCTGAGGCAAAGGCTTATGTGTTCCCACTGTATTTGGGAAATTCACACATGTGCAACAGGGTGAGGAGCAAGGGGAGTGAAACAAGGAAGGAGGGGAAAAGCTAGCTGAGGGTACATTATCAAGCTGGCCACTACTAAGTACAATTAACTGCTCTGTCTTTGTAGGATCATCATCCAAAAAAGCTGTATTACAAAGACTCTCTGTCCATGGGAAGCAAGGAAGCAGAGTTTATTCACTGGCTTCCTTCTCCCACTGGAAATGACTTATCTTATGGGATATTAACCTCCAGCACTTTCAGGTTGCCTATACATGTGAACCGGTGAGGGCCCAGGGCATCGTACACCGTGTTACCTCAACATCAACAGATAAGTCCCAGACAGGAAGGTGAGACATGTGATAAGGGAGAGAGGGGGTGCGGCCAGGTATACCTGCAAAAAGTCGGATGGGGGCCACAGAGCTGGTTGCTGCAGCGCTGAGGCCAAGAGAATCGGAAAATGTGCCTAAGAGGTGTAAGATACAAGATTCCTCAAGAGACCAACAGGCCAGAATGGGTCCTTCTAGGTAACAACATTTGGTAAATCTAGTAGTTGCCACTAATAATCAAAATTCAGCTTATTATGGGTTAAATATTCATGGAGCTCTTACCTACATGTAGAAAGCAATGAAAGAAAATGCTGGGTGGGCAAGAGTTAGAGCCAGGAAGATATTGTGGCTAGCTTTTGGTGCATCTGTAAACCTCTATGGAGATACTAGAGGACTATTTATTTCATATTACACAAAGCTTAGATGGCTCCCTCCTGACACTTCTGCTTGGGGGTGAATCCAATTGTCCCACCTATGCTACAGCATCAAATGCATTTTACTTGTATGTGTCCTTCAAAGAAAACTTCAAGTTAAAAGAAAGAAATATCCTCTTGGACTAGCTCAAGTAAAAGGGTAGTTTGAGGTAAATACTCCATGACATCTCACAGGCACCCAGGAAAAGCTGAGCAAACACACCTCAACATGAGCAGAAACAGTAGCATAAAAGGGCTACTACTCTCTATCTCCACCCCTCCCTCAGCTTCCTGTTTCCCTCTTTCTCTCCTCAGTTCTTCCCACTTTTCCTTTCTTTCCCAACTACAATTCCCTGGTACCATTCTTTCAATGTCTGCTATGTATGTGTCCCCATAATGACTATCCCAACCCAAATATTATGTGACCTTTAAGTATAAATGCTAATGGTAAGGCTACCCTAGTCTGATTTCAGATTTCCAGACAGGAAATCTTCATTTTTTAAAAGTCATTCTACAAATATCATCAGTCACTGGTGATGCTGCAAGTCCCCTGCCCACCCCAAGAGGTTCCCACCGCTGGCTGTTTTCACTGCGGCTGAGGCCCTGACACTTTCTGCCCATTACTTGAGACTCCTGAGAACCAAATCACTCCCCTTTCCAAGTTCTAACCAACTGAGGCCAGTACAAGATGCAAAATCAGTATCAAATTAGACTGCTTGCTTTATTAATAATACTTAGGCTTGAAATCATGGCTGGGCTACCTCACTTCCACCTCTGCTCTGAACCTATCCACCCAATTACAGAGAGCCGAGAACAGAGAAGCAGAGGCCTAAGTAGAAGCAGGCTCCTTCCGGTCAGTTACCAAAAGGAGAACAGAAAACAAAACTAGCCCACTCCCCTGAGCACCAGCTCTCTGAGAAAGAGCGAAAGGACAGACTACGGTTCTGGCAGACTCCTGGAGGACCCACTGGTAGGGGACAATCTTATTAGCCATTTGTCCTCCCAAGGAGATGGCCAAGTAAGGAAGTCAAGAAAATGAAAGTAGATTCCTCTACAGTCCTTCAGAGGGAGTAGACATGCCAGCCTATGTTCCCACTTCTATAAGAATTAGAAAAAGAGGATGAGAAAAGAGAAGGGCTCCCCTCTACTGGTTGACCAGGGACTACAAGTAGGAGCTCTCTGGCTTTGGTTTCCATGAACTTGCAGCACCTAAAGAGAAATGTCTTGCTTCCTAAAGAAGCCAGAATAGGGTCAGGCACACAACAGAAGGGATGCTGATTGGTGATATTTTAAAGCTCTATATAATAAGTATCCTATTGTATTTTCCTTTTGCTCCTAAACTCAAATCTTTAAGATGAGGCAGCTGGAATCCAAATGAATTTCAACACCAAGAGAATCAGAAGGCAAACAATGAGCATGGCCGACTGGGTACTCTGGATAGAAAGGCACTGGGGAGGTGTCCAGGATCGCCACTGTTCCTGCTGGACTGGCAGTTTGAAAGCAATTTCTTCAGAGGGTCAGGAGTGAATCTGATTTTTGCCTCTGTGCCCTGCCTTGGCAGGCCACAGGGCTATCAGAACAAGAGCTCAATTCCCTAAACATGCCCCTGCAAAAAAAATTCCTCCTCTACTTATGGTTTGAATATCTCAGCATTTGCCCAAAGTGCTGATATTACTAGTTCTAAGTGGGCTTCTGATGCACACAGGCCCAAGCTTACCCTCCATGTTCACAGAGGAGTGGATAAGGATGTGCACACATGCAGAGGCAGTATTTGCCTCATGTAGTTTGGGGTGCACTCCAGTATACAAAGGTGCAATAAATACCCCAAAATCATGATAAAAACACCAACTGTGGGCCTCAGGGTGAAAAAAAGATAAAGTGATTCATTCGTTTATTTTCTCTTTGTTCAACTAATAGTTACTGTCTACTATGTGCCTGTGGTAATTATAAATGTTCTATTAATCCCTATATGCATCAAGGATTATTTAAAGACTGAGTAATACATTCATCTTGTATATACATGAATGACTGATTCTTTAAGTAAGTATATGGTGGGGGTAAAAGGCCACTCCTTTGCTGTCTTCCCATCTCCCTTATAGTGCTCCAAGCCTCATATCTGTTGCCTAAATATGCCCAATCTCTAGGTGATGTCACCTAATTTCACAGTTTTAAAAGTCCTCAGTTCCACATGCTCCCAAAGTTTATATCTCTAGCTCAGACCTCCCTGCTGAACTTGAGCCTAGAACATTCCATTCCCTGATGGACATCTACATGTTTATATCCAGAGACAATATATGCCCAAACCTAAGCTTCTGATCTTCCTCTGCTAAGCATGCTCCTATATACCAAATGGTAACCCCAGTCTTCAAGGTGTTCATGCCAAAAATGTGAAACATTTTTATCATTTCTCTCTGAGTTAACCACAGGCATCCAGCTGGCAAATTCTGCCAGTATTACACCCAAAATACATGGTAAGGATCCAACCACTCCTTATCACTATCACCACCACAACATCCCTGGACCAAACTACCTACAACTCTCATCTAGGTTATTGTAATTATCTGCCAATTTCTCACCCTGGTTCTGCCCTTGGCTCTTTAGCATCTATTCTTAAGACAGCAACCAGAGAGATCCTTTAGAAACACAAATCAGATCAGTTTGCTCCTCTGTTCCAAATCTTCCAATGGCCTCCTACTTCACTCAAACTAAGACCAAAATTCCTCCTAATGACCTCCTAATGACCTATGATTCACACCCAGTTACACCCCACCCCATTCATCCTACTCATTCACTTTTGCCACAGCCACATTGGTCTCTTTGCTCTTCCCTGAAATAGTTAAGCATTATTTCTACCTACCTCAAGGCCTTTGCACTTGATGTTTCCTTTTCCTGGAACACTCTTCTCTAAATTACCAATAAGGCTCACTTCCTCTGGCATGTCAGTTTATGTAACACTCTATGTGTAGTAACTACTCTCCCACAAGACTCCTTACTCCATTCCACACTTTACTTTTTCCTTTGTGGTATTATCACCATCTTACACATAAAAGTATTCTTTTTTATTTCTCTCCATAAAAGCATAAATTCTGTTTAATTCACTGATAAATTCCCCGCACCTAGAACAGTCCCTGGCAAACAGTAACTGATCAATAAGAAAATACTTGATGCATGAATGGTCTTAAAAGCTGGTAACAGAGTATCTCTTGGCAAAATAGCTTGCTAAATCTTTGGGAGAGAAGGTGAAGCCTTGGGTACATGGGTATAAGAGTGAGTCAAGGGAACAAAAAAGGCAACCATGAGATAATAAGGAGAATTTGTTTTTTGTTCATGATAAAAATGGAGAGGTAAATGAAAGGGCAGATAAAGTAGGGGGAGCTGCAGAAATGGCATAAATAGAAGGACATTGTGAGTTAAAGTGACCAGTGAGGAAAAATCCTACAAAATGAAAAACAAAACCTATAATAAACAAAGGCATCCAATAGTCTCTTTGAAGTTGTTTTGTTAAACTTCTCACATTTCCTTAATGCACAGATCTTGTTAAAGTCACACACTGCCTTATGTATGTCTTAGATATGTAAGGCAACAACTCTAAGGGCTGTACTCTTCTACCTGAGTATTTTGAGGAACCCAGGCAGGAGCTCCAAGAAGCAACATCAAAAGACCAGAATATGAGTTCTGGTGCCACCACTTCTCAACTTAAAAGTCCTGGGCATGTCTCCAAGCTTTGGGTTCCCCATCTGTACATAACAGATACAAATAGCTACACATATAGGAGATACAAATACAGTCACATCACTGCTATTAGCTTTATTAGCAATAAAACCAGTATCTCCCTCTTGATGTTCCCCATTTCCATGAATTATCCAAGAAACTCAAGGGATTTAGAGACCCATAAAAAGAGTTTTTCTTATGAGGCACATTGAAAATAGAGTCTGATCAGTCAAAAGACCTACTATAGTTTCTGTGCTAGAGCTGGTTATTTACCAAAATCACGCTGATCCACTGCTGTGATATTTCACTGCTCCAGATCCCAGCAATTCTTCAAGAGAGGTGAGTCTCAGTCCCTTTAGAGCTAGGCTTGGCCAACAAAGCCTCAAAGTTAGCCTTCTGCCATTTAGAGATCTAAAGACCATACTTGTAGATTCCATATACAGCCACTTTTCAGGGCCCCAGGAGCACTGAGTCACTCTTGGTTCTTTAGCCCTGGCCTCACAGATCCAGAACTACCTATCCATGTCCCTTCCAGACTAAGGAAATAAGACTGGTTTTCTTTTAATGACCTCAAAGAAGGTCTGATTACAGCCTCTGCCTTTAGAATATGGGGCTGCTTGTCTATCCTTTTAAGTTGGCTACCCAGGCACTTGAGAAAGACAAACCCCCACCATTCTAAAAAAAGCTAGTCTCAGTGGCTCTAAATGTATCTACTCTTCTAGGAGGATGCTCCCTAAGTGGTGTTAAAGTGACGATACTTATCCTACTGAATGAGGAGGAGCCTGCAGTAATTCCAAGGTGAATTCCTGGCATCCAAAGAAGAGAAAAGTAACCTCTTGGGGGCCACACTGCTGTATGCCTAACTTTGTTATTGGCAGGGTCTTATGCGATAGTGTGAAAGTGCTTCATTAATTATGGTGCACTTGTGGATAAAATGAGAATTCCTGTGGCCAGGATTCTCACCTGGTGCTGGTTGACTAGCTCATTGCACACCTGTGGGCAATACATGGCTGTTGACTCTATAAAAAGAGTGCTCTGGGCACGACATGGTGACAGAGCTGCAAGGCTGCAGGAGAGCAGAGCAGAGGCCCAGAGGATGGCTGTGCAGGACAACTATGCAGAGAGGCCCAGAGGATGGCTGTGCAGACAGAGGGGCCCAGAGGCAGAGACCGGCTTGCTGCATGCAGACTCGCTCTGAGTGAATGGGATTTTAGTGGCTGACCTGCCACCTGGAAATAAAGTTGGGTATAACCCTTTCACCCCAAGAACGTTTTAATGTCCTTTTATTTAGTCACACTGAATCCATAGCGAACTTGCCTGGGGCTGAAACCCATTGGCAAGACAGCACGATACTGACATTAGTTGTAGTCATAAAGATGAAGAAATCTAACCTAATGTAAAGAACATAGGTCCCAAGGATCCAGCTCTGCCACTTCCTATCTGTGCAACTTTGGGCAAGTTACTCAACTTCTCTGAGCATTCATTTGTGAAATAGGAATATATTACAGATTGATAACATTAATGTATATAATTTTAATGATTATCTCTCAGAGTTGTAAGAAATATCAATCAAAATATCAAAGAAGCTAAACTTTGCATTAGTTCCAGGCATTGAGTAGTAAGTGTTAATGAATTGTAGCTATCATTATTATACTTATAGCTCTAAGCTATAACTAATATTTATTGAGTAGAAAGTATAATGAAACACACTTATATGTATTAGCTCATTTAATGCTCACCTGTGTGGTAGTTATTATACTGCCCATTTTGCAGAAAGGCAATTAAGGCCTAAAAAAAGTGTATGTCGTCAGAATTATACCACTAGAGGGCAGCAGAGGAAATACCTGTACCCAAGTGTCTCTGCCAGCTAAAGAACAAATCACTCCCATACTTAGTGACTTACAATAACAGCATTTATTTTCATGCTCAGGAATCTGCAGGTCAACTGCAATTCTGCTGATAAACTACCCTCAGCTGGCAGCTCTGCTTTGGGCTGCAGATTATAGATCTGCTCCATTATCTTACTCTGAATCCCAGGCTGAAAGGAGACTGGCTACCAGGGCCATGTCCTTCCTGTGATGGATAACCAAAGCACAAGGGAGCAGGCCCAACCACACAAGCATATTTCAGGCCTCTGCACCCATCATCTCTGGTAACATCCCAAAGCAGGTCACATGACTAAGTCCACCATCCCCGTGGAAGGTCAGTGTACTCTCTACCGTGCCATGGGGGAAGAATGTTTTCAGAACAATAATTCAAACCATCACACCAGAACTCAGTAATGCCAGAATCTGAGCTCTTATTCGTTGTCCTCAATGCCTCTCTACTGTTCTAGGACAGTACTCTCTAACCAAAAAATCATTATTACACATCTTTTTCACTATTTATTAACCTGCATGGGATCCTAGATTATTAACCTGCATGGGATCCTAGACTGTTCTTTGTACTTATTGTCTATATTCACCTGACTTTGCTCTTCCAAACAGCTGAGAGAGCCCAGCTGGAGGCTAAATGTAAAGCTGATAGCCCATCATTCCATTCTCATCGCACAAACCAGACCGTGCAGCCCCAGTAAGCAACCTGCTGGGTCTGCAAATTTGCCATGCTTTGCTCTGTTAAAACTTTATTAGGCACAGGATGGTAACTTAATTAATAGTGAGAATGACACCAGCAAGTGTCACTGGAATTGCAACCAATTGCTTTTTCCTTAATATTTTTTAAATCACAAACTGACCAAATGCAACAAGAGCCATGTCCCTCCACAGGGCATATTCAGCCTCCTTGTCAAAGTCCCACAGCTCTGTTTCCAGGTGTAAGCCTCTCTCTTCTCCCAAGAACAGTGCAGCCTCCCCGCAAAGGAGCTAGGTGAAAACACAAATCAGGTTTTGGGGCAGAATTTTGTGTTGTTGATAGATTTTTGTTTTGTTTTCTGTAAGTCAAAAATGTGCTGACTTCAGTCCTTCTTACTCACAGTGGTCCTGACTTAGAAAGTGCATACACAGAAACAAACCCCAAAGCCAACCTGAAGAAAAAATGCATAAGGATGGATTCACAACCACCACACCTGCCTTGAAAAACCCATAGGTACCTGGCCTTCCAAGCTGTCCTGGACTCCAGCTGTCCCACTGAATTTGCCAGCTTCAGTCCGGAGCTGGAACTTATTTGACTCACAGTAGCCTGTGGGGCTGCACATGCCCATGGCTAAAAGTCAAAGGATGACTAATTCCATACATAAGCAACTGGATTGCCATAGATGATCTTCAAAGAGGAAAACTCTACTATACACAATGTTCTTTCCAGAAAGATGCATGATTGGGGGTTATTCCAAACCTTTTAAGCTCAACTTCAGATGGGCAGGGGACAGCCCTCTATATTAAATACATATTTGTAAAGTCCATGGCAGCAGAAAAGACATACATACTTAGAGTTTCTCCCAGACATACATACTTAGAGTTTCTGCTATACTTACTGAAGCACTGCAGGGTCTTCCATCCCTGATTCTGGTATTTCTTGTTCCCACTGAACCAGTACAGATAGAACAGGCTCTCCACTGTCTCTGGCAATAGAAGACTGACATTGTCTTCAGGCCAAATCTGTATATCCTTACGGCTAGCTTTGGGCTTAATGTTGGAAGTACAGTATTTCTGAGTGCATTCTGAATGAGATTTCATGGGGGTTAAGGTTTTTGTGATAGAAATGGGAGGAAAACCACTTCTCTAAGTGAAATCAACATTTGGGATAGTGCAAACTGAAGGCAACGAAAGAGAAATTTATCTCAAGAAAATCAGAGGCAAGAAAGCAAAAGTTTGTTTTACATTCATTCACAAAAGCTCAGAGTTAATTACTAAATGCTCAAAGGTGCTCATTGCTGGAGTGAAGATAACTAAGCCAGAAACCTACTCAGGGGGACTCACATAGTATAACAAGATAAATGTGCAAAAAAAAATGAGCACAACTAATGTTAAATAGTTTCTATGACAGAGGCAGAGTTTCTATGACTTAATGAAAAAACAAAATAGTTCACATGTGGCTCACCTCCATTCCAGAAAAGACTTTACCAGTCAATCATTGTACTCCTCTCAACAAGTCTTAGATCTAAACTCAGAGTCCTATTACTCTAACACTGAGCAATTAATTGAAGTTAGCATTCAAATTTAATCAGTGGGCTATCAAGTTGTGGTGGGAATGTTCTCACAGTTCTATTTATTTAGGTGCAATGGACTGAAGGTTTGTGTCCCCCTCCCAGCCCACCCCAAAATTCACATGTTGAAACCTAATCCCCATTGTGGTGGTATCTGGATGAGGCCTTTTGGAGGGGATCAGGTCATAAAGAGGAGCCTTTATGAATGGGATTGGGGTCCTTATGAACAGAGAGCTCCCTCACCCTTTCAGCCATGTGAGGACACAATGAAAGAGGAAGCTGGTTCTCACCAGACACTGAATCTTCCAGTGCCTTGATTTTGGAATTCCCAGGCTCCAGAACTCTGAGAAACAAGAGTTTGCTGTTTATAAGTGACCCAATCTATGGTATTTTATTACAGCAGCACAGATGGACTGAGACAATGAGCTCAGGAACTAGTTCATAGAGGTCATGGTGCTTAACAGGATCTTGAAAGATGACGTACAGTATGTAGCAGTTGAGACCATGGAGAAGGGAGGAGGTGGTCAAGGGGTATTCCAGAAGATGCAAAGGAATGAAACTCATTAAGAGGATTAAGAAGTGAATGCTAAGTGGAGCCAGCAACTGTAGACCATGCCTTCATGATCTTGTATTGGAATGAAAAGAAAAAAAGATTATTAGTGGTGAATAGAAGTACATGCAGGATCAAGGGACAATTTTTTAAAACTTAACTGGATCATGTTTATGGGCTATGGAGAAAGACAGAAAGAGGTTGAAAAAAGTAGTCAGAAAAAGGAATAACACATTGAGCAAGTCCTCCAAAGAAACCTGCAGCCAGTACTCCCAGCATTGCTCTGAGGTGGTCTGATCCCCACTCTTAATAGGGAAGCTGTGATGGAAGCAGGAATACACAGCCAGGTCTCTCAGTGCATAGCCACAAACACCTAACCTCATGTCTGAGGGAGACCAAGGTTGAATCACAGAGGCATGCCAACAATAGCATGGGATGGTGTCGTGCCAATGGGTTTCAGCCCCGGGCAAGTTCACTATGGATTCAGTAAGACCAAGGAATGACAAGGGAACATTCTTGGGGTGAAAGGGTTTATACCCAACTTTATTCCCACGGTGGCAGATCAATCACTAGAATTCCGTCCACTCTGAGTCTGCATGCAGCAAGCCGGTCTCTGCCTCTGGGCCTCTCTACCCCCACAACCATCTCAGTCTCTGTACTCGGCACTGCCACCTCTCCAGTCTCATGTCTGCTCTCCTGCAGCCTTGCAACCATACCACCACGTCGCCCAGAGCACTGGGCAGGGCTCTTCAGAGTTCAATAATGACATAATGCCCACATCTGTGTAGTGAGCCGACCAACCAGGGCCAGGTGAGAATCCTGGCTTACAGGAACCTTTACTTTATCCACAACCAGGCATTTTACTAAATGCTTTATATACCTCATTTCCTTTAACTTGATCCTTTTAATTCCTATGAGGTAGCAACTATTGTTATTTTCATTTTACATGTGAGGAAACTTAAGTTTATAGGAGTTAAAGCACTTGACAAGATTGTGTGTGACAAATCTGGGATTTGAACCCTGACATTTAGCTCCTGGGCCTGGATTTCTATCCTGTCTTCTCTACTTTATACACTATTTTTCAAAGCACCTTTGGCCCCACAAAAACACTTGCCCACTTTTCACAGAACAAATCGTTTCAGTTTGTTTCTAATCATCTTTCAAGGCCCATCAGCCTTCCCTCTGGGAAGCCTTTTTCAAGCATCCCTGGGCCCAGTTAGGGTACCCTGCTCTGCCTTCCCCAGAGTCCCATAACACTTCATCCTTACCTCTCCCAAAGCTCCCACTGCATCTGATGATAGCCACCTGTGAGTCTGCCTCTGCTCCTGGGTTGAAGCAAGGCACAGGAGGACAGGGACTTTGAAGTTAACGAGAACTGGTTCAAATTGCAGTTCCTCCTCTTCTAAGCCATAAAAACCTGAGCAAATTACTTTAATCTCAAATTAATTAATATTTGATTTACCTCATTTATAAAATCAGAATAATTCCGTGAGGAAGTTGTTGTAAAAGTTCAAATGAAATAAGATTATGTGAGCTAGCCAACCAGGGCCAGGTGAGAATCCTGACCATAGGTCTCACATGATAGATGCTCAATCGGTGGCAGAAATTATCATAACCATTTGTTTAACTCTTAGGTAAATGAAAGGCAATTTTATCTTGACCCACCTTTGGCTCTATACTCTGACAATCTGAAATGGCAACATTTTGTTACAACAAATTCCAGGGAAAATATTTATCCTCCTTATTTAAGAATAACAAGCACATTTATAAACAACAAGGCATTCCTTCAAATTTCTTTCTCATAGTCATCAAATAGATCCCAGAAGACATTGGCTTTCCAACAGTTAATTTGAGTTATTATAAGACTTTAAAATAATAAAACTATAATTGTCTTTAAATGGCTGTCAAGTTCTTAGTAAATTAGATTCCAACCTTTTTCCTCCAATTTATCTCAATCAATGGTTTTATTGTATTTACATTTCAAGTGCAACAGTAAATAAGACAAATATCTCAAATCTAAATGTTGTTGGAGAACTATAGCAAAAGGTTCTTACAGATTAATTGTAGGATTAAAGGGTTTCTAAAGGAGGCTGAAAACAACTATCTATAGTAAACACATCATCATCTGAAGATATCTGTAGAGCAAGAAGACAAGCCATGTGAGAGCTGAGTAGGTGAGGCTTCATCATATTCTTTCTATATAGTAATGTTTGAAATTATTCCATCATAAATTGTTTAAAACTTAACTGGATGTCTTGCCAATGGGTTTCAGCCCCAGGCAAGTTCGCTATGGATTCAGTGTGACCAAAGAAAATGACAGCAAAACATTCTTGGAGTGAAAGGGTTATACCCAAGTTTATTTTCAGGTGGCAGATCAGTCACTAGAATCCCGTCCACACAGAGCGAGTCTGCAGGCAGCAAGCCAGTCTCTGCCTCTGGGCCCCTCGGTCCTCACAGCCGTCCTCTGGGCCTCTCTGCCTGCACAGCCATTCTGCACAGCTGTCCTCTGAGTCTCTCTGCACAGTCATCCCGCACAGCCATCCTCTGGGCCTCTGTCCTCAGTTCTGCCACCAGTCCAGCCTCTGCTCTGCTCTCCTGTAGCCTTGCAGCCCTGCCACCATGTCGTGCCCAGAGCACTGGGTGGAGCTCTTTATGTAGAGTCAAATTGCCCACAGGTGTGCAGTAGGCTAGTCAACCAGGGCCAGGTGAGAATCCTGGCCACAGGAACTCTCATTTTATCCACACTCTACCCCTCCAGGATTCTCTTCTCTCAATCTATGTGCCCTTAGTCCTCTGCAATGGTCCCTGTGCAAGGAAGCTCAAACATTGTTCTCCAACCTCTCCAGCAAAAAGTCTTGCAGACACACAAGCCAGACTCATGACTCTGCCTCTGACCTTTGCCTCTTTGGTCTTAATAGCTTGAACTGCTGCTCTGGTTTCAGTTGTTGCCATAGCTCCAGTAAGATCCTATCTGGCTTCCCATCTAATTTCCTTCCATCTTCTCCTGCCCGTATTAAATCAACTCACATCTGGGTCCTCATAACCCTCATGGGGCCCCTCAAATTCCTCCTGTGAGTAACAGGTCTTATTTCTTTCCGGGTTCTCATTGCTTCAGCTACTGTACGTGTTACCTTGCATTTTGTAATCACTGCCTCAATGCGGGCTGCACTGTCAGGGAAGACAGCTTTCCCATCTCTGATCCTGACAGAACAATTCCATCCACCCCTAAGTCCCACAGCCACAGGCTCAGCCTGAGTATACGGGCAGACCATAGCGTGCTCCACAACCTGGGGAGGGGGCTGCTCCTCTCCTTGGGGAACTTTCAGCTGCTGGGGCTTTATTTTCTTTACAACCACTGGGTGTGCTTTCAATACAGGGGGGCCAGTGCTACCAGCACCACCCCTTCATCCTTCTCCAGCTCCTCCATTTCTAGGGCTGATGGCACCTTTCTCTCCACTCCCCCGAGTGCCTCCTCTGCTACAGTGCCTCACAACAATGCCAGTTCAGTCTTCAGAAGGTCTCTTACCTTCAGCTCAATGCTTCCCAGTTGATGTTCTCATGCCACCTCCCCCTGTGCTTCCCTCAGGAGTTCATCTTTTTCCTTGATGGCCTCTTCCTCCTTCAGAGCACCTGGCAGTGCTGCCATCTTGTCTCCAATGACATCTTGCTGCCAGCGCTCTTGTGCTGCCTCCTCCCGCATCAATGCCATCTCCCTCCTCAGGGAATCCACAGAAGTTTGCAGCTCACATTCTTGTGCCACCATTCTTGGGTCTCCTCTGTAGACCTTTTTAAGAAGCAGCCAACCCACAGTCCCAACTACCTCATGGGCACTCTGCCTCTCAAAGGATCTACTTATTATACCAAGGGCCACCCCTACAGCCTCAGGTGTCACCTCCACTTGCCTCCAGTCCTGGGGTGGGGCCCAGTCCTCTAGGAGGCAAGCCACCTCAGACCACATACCCACTGGGGGAAGATCCACTGTCTCCCCATTTACAGGGGCAGCCTGCTGAAGCACCCCTCCCATAAGGGCAGCTTGTCTTTTTCCTTGGTCAACAATGAATCCTGCCAACTATGCCAATGGGTTTCAGCCCCGGGCAAGTTCGCTATGGATTCAGTGTGACCAAAGAAAATGACAGCAAAATGTTCTTGGGGTTAAAGAGTTATACCCAAATTTATTTTCAGGTGGCAGGTCAGTCACTAGAATCCTGTTTACTCAGAGTGAGTCTGCAGGCAGCAAACCAATCTCTGCCTCTGGGCCTTCTGGCCACACAGCCATCCTCTGGGCCTCTCTGCCTGCACAGCCATCCTGCACAGCCATCCTCTGGGCCTCTGCCCTCGGCGCTGCCACCACTCCAGCCTCTGCTCTGCTCTCCTGCAGCCTTGCAACCCTGCCACCATGTCATGCCCAGAGCACTGGATGGAGCTCTTTATATAGAGTCAAATTGCCCACAGGTGTACAGTGAGCTAGTCAACCAGGGCCAGGTGAGAATCCTGGCCACAGGAACTCTCATTTTATCCACACTGGATCACAAAGAAGCCAAATGCAGGGATTAAAGATGGTGGCATGGGAGGTGAGACAGAGACCTCCTCCTAAAACAACATATAATATGAAAATATAGTTTAATACAACTAATCCTGAAAGAGCAATAGGGAAGAAGGCTGCACCAGACTGCATACACCTGGAGAAAAGAGCAGACCCACAGAACAGGGTAACGTACCAAAGCTGTGACCCAGTGGGGCCCAAGCCCTTCCCCCACCACAGTTCACTGGCAGGAGGAAGAGAAACAGAGCAGGGAGGGAGGGGAGGCCTGGAACTGCTGAACACCTAGCCCTGGAGATGTGCTGTGGGAGCATGAACCTACATTGCATGGTGCTCTGCTGATTTAGTGCGGTTGGAAAGCTAAGACAGGTGGAATACCTGGAGAGATGGAGATTCCAGCTGCTTGTGGAAAACAGGGATTCATATCTGACTGATCTTCATGGGCAGTCTGAGAGACTTCCTGAAAGTGAGAGGGCGGCTAAAGGAGCAACGATTGCACAGAGCTTACTTCTCAGGAGAAAGGACAGGTAGACAAAATTGTCCAGGTCCACTCTGCCCAACAGGTTGGGAGCTTAAACGATCTTCAGGTGCTCCATCACTCTGGCTGGCTATGCAGCTCCAAGGCCCCCACCATGATATGCAGCCTGCTGTGTCTTCCTCCCGGCTAGCCTGCACCTGGCTCAGCTAACAGGCAACCCCTGCCCTGGCATCAGGTCAGCCAGAGAGAAGGCCCACCTATGGCAGCTACAAACACAAAGCATAAAGGCTTACAGTTGTGTGTTCAACCCACTGGTTCTGGCAGTGGAGACAGGCATAGCAGCCGGGAAGCAGGAAACAGCTCTTTCCTCCCCCAAAGCACCAACACCACTCCCCTGCAACCCCCAACATTGCTCCATGGGCTGAACAACTCCAGAGAGTAGAGCTTCTGGGCACTAGAGGGCACCACAAACAAATTATGAAATATCAAAGGAACCTGGTTCAAAGCAAAATTATGAATACACCTGAGAAAGATTCAAATGAAATCAACCTCATAAATCTTCCTTAAAGAGATTTCAAAATAAAAATCATTAATATGCTCATGGAGGTACAGAAAAATATTCAAGAACTCAGGAACAAATTTAGGACGGAGATCCAATCATTGAAGAACACAATGGAGGGTATTAAAAGCAGATTAGATATGGTGGAGGAGACAATAAATGAAATGGAAATTAGGGAACAGGAATATAAAGAAGCTAAGGCACAGAGATAAAAGGATCTCTAAGAATGAAAGAATAATGAGATAGCTGTGTGACCAATCCAAACAGAACAATATTCGTATTATAGGGGTAACAGAAGAAGAAGAGAGAGAAAAATAGGAAGTGTCTTTGAGGAAGTAATTGCTAAAAACTTCCCCAATCTGGAGAAGGAGATAGTCTCTCAGGTCATGGAGGTGCACAGATCTCCCAACACAAGGGACCCAAGGAGTATAACACCAAGATATATAATAATTAAAATGGCAAAGGTCAAGGATAAGGACAGACCATTAAAAGCAGCCAGAGAGTGAAATAAGATAACATACAAAGTAAAACCCATCAGGCTATGATCAGACTTCTCAGCGAAAACCTTACAGGCCAGAAGGGAGTGGCATGATGTATTTAACACAATGAAGCAGAAGGGCACCGAACCAAGAATACTTTACCTGGTAAGATTATCATTTAAATTTGAAGGAGGGATTAAGCAATTTCTAGATAAGCAAAAGCAGAGAGAATTTAGCTCCCACAAACCATCTATACAGTGTATTTTGGAGGGACTGCTATATATGGAAGTGTTCCTAAGGTTAAATAGCTGTCACCAGAGGTAATAAGAAAGGACAGACAAGAGTACAGAATATGATACCTAATATATAAAGAATATAGGAGGAAGAAAAGGAGGGGAAAAAAAAAGAACCTTTAGATTGTGTTTGTAATAGCATACCAAGTGAGTTAAGTTAGACTCTTAGACAGTAAGGAAGTTACCCTTGAACTTTTGGTAATGATGAATCTAAAGCCTACAATGGCAATAATAAAGATGAGAGAAGAAAACAATAAAAAAATTAATGAAACCAAGAGCTGCTTCTTTGAGAAAATAAACAAAATAGATAAACCCCTAGCCAGACTTATAAAGAAAAAAAGAGAATCTATACACATTAACAGAATCACAAATGAGAAAGGAAAAATCATGATGGACACCACAGAAATACAAAGAATTACTAGAGAATACTATGAAAATCTGCATGCTAACAAACTGGATAACCTAGAAGAAATGTACAACTTTCTAGAAAAATACAACCTTCCAAAACTGACCCAGGAAGAAACAGAAATTCTAAACAGACCAATTATCAGCAATGAAATTGAATCGGTAATCAAAAAAGTACCCAAGAAAAAAACTCCTGGACCAGATGGCTTCACTGCTGAATTTTATCAGACATTTAGAGAAGACATAATACCAATTCTCCTTAAAGTTTTCCAAAAATTAGAAGAGGAGGGAATACTCCCAAACTCATTCTATGAAACCAACATCACCCTAATACCAAAACCAGGCAAAGACACCACAAAAAAAGAAAACTACAGACCAATATCCCTGATGAACATAGATGCAAAAATACTCAACAAAATATTAGCAAACCGAATTCAAAATACATCAAGAGGATCATATACCAGGATCAAGGGGAATTCATCCCAGGGATGCAAGGATGGTACAACATTCGAAAACCCATCAACATCATTCACCACATCAACAAAAAGAAAGACAAAAACCACCTGATCATTTCCATAGATACTGAAAAAGCATTCAACAAAATTCAACATCCATTCATTATATAAACTCTCAACAAAATGGGTATAGAGGGCAATTACTTCAACATAATAAAGGCCATATATGACAAACCCACAGCCAACATCATACTTAACAGTGAGAAGCTGGAAGCTTTTCCTCTAATATTGGGTACAAGACAAGGATGCCCACTCTGCCCACTTTTATTCAACATAATACTGGAGGTCCTAACCACGGCAATCAGACAACACAAAGAAATTAAAGGCATCCAGGTTGGTAAGGAAGAAGTTAAACTGTTCCTGTTTGCAGATGACATGATATTATACATAAAACACCCTAAAGACTACACTCTAAAACTACTAGAACTAATATCTGAATTCAGCAAAGTTGCAAGATACAAAATTAATACATAGAAATCTGTTGCATTCCTACACACTAATGATGCACTAGCAGAAAGAGAAATCAGGAAAACAATTCCATTCACAATAGCATCAAAAAGAATAAAATACCTAGGAATAAACCTAACTAAGGAAGTAAAAGACCTATGCTCTGAAAACTACAAGACACTCCTAAGAGAAATTAAAGAGGATGCTAATAAATGGAAATTCATCCCATGCTCTTGGCTAGGAAGAATTAGTATTGTCAAAATGGCCATACTGCCTAAAGCAATATACAGATTCAATGCAATCCCTATCAAAATACTGACAGCATTCTTCAACAAAGTGGAACAAATAGTTTTAAAATTCATATGGAACCACAAAAGACCCTGAATAGCCAAAGCAATCCTGAGAAGGAAGAATAAAGCTGGGAGGATCTCACTTACCAACTTCAAGCTCTACTACAAAGCCACAGTAATCAACACAATTTGGTACTGGCACAAGAACAGACCCATAGACCAGTGAAACAGAAATGAGAGTCCAGATATTAACCCAAGCATATATGGTCAATTAATATATGATAAAGGAGCCATGGATATACAATGGGGAAATGACAGCCTCTTCAACAGCTGGTGCTGGCAAAACTGGACAGCTCCATGAAAGAGAATAAAACTGGGTTACTGCCTAACTCCATACACAAAACTAAACTCAAAATGGATCAAAGATCTGAATGTAAGTCATGAAACCATAAAACTCTTAGAAGAAAATATAGGCAAAACTCTCTTGAATATAAACATGAGCAACTTCTCCATGACATTATCTCCCCAGGCAAGAAAAGCAAAAATGAATGAGTGGGACTATATCAAGCTGAAAAGCTTTTGTACTGCAAAGGACACCATCAGTGGAACAAAAAGGCATCCTACAGTATGGGAGAATATATTCATAAATGACATATCCAATAAGGGGTTGACATACAAAATACACAAAGAGCTCATACATCTCAACAAACAAAAAGCAAACAACCCAATTAAAAAATGGGCAGAGGAGCTGAACAGACACTTCTCCAAAGAAGAAATTCAGATGGCCAACAGGCATGTGAAAAGATGGTCCACATCACTAATCATCAGAGAAATGCAAATTAAAACCACAATGAGATATCAGCTCACACCAGTTAGGATGGCCAACATCCAAAAGACAAACAACAACAAATGTTGGTGAGGATGTGAAGAAAGGGGAACCCTCCTACACTGTTGGTGGGAATGCAAATTAGTTCAACCATTGTGAAAAGCAGTATGGAGGTTCCTCAAGAAACTAAAAATAGAAATACCGTTTGACCCAGGAATTCCACTCCTAGGAATTTACCCTAAGAATGCAGGAGCCCAGTTTCAAAAAGACAGATGCACCCCTATGTTTATGGCAGCACTATTTACAATAGCCAAGAAATGGGAGCAACCTAAGTGTCCATCAGTAGATGAATGGATAAAGAAGATGTGGTACATATACACAACGAAATATTATTCAGCCATAAGAAGAAAACAAATCCTACCATTTGCAACAACATGGATGGAGTAGAGGGTATTATGCTCAGTGAAATAAGCCAGGTGGAGAAAGACAAGTACCAAATGATTTCACTCATATGTGGAGTATAAGAACAAAGCAAAAACTGAAGGAACAAAACAGCAGCAGAATCACAGAACCCAAGAAAGGACTAACAGTTACCAAAGGGAAAGAAACTAGGGAGGATGGGTGGGAAATGAGGGATAAGGGAAAAAGGGGGCATTATGATTAGCCCACATAATGTAGTGAGGGGGGGACACAGGGAAGGCAGTACAACACAGAGAAGACAAGTAGTGATTCTATTGCATCTTACTGCACTGATGGACAGTGACTGTAATGGGGTATGTGGTGGGGACTTGATAATGGGGGGAATCTAGTAACCACAATGTTGTTCATGTAAGTATATATTAATGATACCAAAAAAAATAAAAATAATTATAAAAACAAAAACAAAAATAAAATAAAACTTAACTGGATCATGTTTATAATTTTAAAAATACTTGTAAAGAAGCCAGAAATACCATCATCATCATTATCACATCATCACCATCATTTGTCAAATGTATTAAGAGTTTGCTAGGTGCAACATGTCTCTTAATTCATAAAATTGCTACTTCCTTTTGAAGAGAAAAAATTTAAGGTTAAAGAGATTACATACATTTCTCAAATTCACATTCCTCATAAGTGACAGGTTTCAGGACCCAAAATTTTAACCAGCTCGATATCCAGAAGGAGAAAGGGGGAAAATGGTATTCTCCAAGGAAAAGATATGTTTCCTTCCTATACATGAAAAGTGTAAGCAGCCACCAAATAAAGAACCCCAAGCTGAAGGCAAATGCATCAGCTGGAGGCATTTCTATGTCCTGTGGATTCCTATGAAGTGGAACAAGTAGAGCAAAGCACAGCACTTATCAGGGTGGAGCTGGCAGAAGTGAAGAAACAGCCCTTCCATTGGGATCTATCAGAAAGGTAAAGGAATCAAAAAGTTTCTTGCATCAGAAAATCCAGAATGTGCTGTGTGCAAAAGGTGGGAGAGGAATGAATAACCCACCCTAACAGAGCTTCACCCAGAGGTTTCTTCCCTAAGAGTATGAAGGGAGCACTCGAAGCTTCAGGACACAGGTAATATAACCAAGTGAAGCACACATATCCCAAAGCTTCAGAAGCAGAAACTTCACACCAGCCTCCATGTGGGTAGAGGAAAGAAGTGGCTCGTTCAAAGCCCAGTGTCAACCAAGAGTTCTCCATGACAACATGAGATATGCACATTTAGCGTTTTTGTTGACATGCAACAAATATTCACTGAGCAAGTATTACATTTGGCACCATGTGTATGCTGAAATAGAACAGTGAAGTAAACAGATTCAGTCCTCCCAAGTTGGTGAGGAAAACAGAAAAAAAAGTTAAACAACAAATAAACTAAATAAAAACTTGTAGGGGCTGCTGTATTCATTATCCAGGGCTGCCATAACAAAATATCACAGACTGGGTAGATGATGCAACAGAAATTTGTCCTCTCACAATTCTAGAGGGTAAAAATCCAAGATAAGGTGTCAGCAGGTTTGGTTTCCTCTGAAGCCTCTCTCCTTGGCTCGCAGGCAGCATTCTCCCTGCATCTTCACATGGTCGGCTATGTGTTATCTGTGTCCTGATTTCCTCTTCCTATTAGAAAGAGTCATATGGGACTAAGGCCCACCCATAGGACCTCATTTTACCTGAATTACCTCTTTAAAAGCCACATCTTCCAATACAGTCACATTCTGAGGGACTGGTGGATAAACTTCAACATATGAATTGTGGAGGAACACAATTCAGTCCAAAACAGCCAAAAAGTTGAAAGTCAGATTCTCTTCCAGAAAGTCTCACCTCTTCTAGAAAGTCCTGCCTACCCAACCTGACTAAGTGGAGCTCTAATTCATTCTCACAGCCTGAGACACCTCCTCTAACAACACCTTCACAGTCACAATTTCATATGCCCTTGTGTGATCATTTGCTTAAGATCATCTTCCCTCTCCTTATGATCTGTTTCAAAAGGACAAAAATCTCTTCTACTTTTGCCTATGCTTAGCAGTTAGCAGTACCTGGCATATAGCAGATGAGAGGTCCATAAATGTGTTAAATAAAAGGATGAATGAATAAATGAAGGAGTATCAAGATTGAGAACAATGCTGCAGTGGGGCAAGAGATAGTGTCTGAACTGTGACCTAAAGGATGAGGTGAGGCGCTAGCCGTGGGCATAATAAATAAGAGAAAGACACCCCCAGCCAGAGAAGAGTATATGTAAAAGGCTTGTGGGGGGGGGAACTTGTGTTATGAAATATACATATTACACACTTCCATATGTTAATTAAACTTAGTATGACATTAGGGTAAGACTGCCTTGTGTCTCAGATATTCTTAGATACGAAGTTTGGAAGAAAGAGGTAACAATATCGTATGAAGCTAAATACTTTTAAAATTTCAAATAAAAGTGAACCAACAAAAAAACAGCAGGGACCAATAATCTCTAATTTTCCCCAAATCTCAAACGAGGAAAGAATCTTCTTCAATCAGAAGTTAAGTCTTCCCAGATTGCAAGAGTAGCAATCGCCCATCAGTAGAAATTCAGCTACCATGGGTACCCTGTGAATATGATAAAGCTTCATTATAATATTGCAGCTACATTGTATATGACCTTGAGCTCAATTTACTGTTACTGTACATGGGCTTTTTAGAGCACTGAATCTGTTCCAGGAATTCAAAAGTTACTCCATTGGTTCTGAAACTCCTGCAGAGTAATAATTCTTTCTGTCTGTGCACATAACTTTGAAAGACTGCTAATACAGGGTTTTATGAGTCTTCATGGAGAACTGCAGTTTGTAAGATAAGCAATAAACATGTTTAAGCTTTTCTCCTAAGTTACACATTACTGGAAATAATGTATACATCTTTCATGAAACACACATATGATGCACTGTTCACCAGGGAAAGAGCAGCATCTAATGGTCAAAATAACCCATTTCTGGAAGGCCCTAACCTCCCCACAGAAGCCAGCTGTGTGACCTTGACTACATCATCATGATATATTCTTGTGTATATTTATCTCTGTCACTAGATTATAATTCCATAAGGGCAGAGGTCATGTTTCATTTTCTTTCAACCTTTTTCAGCTCCCAATAAATGTTGGGTGGCTGGAAGGAATAAATAAACAGTGCCTGTGATAGGTAAGAAAGGTGTTATACTATTTATCAATGAGTTAACTGAAATAAAACTTATATAGAACAATTACAAGGTGAAAGGTGTATCTAATTGAAGTGAAATGATAAGATATTAATAATAAACTCGATAGGGGGAAAGAATAAGACAAATCAACCTGTCTGCAAACTTAGGCAAGATTGTATTGATTCCCTTAAGAATACCTGTAGCTGTGGGTAAGTTGCCTGGCAGGGAGACAACAAAAGGATTAGTGGTTCTGTGGTCCTTGGGTTCTCTGCCCTGATTCCCATCCTCTCCCTACTCCTGGACCTCTTTAGAATATGTCCATACTCATGCTCTGATGTAAAAGCAAGTTCTGAAAAATGCTTCCCTTTCTTCAGCTATTATATTTTTTCAAATCTAATATTTTCACTTGGTTCTGTTTCAGAAAATTGCTAATATGTTTCTTTTTTTCCTTGAGTATATTTATCATTCTTATGATAAATTTCTCTTTCCATCTGTTTCAATATTTCTGCTTTAGGTGGCAAATGATAACCAGTTTGCGGTTGATAGGCTTCAGGGCAGGCCACCCTAGAATGTGCCACTTTGGGATGGGGATTATTCAGAGCTGAAGACAACCAAGGCCTAAGGGACTCAAGAAGAGCTTTTTACCTCCCGCTTAGCTGCCAAGAATTTACACAGGATGTGTATACCAGAACGAGAGCTATTACAAGAGATAACTTTTTACAGAAAGACTTATCTGCGTGGCATGGTGAACCTTTCTTTACCAAACATTTGTTCTTCCCAATCTTCCTGTGAATTGTCTTCCTTCCCTTTGAAGCTCCAGACCCCTAGCCCCTTCCTCCTGGCTTAGGATGGCAGGCACAAGAGCCTCACCCTCAGCTGCCTGGACATCTTTGAGCCATTCACATCCATTTGGGACTCCTGTAGGCACAAAATTAAATTTGTTTCCTGTTAATCTGTCTTATGTCAATTTCATTATTAGACCAGCCAAAGATCCTAGAAGGGAGGAAGGGAAAAGTTTTCCTCTTGTACAGCATTCTCTCTCTTTGGGGGGAATTGTACTCTTCTGGTGTCCAGTTATTTCAGCTTATGAGCTCATGTTCCCCCAGGGGTATCAGCCAGCTTGTGTGGCCCTGTGCATTGAGAAAGGGCCACAGGCCACCTTCTATCTTTGTCATTACCACAAAGATTAGAGGAGGGGAGATTATGAGTACTACCAGGGCAGAGACCCCTGGCACTGGACCACTCCTATTTGCTGTCACCTTACCAGACAACTGTCCAAGGTTTTACCTTTAAACTCTTATATAGAGAGAATCAGCCTGGGGAGGAGGTATACCCCAAATTTATGATATAGTAGCCCCTAGGGTCTGGAAGGAGTGAAGGCATTAATTCCCTGGAACAGTCAGTCTATACCTATGTCCATCAACCCTTCATCCCAGCAGGGGCTCACTGACACTAGTAACCTAGCACTGGAGGAATTAGGCACTGATTTGTCCTAAGGCAGGAGGAAAGAGGTGAAAGCTGAACCCTTTAAGATTTCCTCTAGCCTCTGACTTCCCTGTGCCCCTTGCCACAGAGACCCACCTCTATTCACCATCCAAGATAGCTATCAGTCTCCTGGGGCTTCTTGTGCTTTGATGTCTTTGTTCCTAGATTCCACCTATCCTGGATCCTTAACATCTATAGGTTGATAGTGGAGTAGGTTGTCAGGAGCAAATGCTAGTTTGCTTGTTTTTAGGACCTGGAAGCCCATCCCCTTAATGGATTTCTTTTAACAGACTTTTTAGCCTGCTTTCAAGTATCATTAGTCAACATGTGAATATCATTGTGATACCATTTGAGAAGCAGGTTAGCCATATGAATCAAAGCTGTCTGATTTGCATAGCAATTCCACTTTTAGAAATGTATCCTAAGGTGATATGTATAAGCTGATATGTATGCAAAAGTGTTAAAGGTCATCTACTGCACCGTTACTGCTAATAGGAACAATTTGGAAATAACTAAATGCTCATGAACAGGGGATTGGATAAATAAAATCTGGTACACAAATGCAATCCAATGCCACTTAGTCACAAAATGATGAATACATCTGTATTTATGGGCATAAGATATACTCGGTGATTTTTAAATTGCATTTATAGTATGATTCCATTTATGTAAATGAAGAGAAAGAGAAAGAGAAAGAGAGAAAGAGATCTGGACTACATACAGCAAAATGTCACCAGTGATTATCTCTTCATTTGGGATTTAGGATTATTATTGCTTTCTTCTTTATGATAGTCTGTATTGTTTGAGATGCAAAAATTCATTTTTTTAATCTTTGTAATCAGAAATATAAATTTCATTTTCATCTTTGAAGATTAAAAAATAATAAAAATCCCCTCAACTTCATGAAACCACAGACTAACTTCCCTGATGACTTCAACCTCATTCACATAGTGTCAGGGACTTCAGAATATCAGCTGCAGGCTTCAGCAATAATTTGCTTGTTTTATAACTTAATAGGCCCTGTAACCCAAGGGTGCCATAAAATAGGAGTGCTAACTCAGTGGAGCTGAAGGAAGACTAATTATCCTGGGAAGAGGGCTTCCCCAGAGCTTAGTCACTTGTAACCCTTGATGGGACCACGAGGGGCAAAGAGGCCACCCCAAGCTGATGAATTATTCATGGTCTCAACTGCTGGAGGCATTCATTGAAGCATTGTTTATGCTGCTATTTTCTGCAAGTCTGAGGTGACCAATCAGCTGATGTTAGGTTGGGGGGGGTGGGGGAAAGGGTAGCAGTGAACATAAACATTGTCAAGGTCAGGCGTTGAAAGAAGGAATCAAGAATGAGTCAGATATCTGGCTGAGCCTCCATGGCCTTATGACCTTGAGATTCTTGGCTTAGAGTCTGGAAACTTAATTCAAATGAGCTAATGGGCCCTCCTAAAGCAAAATAGCTTTTGTTCATGGTAAGGAATGAAGAAACAGCTATAGTTTCTTGAGGCATCAGGAATGGATCATCACTTGGGCCAAATACAATAGTTGAAGCTTCCCAGGGTGAGAGGAAAATTACTAGGTCAGTGAGATTCAAGGGCTGCTAGGTGTTTTATTATTGGTATTAAAATATATTTATATTTATTAGAAATTTCAAGAAATCAGGTTTTTCTCACCATTCAAAGAAGAGATACTGAGAATAAGAAACCAGATTATTTCACAAGACACCTCCACCTACTATATAAAGAGGTACAAAAGGAGCAGCCACCGCTTGGCAGGTGGACTAAATGACCCAAGGAAAAGTCATTATACTGAAGATTTCGGAGCCAACTTAGTGACTATAAACTAAAAGGAAACTTATCTACTCTGTGCCCCACACTATACTGGGCACTTTATTTGCATAATCTCATTTATTTCTCACAAAACTGAATAAGGTAGGGAAATTATTCCTAAGTTACAGATAAGGAAAAATGGGGATCAAAAAGTCATTACCTTGGCCAAGATTCAAAGCCAGTGAAGAGTTCATAACCAGGTTCGAGAAAGCTCTATTTGGCTTCAGAATCAGAGTAAATGTTCTTTACGCTCACTCAATTTAGCTCTCAAACTCCTCTCTTGGCCCAAATAGCTGCAATTCAAAAGCTCTTTAGTGTAAGCTCCACAGTGAATCTCAAGTCTGAGGCTCTAATAACTTGTCTGGCTTTGTTTGCTAAGCACACCAAGGTTTCTACTGTAGGCTGCATATTTGCTGGTGCTTGATCCAGTATCTGTCCTCCTTCCCTTCCTGATTATGCCTTCAAGTAGCCCCTCCACTTTAGGAAAAGCTGACTCCTTCCCAGCTCCTGAGCTAAACCCTCACTTACTCATGCCAGTCAGCACATTCCACTATCCTGGCCAGAATTATTGGATTAGGGAGGGCATATGACCTAAACAAGCCTACTAAGGTGGATTTCAGGATTCTTAGCTGGAATGCTGGTAAATCCTGGTGCAGATGCAAAGGCTGGAACTTCTGCAAAAGGCACAATGGAAAAAAAGAAAGAAGAAAAGGAGGGAGGGATAGAGAAAAGGATAGAGGAAGGAAGGGAGGAAGGGGAAGGAGGAATGAAGAAAGGAGAGAGAAGAAAAGAAAGAGAAAGAAACAGAGTCCTCAATAACAGCATTAAATTGCTCGATCAGCCAAACTTGTGTCTGGATTTTCCTATTGTATGTGTCAGTAAATCTCCATTATTATTTAAAGCAGTGTGAGTTTTTGACATTGCTTTGTAACCAATACAGAATTCGGTACCAGAAGTGGAGTAATGGAAGTAATAAACCTTTTATAAATGTGAAACTGCCTGGATAGAGAGGGTAAAGAGAAGAATCATGAGAAACCACTGATCTTGAAGTGGGAATTTAGTGATCTTTGTTTCCTGATTATGAAACAGTTGGTTATACTATTGTTGGATTCTCCCAGAGGAGGACGCCGCCCCAAATCACTCACGGAAGGCGTCTCTTGATGCAACAAGCAAGAGGAATTTATTCAGAGGCCAGCTAGCTGGGGTCCATGCATTAGCCCGACGCAGCGGGTCTCAGCGAGGACCCCGAACTCACAAAGCCAGAAGTTTTTATAGCATTTTCAAAGGGGCAGTATTTTCTACAGTCACAATACAGTGTTTTTTTTTTTTTTTCATAGACACATAAATTTTCGGCTGACGCCTCATCCTGGGGGTCTGATTAGATAAAATCACTTTCGGAATGTTTAGGGTGGTTCTAGCAAGATAAGCTTAACTGATTGAGGTTGGCTAACTAAAGGTCACTACAATTAACACTGGCTGACTAACTTGTTTTTCAAAGTTCTAGTAATTTTTCTCCTTCTAGGTTAGAAAATGGTGTTTGAGCCTTTAAGATGGCTGTGCTTATGCTAACTTTTGATTCTTCAGGTTCTACACTATAGCCTATTAATAAAATGCTCATATCATTTATTGTCCAAACTAGAACACATTTGAGAATGACACAGGATAACTGTTCACTGTTCAGGTTTCAACCACTGTTTCTGCTTAAGCCTTGGAGCCCAGCAATGCATTTACAATATATATTTGTTGTAATTTATCCAGAATCTGTCATATTTTAAGTTCCTCTCCAAGTATGCAGTATCTATATAGTGGAAGCGGAAATCCACACCAGTTCATTTTGTTTGCACTAAAGTGCATGTGGGGAAAAGACAAGCCAGGAGTATATAAAACAGGCAACAGCCAAAGCACAAGAAGCTTTTTTGCTGACTTTATTGTGAAGGTGATAGGAAACCACTACAAGAGCATAAGGAAAATAGAAAGTCATCAATCTTGCACTTTTTAAAAAATCAATCTTCATAATGAAGAAGATAAGTAAGGGGTAAGGAAGGCACATGTTTGTGCCTATTGCTCTAAGAATAATGAGCATTTTTAACACAGATAGTGGCAATATGAGTGAAGAGATCAGAACGAATTTGAGAGATAGAAGCAACAGAGAAGACTGAGTCACCTGAAGCCAATTTGCATATGAAACATTCAAGTACTTGATAACAAACTATCATTTCAAAACTGACATAACAGTTTCAGCCTATTTTGAGAAAGTTCATATTCTTTTAGGTTTCTCTTTCTTCTTCTGCATTGTTCAAGGAACTTTTATCAATTCATCTGAGGGCATTTTCACATTTAGATCACATGCTCCTAAGTGATCTTCTGAGTTTTTCAAACAGATGCAATGCATTTTGTATATAAAGCACTGGGTATAGTCCCTCTTGTGTATTCTCTTCATTCTTTCAGCTGTCTTTTCCAGTTACCCCTACCACTGAGCTTTTCAAGGATTTTTGTTCAATTAGTCTAAGGGCACATCTGTCTAAGTTTCATTTTTCTAATACGTGTTTATCACATTTGTAGAATTCCACATGACTTTCCTAATTTAGCTCTTTTGAAGATTCTTGCCTTTTTCTTGCTAGACTGTGTGTATATTTTGTATTGTAACTCCAGGAGGAAAAGTATGATCCCAGCCCAGGGCAAATAACCTTTGAAGCTGAAATCAGTCAAAGGGAGAAATAAAGGAGAAACCTGTTTATTGCCTACAAGCAGTCGTTCACTTCTGCTCACCAGTGTCTCTCACAACCTGGCTACAAAAAAGGACCCCACCAAACCTCTCCAGTCCAGAGATGCCCTCGCTCCCCGACCCTTGTAATCACCTATTAATATGGAGATGGCTACTTCTCTCCACCCCTTGGAAATATCTATTGATATGGAGATGCACAAGGCCAGGCGAGAAATTCTGGAAATACTGTAGTTTTATCCACATGTATCTCTGAGCACTAAATGGATTTATTAAGCAAATTAGGACATATCTAATATTTCCCCATGCTTAGCTAAGTATGACCTTTTATACAGTAGCAATCAACAGATACAAAGGATATATAAAAAGTCTCTTTAG
This sequence comes from Manis pentadactyla, assembly GCF_030020395.1. Lineage (NCBI taxonomy): Eukaryota > Metazoa > Chordata > Mammalia > Pholidota > Manidae > Manis > Manis pentadactyla. Next base: position 83,079,892 of record NC_080027.1, read on the forward strand.
TGCCACTGAATTTCACTTTATATGAAATAATACTGAATCACAAAACCCTAAAAAAAAAAGTCCACTACCCATATCCATTATTAAGAACCACATACTGGTAAGCAGAAGCATCTTCATGGTATAAGTTCAGTGTAGCATGGCTAGTTTCATGAGTCCAGGACTTGAAGTCAAACAGACTTGAAATTGGCCATGACTCTTCTAAGCCATGTGACCATGCCAAGTCCTTTGACTATTCTGGGACCCAATTTCCTCACCTCTATGATAAGATTTATTTCACAGGACTGTTGTAAGGATTAAAGAAAATAACGTATAAAGTATTTAATACATAGCATAGGAAGCATTTTTTAAATGGTAGCTATTATCATAGATTTTATACCAAATTCCTTTGCCCTCAGTGGATTGGACAGAAACCCAGTAGTATAATAACTGGAAACCTCATGACAATTTTCTTATCTGGAAAATGGGATGATAGCATTGCCTCCCTTGTTGGACTATAGTGAGAATTAAATTATATAATGTATGTAAATATCTTGCACTGTGACTGGCACATACTGGGCACTTGTTATTATTTAACCATTACCATCATCATCATTTTTTTTAACTCTGATTAAAGGTAAATCCAGTAATAATTTTATTCAAATAATTAAGCAATTTTCTGTATCTTCTATCTCAAGAATTAAAACTAGCCCTAATAAGCCCCAAAGTGGACTTTAACTAAAAATGTAACTAGTGGACTATATGCAATATTGAAAGGACTTCTTTCAATTTCAAATATATATTTTGTGACATCTCAGAATCTGTTCTACATAGGAACAGGACAGTGTAAGTGGAAGGCTGATAACCAGCACCTGAACCAAGACTAGCTTACATGATATCACCAGAACTTTTCCTTTTCACCTTTGAGCCAGACATATGGGGAGGTTTTTAGGGATATGAGGGTCCAGCAGACTGATTAGTAGGCTCAACTATGGAATTGCAACTTTTACTATGTTGATGATTTATTGACTCCCTGAAATGGCCCGTGGAAACCATTCCACATACAAACAGACCTGGCATTCAGGAGATCCTGGAGGTGAGATCGTCCTAGAACCCATCAGGTCAGCTCACCAATGATAAAAGGACCCTTTCTCTGACCTTCCTTAAGATCCAGAATAGGCACAGGTCACTCATAATTGCAGCCTTTTAAAACAGTGAGCTGACAGAGGGTTGTGTTAGTCAGGATGCAGATTCAGTTGCTGTTGATACCCAAAATTATTTCTCTCTCATTTAATAATCTGAATTTACGTAAGCAGTCCACAGTAGCTGTCAGTGTCAGAGACCCAAGTTCTCTCTGTATTTATGCTCCACATTCCCTAGAATATTACTGTTGTCTTTAAGTTCCAAGATGACACTCCATGATGGCTTCATTCCAGCAGAAGAGTTGAAATAGAATAAGGGCACAGTCCTTTCCTTCAAAAGCATGACCCAGAATTTATACATGTCACTTCCACCCAATTCCCCTTAGCTACATAGAATGTAGTCATATGGACACCTGCCTACAAGGGAGGCTAGGAAATGTTCTTTTTATTTTGAGTGACAATACTCCCAGCTAAATCTTGGAACTATTATTATAGAAATTAATTGAAAACAGATACAAAGAAACAACTAGCAACCTCTACCATAAAGGCAGTTTGAGCTGGTGGTTAAGGACACAGGCCTTTGAGGCTGAGAGCCCGGATGTGAGTCGTGAAATAACAATTAAGTAGCTGGATGAACTATCAATTAATCAGGTGACCTTGGTGAAAATATTCATCTAAACTACAGTTTCCTCATAATATGGTATCTATTTTCATTGGATTATTGAAAGAATTAAAAGCTCTAAACCAAGCAAATTTCTCAGCATAATTCTTGGCACTTAGTAGGTACTCAGTAACATAAACTACTATTATCAGGAATTAGGAGCATCAGTCACTCTTTAGGGCATCCTTCTAGAAAAGGCAGAACCTTGAGGGCAAGGACTGTGTCCACGGTTTTTTACTTAAAGAAGGGTTGAGTACATTTTGCACACAGGGTCTGTAAGGACAGGAAAAGAAGTTTTTACGTATCTGCATTTCCAAATAATATCTTTAAGTGATCTCCATGTGTTGAGTGTTCAGTGTTGGAGGAAATGTTCCAAGCTTTATAGGGTAAGAAATGATTCCTACATGTTGCTCTGGGCATTGACTTCTTTAAAAGCATCTGACCCTTGATAAAATTTATGGATTCCTGGGCATCCCATGATCAGAATCTCCAGGAGTATGGCACAAGATCTGTATTTTTAATAAGTTATCTTAGATAATGCTGATATGCCACTAGGTTTTAGAGTCATTGCTGAGTAACAGTACTAATACTAGTAAAAGTTTTGTTATTAATAATGACAGTTACATTCATTTAGCCTTATTTTGTGCCTGGCATGGGTGTAAGCACTTTATACACATTAACCCATTTAATCCCCAAAACAACCCCATGAATTGTTACTTTTGTCTTCATTTTGCTGAGTAAGAAACAGAAACACATAAAGCTTAAGTAGTTTGCCCCCATCTCAGAGTGAGGAAGCAGCTGAGTCAGGATTTGAATCCAGTCTTACCCAGAGTTCACACACCTAACCACACTATTCTGCCTCCGTTTCCAGTGGAAGGGAAGTGACACGTGGAACTGGAGCCAACTGGGGGGGACAGTCAGGGCTCCATCACAGCCTGAGGCCTCAAGGAGTCCCCCACTGTGTGTCCCAACCAGCTGCCCTTGCTCACTTACAGAAACATCTAAGACATGCTAACAAGCTGGAATAACCGCTTCTTGAAGACGGTCTCACCTGAGGGTTTCAGCTCTGGGCAAGTTCACTCTGGATTCAGTGAGACCAATAAATGATGACGGAATGCTGGGGGTAAAAGGGCTTATACCCAGCTGTGTTCTCGTGATGGCAGGTCAAGTGCTAGAATCCCATCAGCCTCAGTGCAAGTCTGCAAGCAGCAGGCTGATGTCGGCCTCCGGGCCTGTCCACCACCTCGCAGCTTCGGAGCACCCAGCTGAATGCTTTATGTAGAGACAATAATAGCCCACAGTCCACATGTGTGCAAGCCTGCAGTGGCAAGCAGAGCACATGCGCAGTGGGCAAGCCCTCCATCAAGACCCCAGCCATGGAACTTCCATTTTCCCTACCAAACATCATTTGTTAACATCTCTGTAAGAGACATTTTAACAGCTGAGCTGGATCTGGGACTTTTAAATACCCAGAATAGATAGAAACCACATTGAACCATGGTTGGCACTTTCTGGCCCTGAGTAAAATTTGAGTTTCCTGAAAAAGATGCCCAGCTGAGCTTCCAGCTGTGCCAGTTCCTCAGCAGGAGGATCTGGGACAAAGATGTGATGGGCGATGCAAAATCCTACTCAGGAAGAAATGAAGCCTTAAGGGCTAGGTCACCACAGCCATGACAGCTTCTCCCCTCTGAGCCCACCCAGCATACAAGCAAGCCAGGACCTGTGCGAGATCTTCTCACAAGGAAATCTCATGCACTTGAGGGAACTCCTAATCTCCACGCTGCCCAGAGCATTTTAGCAGCTGATGAACTAGGCAGACTCCACACTTTCAAGCAGTTCTCAGTATGTCCTGCCTTACTGTTTGCATTTCTCTCTACCTCACCAATCTTGAGTGACCTAGCAGAAAATGGGTGGTAGCCTGAAAAATTGCCTACAAATAGTTCCCCTACCACAAAGAGGTGGAGTCTAATTCTCCACCCCCAAATCTGGGTAGGCTGTGTGATTTGCTTGGGCCAACAGGACACTGGCTGACAGGGAAGAGGGAAAGGGACAAGCAGAGATTTGAGGAGTGACGGTGCACTGGGGCCTGCTCTCTCACTGTGCGTAGAACCCTGAGACTACCATGTAAACGAGCCAGGGCAGCTGCTGAAGGATGACAGGCTAGGTAGGGAGAACCAGGGCACCTCAGCCAATAGCCATTAACCTTCAGACATGTAACTGAGGTCATTCTAGATCATTCAGTTCCCAGCGACCAGCCAGCTGACTACAGACACACAAGAGGGTATAGTAGAGATCTGTTGATAAGGCCAAGACCAGAAACACCTCCCAGCTGACACACAAAATCATGAGCCAGATAATCCAGTTACTATCTTAAGCCTCTGAATTTTGGAAAGGTTCATTACCCAGTAAATGTAACTGATTCAGGAAGATAAACTATTAAAGGGAGAGTCTCTGAAATAGAAAATGCCTGTGTTCAAATCCCAGGAAAGTCTTACTAGCTGAATGGCTCTAGACAACCAACTTAACTTGTCTCTCAGTTTCTTCACCTGTACAATAGGAAAATAAACATAGCACTCTCCTGGGTTTTTCTGAACAGTCAATGAAATATGTATGAACCACTATGTTTGCTATGTGGTTATTATTTTTTTTTTATTAGAATGTTTATTGCTTTGAACTATGTGCTATAACAGTTACTGGGCTTGCCAGGTTAAAAGGCAAAGAAATAGATCTAACAAGGCATTGGCCTGAGCAAGCAATCAATAAGTACCTCTAGATGTGAACTGCATTATGCAGCCAGTAACCACTATCTGAGGACTCCTCTGGTTGCACAAAGTTTGTCTTTCCCAGAAAACATCACTAGTTCTCAAGTTTTAAGGAAGGGAGAGGGAGAGGCTAGGAAACAGCCACAATCAAATGACAAGGGAGCTGTTCTATTGCCACAGAATGGATCTGGGGATGTGGGAAGCATTGGTTTTAAATGGAGCTACCCAAGAAGAAACCCCACTGGCCTTCAGGATCCATATGACATAGAAACAAGAACTAAATGTCCAGGAGCTGCTTGGCATAATGAGAACAACACAAATTCTAGAATCAGAAAAAGTAGTTCATATCCCAATATGGGTCTCTGTTTGCTCACCCACAAATTGGAATTAGAGGACCAAATGAGTCATATGCTTGTTCATATGGTAGTTATGAGAATTTGACAAAACACTAATATAAAATGCGTTGCATAGTATCTAGCACATGATAGGTGATCGATCAGCACTGTCTCCTTTTCCATTTCTTGCATGTTCATAAAGCTATCCTTGTTGTTCATCTCTTGACATAACTAGTGTCCTATAACCTGGGGATGCATCAGTATGTGAAGACCAGCACACTGACCACAAACACTATTCCTGGCTTTGTGACCTTGCATCAATCACTTAGCCTCTTTGTTTATCAGTCTCTCTCTCACTGGTGAAATGAGAATAATACTTTCTGTCCCTAATGCAGTTCTCAAGGATAATGGGATGATTCATTCAATTTTAAAGCCTAACTTGGAGCTTGGTGGTGCTGTATAGATAACAAACAAAACACAAAAGGAAAGTCAAATGACTAATATTTAAAGTCCCAAGGCACTAATACATTGTCAGTGACATTTCCATCATTGCCAATTCCTTTTCAGCTCTGTTCTTTATCCTAGACCCTCTGACAGAGAGATACCCTCCTTAACCTGGCTTTACTGTCTCTCTCTTTTCCCCCTTCTCCCACCCCAATCCTGTAGCCCCTCAACTTAGAAAGAAAGCCAAAACTGAAGGATAAATATGCAGGCAGGAAGCAAGCTAGAATCAGCCTAGGGAACTAACACGACCACAGCTTATTGAGCACTGACTCCGGGCTAGGCACTCTGCTCTGTGCTCCACCTGTGTTGTCTCCCCTAGTCCTGATGTCAGTCTTGGAAAGGTTCAGCAATTTGCCAAGGTCTCACAGCTAACAATAATAGCAGAGCTGGGATTTATCCAAGCTGAATTTATCCGAACTCACACTAGTTTATCTTTCAGAGTACATGCACTCAAGCTCAGTATGGCATAGTGGTAGAGACCATGGGTTTTGGAGTCAGATGCCTGGTCTGAATCCCACGTCTGCTATTATAGAGGACTATGAGGAACCACTTAGTAATATCTGCTATATTATATATATATATATGTATAGTAGATTATATGACATGTATAAAATATGGATTATATTATATGTAATACATTACATATAATAATAATGTAGTAATATAATGTAGATATATGTGATAGAAATAGATTACAATACCAGATCAGTTCTTAGTATCACAACAACTGCATAAAAGGTAACAGTATCATCCCCACTTTACTGATGGGGAAAGTGAGACACAAAAAGTTAGGAAACAAAATTGCACAGCTAGTGAATGGCAGAACTCAGACTCGAACTTGGCACATCTAGTTCCAGAGCTGATTTCCCTAACTATGAGAGATGCTCCACTTCTGGCCTGGCTACTGCTTTCTGGCTTCTCAGCCTTGATGCCCACCAAAGTCTAGGAGGCATAAATGAAGGTGTCCCTAGAATTCTCACCACGCTCCACTATGGCCCAGCATTAGGTGAGCCTGGGAGCTCCTTCAGCTCAGCAAGCATCCGCAGACCACAACAGAGATGCAAGAGAAGCCAGTTCTTTCTGCAGGCAGACAGCCCCTATCTCTGTGTGTGGCTTTCTTAGGGCCCCCTCCTTGGCCTTAAAGGGCTGGGGTGGGTTGAAGAGGAAGTGCCTTCTACTCCACAAACCCCCTTCTATAGAAGGCAGTTCTGCCCCTGCCCCTGCATCCCTTAGGATCCCTTTTATCAGCTCATCCCCAAGCTCCTGCAGTGCTTTCTTAGTAATTCTGGCACCTGCAGCCTTCAAAGGATCACCCTTGGGCACTGACAGCTAAAATCAGGCCCTGTGTGAGAGCACAGAAACCTAGTTCCTTTGTCTCAAGACAGCAAATGCTGAGCTCTACAGGGATCAGCCTGACCCAGAGACCTGAACTAGCACCCTCACGTCCCCATCCACCCCACCCCTCACTCCCTTGCTGGTTTCTCTAGGGAGAACTTCCTTAATAAATTACTTGTACATGAATCTTTGGCTCAGGGTCTGCTGCTGGAAGAACCCAACCTAAGAGAATTTTTGTTTTGTTTTAATGAATTTCTAGCCTCTTCTAAACTTCACTTGTTAAGAATGACAGGAGTTGGTGGGGCCATCTCTTGGCAAGTCTTGCATAAGCATGATTGACAATTTTCTTTGCAACCAGCGTCCTCAGCTTCAGGGCCTCAGCTGAAGCTCCAGAAAAAACAGGACATTTTCCATTTAACATCCAGTTATGTGATTTTTATTTTTTCACCCCTCAGTATTGTCTGGACTCTGTGATTAGAGCAAACATCTTTCTTTTCTCCCTTCTATGCCTGTTTGGAGTGGAGCTTTCTCGTCGGCTCTGACATATGCACTGGAGCCCTTACGCCTCAGCTACCATGGAGATGAGTTTGGCTCCATTTGGAGAACTGACAGGCAGGAAAAATGTTTATAAAACAAAAATCAAAACCAAGACACCTGGCTGCCACCTGGGAGCCTGACAGTGTCACATCACATGCAGGCTTTCTCCTCCACAGGCCCCAGCCAGTATCTCTCAGGCTCACAGTCTGTGCACGAGGGTTCAATGCATTCTTAGGTTCGATTCCCAGGAGCCAACAAATTACATCTCTGAAAAAATAAAATAAAATAAGATAGTCAATGATTTTAAAAAGATTCCAACCCGGTGGGGTGAGTCGAGTCCTGGGAGATCACAGTGGTGCTCCCAGCCTTCACATCATGGCACATGCTGGGACAAACAGGTAAGGCTGCTGAGAGCTGGAGGTGACCTTCCCAGGGCTTTTGCTGCCCCAAACCCATCCCAAACCAGAAGCTCTGGTCTAAGGATTGAGGAATGGTGAGAAAAGTCCCAGGGGTAGAGCAGTCCTGTGCAAAGCCTCTTATTTTTACATGAGTGAGACCAGTTTCCATAGGAGTAGAAACCAAGAGACACTTAGAGAAAAGTCAGCATATAGGGTCATGCAGTGGGTAAAAGTAGAGAGTTAAAGTCACATAGATCTGAGCTTGAAACCCCTTAATGGAGTCATACCTTAAGCAAGCTTGTACCTTAGATAAGTTATATATAACCTCCTGAACAGAGGTTTCCCCATCAGTAAGGGGGAGCTCCAGCCTTAGAAGGCTGCTTTGAAGATAAATAGAATAATGTATGTAAAACAACTTTCAGGGTGTGAGGTGGGTTTGTTTGGTCAGTTCAGTCAGGCTGGAACTATGTTTCTCAGAATTCCCTTCCCTGCCTGGTCCTGGGTGAGGACGAGTCCCAGAGAAACACGTGTGAGATCTGGAAAGAAGCAAAGCAGCAGCAATGGGTTCTGCGGATCTGTGTTGGGCACGGGGCACCACTGCAGCTCACCCACATGCCCCTGGATCTGTGGCACCCCTGTTGGGTGTGGGAGATGGTGCTCATTCTTCAGCTTCTTTGAATCCTGGGCCAGAACATTTGCCAGCCTCTTCTGTAGGTCACCCATGTTGCTAAGGGTGGGGTGAAGGTAAAGACATGGGGTTGCAGTTTGCCCTTCCCTCAGCTTCACTTCCTTCACCTCCCCACCCTGCCAACATACAATGACTTCAGACCCAACACCAGTGGCAGAGACAACAGCCTTCATGGATTTCTCCAGCTTCCCACACATGCAAAAAAAAAAAAATGACCAACTCCAATAAATAACCCTGACAGCATACAATTGACTGACGTTCTGCCTCCCAAGCAAACCTTAACCAATACACTACACGTGACACATAGGAAAGGATCACTAAAGGGCAACATAGGCATAATTTAAGCATAACCAGTGGTTGAAACTACTGTCTTTTGATTCTGGTCCAAACTCCACCTTGGGCAAATCATTTAATCCTTCTGAGACTCAGGTTCCTCAGCTGTAAAACAGCGATAATAATACGATCTGTATCATAGGCCTGTGGAAATGGTTACGTGAGATTGAGCATGAAAACACAGTGCCTGACATTGAAAGTATGAGGGAGAAAACCTTTATTTCCCATTCTAATTCTTGGGTTTAACATTTGGAAACCCTTCACTAATAAATAAAAGATTCACCTTTCAAACTATCTTTGCCAATAATGAAACATTTTCGTCTCCATGTGGGTTATTGTTGTTTATCAATTGGCTTAGAACTTAGCCATGAAAGAAGGATGCTGTGCATTCGACCCCTTCAAAGACACCATCCCCCCAACATAGGATTCAATAAATGCTAGTAATAATCCTTTACTTTTGTAAGGGTTCTATAGGACCCTTTTCCCAGCATTAGCTCATGTGCCACCCGCTGCTCCCCACCCTGCCACCTCCCACCCATGAGACTATGACACAGCATTAAACAGCAGGATGATACAGACTGCAGCAGAACTCAAAGTACTTGGGTTTTCATTCTGGCTATGCCAACAAGCTTTGGTCTCCCACGGCTCTGGAGAAGGACCTTGTAAGAACACATGCATTTGAAGACAAGGCAAATCCCAAAAGAGAAGCAAAACAACAGAACTAGATTCTGAAAAATCTCAGAGTTCTGCAGTTGGGAACCTTGGATCCTTTGCCCTAGACTGGGCTGGAGCTGACCTTTGAGCTCTCTCTCCTGGACACAGCCATCAGAACCTTTCCCTGGAATTTTCCACTGACCTAGAACAATCGTCAGATGGCAACTGAGGAGTCTGCAGCTTATAAACAAACAAGCATAGTGCAGCAGAGAAAAGGGAGGGCATTAACTGTTCAAAGTCAGCATCTGCTTTTTACAGTTTTATTTTTTAACATGCATACATATGTGTTCAAAAATGCATAAACAAGGTAAATTCATGTGTACTCTTGGCATTTTTTAGTTCCACATTTTATTTCTATTTATTCCCTTTTTTTCCCTTGATTCCCACCTCCCTTCCTCTTCCCTACTCTCACTCAAATAATGCATGTTAACAACCTATTGTATTTCTCTCCATGGTCATATAATCAAGTACAAATACACACATTTTCACATACATACTTGTTCTACTCATACTTCAAAGAAATCAAAGAAATTCTTCTACAACCAGAGATATAGTACAGCTCTCATCCATGCTTCTCAAAGCTATGTAACAGTCCCATGATATGAAACTATGATAATTTATATGGGCAGTCCCTGAATAATGAGAATTCACTAGGTTTCCAATTTTTCACCACCTCAAGTTTTTATTGCAATAAATAACCTCATACATATGTGCTTGTGTAGTGGCAATTTTATTTGTATAGGATAGATTTCTGAGCATGGAATACTGGGCTCAAAGGCTCTATGTACTTTTAATTTAATAGATGTTGTTACATGGATTTTCAAAAAGGCCGTAACAATTTACATTTCCAGCACCGTGTGTGGGAGAGCCCAGTTCTTGCATCCCCAACAGCAATAAATGGTATGTCTTTTTAACTTTTTCCTTGTTTGAACATTGGGAAGGGATAACTCCTTGCTATTTACATTTACATTTCCTGATATGCATTTGAACTTGACCTTTGCACATGTTTGTTGAGTATTTGGACTTGTGTTCTGTGTCCATGCACATATTCCTGTCCTTCTTCCCTTTTTTTCTTTTGGGGTCTTTTGTCCCAATCCTGTCAATTTTTTAAGAACTCTAGATATATTAAAATATTGATCATCTGTCTTTCATCAGCATTGCAGTTATTTTTTTAAAGCTGTCATTTCTCCATCAATGTTGTTTAACCATTTATAATAACTTTACATGTAATCAAAAAGCTTAAGAATATCTCACTGTCGCTAGAGTATACATATATACCCAGCTAAATTTCTTATAAAATTTTTATTATTTATTTACTGGGTTTATAAGCATTTTATCAATTTTCACTTTTGCAAATGGAACTTTTCCTTTTTTCTTTGGTGGTTATTATAAAATAGAGAATAGTTACTGATATTCGTATATTCACACAGCTACTTGCCAAATTCCCCTCCCATTCTAATAGTTTTGTAACAAAGTCTCTTAGGTTATCTAGGTACACAATCACAGAATCGGAAAATATGATAACATTATCTCACTATATTTTATAAGGTGCTTAATATTCTTTTCTGATTGCATTCACTAATTGTATTGAAATCATTCAACATTCCAAAACAACACTGAATATCAACAGTGATGGACAGCAATATCTATTCCTGATTTTAATAGAAAGTTTTTAAAAGATTCTTATCAGATTCTTTTAAAATCTATTGATGGAAGGATATAATTTTTCTCCCATAATTTGTTAGTAAATGTTCTTCTATTGAATCACCTTTTGCATTTTTAGAAGAAAACTGTCCTTGATAATAGGATGCATTGTTATAGATGTGTCCCTATGATTTCACTTAGAGTTTCTGCACTTATATTTGTAAGTAAAATAGGTGTACAGGGTTTTCTTCATATTATTTATATCAGGTCCTTGTGTTGAAGTTCTACATAGTCACAAAATGACTTGAAGAAACATTTTTTTTTCCTAATGGCCTGGAATAGTTCAAACAACATATAAAAAAAATAACCATTCTTTGAAACTTTAAATAAAACCCATTTGTGAAATATACCATTTTGATAGCATTTTTAAAAGTGATTTTTAAAGTCACTTTTCCATTATTGTCTATGGTAATTGGTCTATTGAAGTTTTCTACCTCCTCTAGAGTAAGTTATATTTTGCTAGAAAATTATCTACTTGCTGTGTTTTGACAAATATTTTGTACACAGGGATAGGTATTTTAGGCCTGTGGGCCATATAGTCTCACCACTCAACTCAACTCAACCATTGCAGCACAGAAGCAGCCATAGACAATACGTACATGAATGGGCATGGCTGGGTTTTAAAACTTTATTTATGGACACCAATTTTTTTAATTTTATATAATTTTCACAAATCACATAATACTATCCTTTAACTTTTTAACTGTTTAAAAGTGTAAAAATTGCTTATGTGTCATACAAAAAATATGCAGTGGGCCAGATATCACCCATGGGTTTAGTTGGCCAATACTTTCTCTAGATTTTCAAAGTGTTCCCTGTGTAAATGTGTAGTATATCCTTGTAATTCTTAATCTTGCAAGTAAAAATGTAATACTATCATTCTAATTTTTTCAGTTTCTCTATTTTTGCTTTATTAATTTCTAGTTTTGCCTTTTTTTCTTGCTCTGTTGTCCTTAATCAGACTTACTAGGAATTTATCTGGTTTTCTAAGAACCAGTTTATTAATTTATCCTTTATCCTTTTTTGTTTTATATTTGATTATTCTTGACTTTTCTCATTCGTTATTCCCTTCCCCAAGTCCTTTGGTTCACTTCATTAACCTCTTCCTCAAGGTAAAGATGAGTAACCATGTTTTTTCTTTACTATTGAAAGGAGCTAAGGCTAAAATATTTATTTTAAGCACACCAGTCACTTGTCTCTGCTGTGGATTGAACTATGTCCCCCAACAAGACGTTTAAGTCCTAACCTTTGGTACCTGTGAATGTAACCTGTGAATGTGACCTGGAAATAGGGTATTTGCAAATGTAAGCAAGTGAACATGAGGTCCGTCTGAATGAGAGTGGCCCTAACCAATATGACTGGTATCCACAAAAGAAGAAGCAAACAAACACAGATGCAAATTTAGAGAGAAGCTGACCATGTGAAGATAGAGGCAGAAATGGAAGTTATGCTGCCCCAGCCAAGGAATGCCTGGGACTACCAGACACTGACAAGGCAAGGAAGGCCCCTCTGTCGGGGCTGAGAAGGGAGTGTGGCCCCTCCACGCTGTGATATTACACTTCCAGTCTCCAGAACTGAGAAAACAAAGCTCTGTTGTTTGAAGCCACACAGTGTGTAGCGATTTCTCTTTTGATTTTTTTTTGGTAGGTTAATGGTAACCTAAAACTATGTTTCTTGATATTCTAAGTATTCAAGATTTTTTTGATCATCTTTTTATCCTTCTTCAATATACAGAATCATGGTTAAAGAAGTGGACCTGTAAAATCTCTGTTTTATTTGTAAATATTTCCTTTGTATCCAAATTTATGATTGATTTTCATAAATACACATGTACACATAATTATGTGCATGTAAAATTTGCATTAATGTTTATGGTCTTAAGTAGCTTTTGTCTAACATACCTATATAATTTTGAAAAAGAAGCACTGAAGTTTCCCACTATCATCGTATGTTTAGCAAACTTTACTGATATCTCTTAGCATTTCCTCTTTATATATTTAATGGCTCTGATTTCATTTATACAAAAATATGTAACTTTTACATTTTTAAATAAATCACAGATCATTTTCATTAAATAATATCCCCCACTCTGTTAAGTATTTTTAATCTGCAATTTCATCTTGTGTGGTAATAGCTCTACTACTTATTTGATTTCCCTGGTTCTCTTTACCCATCTTCCAGTCTGTCTTTCAAAATCAGGTGCATATGTAATTGGATTAATTTTAATCTGTGTTCCATTATTCCTTATTTTCCTTAGTTCACTTTCACCCAAAATGAAAAACTCAAAATAATGTAAATCTACCAAGTGTTCCTTCTCCATTCTGTCCTCTTGTCTCACTCACATGAGGAAATCATTATTTGAAACTTACAGTCCCTTGCCTTTGTAACATAATAATATAGACATATAGATAGAGATACAGGTGTGATAGTAGTAGGAGGTGGGGCCTTTGTAAGGTGATTAGGTCATGAGGATGGAACCCTCATGAATGGGATTAATGCCTTTATAAGTGGCTAAAAAGATGAGAACTCTCCCCTTGCACCTGGTGAAGGCACAATGAGAAGGTGGCCATCTGTGCCCCAGGAAAGAGGCTCTCACCAGACACCCCACCTGCCGGCACCTTGATCTTGGTCCTCCCAGCCTCCAGAACTGTGAGAAATAAACTTCTGTTGTTATAAGCCACCCAGTCTATGGTATTCTCTTAAAGCAGCCTGGACTCACCAAGACACATACACATACACCTAAGTTCTTTTCTGACTGATGCTTCCACAACTCTGTAAGCCTTTTCAGTCTGTAGACCCAAGGCCTTCTTGATCTCAAGGAAATATTTGTTATTTGCTTCCTGACTCCCCTTTTTCTACTAATTAGGACATCTGTTATTCTCATGTTAGGTTTCATGGCTCTATTCTCTAAACCTTTTATATTTTTCCTTTATTTCCCATTTCTTTACATTTTTGTTCATCACTTGGAGAGATATTTCTTCCATGTGCACTCCCAGGTCAGCTATTTCTGACTTAATAGTGGTCATTTTGCCTTAACTTATCTGTGGATGTAGGAAGTGTTTTTCAGCTCCAAAAAGCCATTTCAGACTGCACTTGAATCTTGTTAAGTGCACTTATTTTTTCTGTACAAATTGTCATGTCTCCTTCAACAGCTCTTTTTGTGGCTGTGTTCAGTGGGCTCTGTTGGATCTTGCTATCTCTGGTTTGGATATGCTGTGATTCTTCTTGATAACTAGATCTCAGATGTTGTTGTTAGAATACCCTACCAGGTCACAGTCTGCAAGTGGAGGAAAGCAAAACGGTCCTCTGCAGCAGCCTCCCTTTTCCTCAGGAGCAGGGATGACTAAGCCCATGCTTTCAGCTACTCCTTAGCATCTCAGATGTCATGGAGACCTGGCATGCACAGATGGAGGGCCATCAAACTTCTACACCAAATCCACAAATCTCTGGGCCAAGCTCTTCTTGCCATCTTCATTTCATAATCCTTGCCTCAGCTCTTTGTCCCCAGTAGCTAGACATTTGCCCAGCCCACAGAGCAGAAACTCTGTACAAGTTTTCTCCAACAGGACTCCGACAGAGCCCAGAGCCTCATTTCCACATAGTAAACTTCAGGCCCCAACTAGTTGTCTCAAAAGGGGATGATACATTGGAGCTGACTAATATTGAATGGAAAAGAGAGTTTTAGGTTCATGTCGCAATCTTTCGAGAACCCCCATCTAGAATCAGTATCTTTACCCAGCCTCACATCATAGTGAAGTTGTTTCCTCCACCATGAGGCAGAAGATCTACTGAAAGATCATCAGCTTTGGAGTCAGATATCTATATTCAAATCTGCCCCTTATAAGGGCAATCTCATGCATGCTATGTAGTCAGTATTTCTGAACCTCAATCCCTCACTTATAAGATGGTACTAATTATGTAGAGTAAATGAAATAATAAATTTAAGTCACTTTGCTCAGTGTGTGTAGTTCATGATAGTTTTTGCAGAAATGTTTGTCCCTTTCCCTTGTAATATGATTTTTGAGAAGTGATAGTTGATCAGTTGGCCTCCCTCTTGGTTTGACATTTCAGTAACATCTGTTCTTCTCAGTAGCCATTCCTTATTCTTGTTCTTACTCAATCCATCATCTTGAAGTAACTAGGTTAATGGTCAGTGGTGCAGACATCTCATGTCCCAGCACTTTCCTGGGTATAGCAACTGTGCCTTACAAATTTTGAAAACCACGTATTACAAAGAGGGAATCACTACTGACCTCAGGCATACAGTTAGAGGCCACACTGGAAGAGGATGCTCAGAAATCAGCTCTAACAACAAAACTGACGGCATTAAGAACATAATTATCCTTTTAAAGGTTATCATGTAATTGGACCTCTAATTTTGCTTGAATGTAAATTAATTCACTCCACTGAGATCTTTAAGAAAAAGTGATATCCCCAGAGCTCTTCAGGAAAGCCAAAAGAATTTTTAATTGAAACAAATTATGTGAAGAGGTTCTGCTTTATGAAAGGGAAAAATATATGGCAAACCTTTTTGATAATTAAAGTGAAAGACATCAAAGACCTGTTAATAAGGGCCCTAAAACTAATGAAATGAAGAATCATATCAGTGTCCACATTTTGGGAATATCCATCTCTGTGTCAAAAGAGGTCTCTCTCTCTTTTATTCCCTGCACCCTCTCCCAGTAGGCAATGGCAATAGTTTACTTTGTATCAGAAAAATTCTGAGTAGACTGATCTCTAGGTTGCCCTAGCAGCCTGAGAATTCATTACTAGTACCATTTACACAGATTATTGAATTACTTACAGTCTTGCAGTTGGTAAATGATGGATCCAAGATTCAAAATAGGTTTCTGACTCCCAGCCCATTCTTCTATAGGAATGGAAAGGGTAGGACAAACTAAGCCCTTTGGCAAAATGTCAGAGGTTTAAAAAATAGAGACAAATCTGAAAAATATCTTCTCAACTCAATAGTTTGGCAGAAATGGCCAAACTAAAAAAATTGAGTTATTTTAATTCACATTTTCATGAATCAATAATACATCAAACAAAAAGTGTTTATTGAGTGCTTACTATGTGAAAGATGCTATGATGGTGACAATTAAAAAGAGGAAAGAGTAGTCTTTCCCTTGAAATCTTCACTAGGAATAACAAGGCTCTTCTATTGATCCTTATTGATCCACTGGCCTTGAGAACCATGTATGCAGCTGCGTAGGAGAGAGTTCCAAATAAACAGGCAATAAGAACCAAATGGAAAAGGAGAGAAACAAACCAATGTAGAAAATCTATTATACGCCCACAAACCCACTTCCCTCCTTCCTTCTACCCTAAACATAGGTGTGCACAAACACACACACACACACACACACTATTAGATGTTTTGCTACTAAAATTGAGTGGGAGGAGAGATTATACAGGGAGGTCATTTCCTGATGTCATGGAAAATGTCATCCTTGATAGAGCAGTGGGAGGATTCTCTCTGCAGTGCAACCCTGCAGGCTCTGACTGCCCAGAGCTAACTTCTGACGGCTGGGTCAGAGCTTCAGCCCACCAAGCCTTTTCCCTGTGGTTTTACTAACTTGGATCACTAATGATTCTTCAAATGCTCTGTGCAAACAAACAAAAGAGCTTCTGCACCCAGCAATGAAAGCGCTACCAGAGAGAAATTATGCAGAAGGAGAAATTTATAGATTTCCTTGTTTTCTTAGAATATAATTTGATTTGTTAGAGGGGTGACAAATTAAGAGAGAAAAGAGCAGAAGCCAACATGGAAGATGGCTGGGAGGCATCATTTTGAAGATGACTAACATGCATTTGACACAGAGGAAAAGAATACAGGAAAGTGTTATTGGCCCTAAAAATAAATGCAGGGGCCACATGTAAATATATAACTGAGTGTTCATATAAAGAGTGCTGAGAACGGGCAGTACATGTAACCAAAGAATACTACTCAACAATGAAAGGGGAATTATTGATACACACAATTACCTTCAGAGAATTATGCTTACTGAAAAAAGATAGTCTCGAATGGTTACAAACTACATAATTCCACTTATATAAATTGCTTGAGATGGGAAATTATAGAAATGGACAACAGATTAGTGGTTGCCAGAGGTTAAGGTGAGGGTGGAGACAGGAAAGAAGTGGTGTGGCTATAAAAGGGCAATAGGGAATTTGTGGGTGATAAAAGTGTTTTGTGTCTTCAGTGGTATAAAGGGCATATCAAAGTGTGGGCAGAGGGTTTGTTTGTGTTTATACAGAGGATCGAAGCCTAATTTGGCTACTCAGAAAACAAATTAAGATACGATATGAAGAAGAACTTCCAACATCAACATTCTCTGGAAGAGTCATTCCAGAAGATGATCATCAAAAAACTTCAACAAAGATCCTGCTGTTGTTGCAGTTGTAGCTGCACTCATCCCACCGGTTCCTGGACTTGCCATTGGAATGAAGAAGGAGATATCTAAGCTGGCCTGTGCATACAGTAAAACAACAAATTTGACTGGATCTATACTGTCAGAACTCAACCAAGAATTAGGAGAAGTGCAAGTTGCAGCGCTCCAAAATCTTGCGACTATAGACTATCTACTGTTAAAAGAACATATGGGATGTGAACAGTTCCCAGGAATGTGTTGTTTTAATTTGTCTGATTTTTCTCAAAATATTCAAATTCAGTTAGACAATATCCATCATATTATTGATAAGTTTTCACAAACGCCTAGGGTGCCTAACTGGTTTTCTTGGTTTCACTGGATATGGCTGGTAATTGTAGGTCTGCTTTTGTTATGTAGCTGTATTCCTATTATGTTAATGTGTGCACGCAATTTAATTAGTAATTTAAAACCTATACACGCTTATGTTACACTACAAGAAGATATGTCAAAGAAATAATCAATCTTCCCATGTTTTCTTCCGTCTGCTACTTCTATAGCTTCTCTTCTTCCTTCCTAATTACAACCCCTAAGTAGAATTCGTGCCTCATATCGAAATTACCGAGTATCATAATTCTTCCAAGTGGTAAAGATACCTCAAGACAAATGCTGGGCATAGAAGCCACAGGGCATAAATATGCAAAGAAGTAAAAAGCTAACCTTTTCAAACAATATTGCTTCTCTCTCACTTGCCAACTTTACATTTCCCTGTATGGCCCCGGAAGATGATTGGTTATCCAGAGACGGGTAAGATTCCTCAAGGGAGGAACAACCTAAGACAGGCACAGTCGCAGGGGGGCCATCAGGTGAGAAATCGGGGATCAGCAGAGGTGAGGCTTAGAACCTCACCCTCCCTGTTTTGAGAGAAATCTTCTGCATCCGTGGATGTTTTGTTGCCCATGTCTAGCTTGGATTAATACTTAGTCTAAAGGCACACACCTGATCATCTCCATTTGCCCTCTTACAGCACTAAACTATGTTTTCTACCTTTATCTTGCATCTACCTACCACTTCAGCATTTTATTTAAAATAATAATAAGGGAGAAATGTGGGATTCACATATAAATCAAGTATAAAAATCAAACGAATAATCATAATTGACCTGATTGTTTATAGTTCATGATGTGTGATCAAAACCGAAAGTTTCTGTGATATGACTGCCCTTGCACTGTTCACCATGTAAGAACTTATTCACTATGTAAGAACCTGTTCACCATGTAAAAACTTGTTCGTTATGCTTCAGAAGATTGGAGACTGTTGAGACTTAGGCATGGGGTTGATTAATGATTGTGCATTGAGTCCCCTATACAGAATTTTTTGTTATTAACAACCATATGATCAATAAATATGAGAGATGCCCTCTCAAAAAGAAATAAAGTGTTGTGTGTCTTGACCGTATCGATGTCAATATCCTAGCTGTGGTGTGGTACTATGGTTTTACAAGATGTCACTGTCAGGGTAAACTGTGTAAAGAGTACACAGGGTCTTTCTATGTTATTTATTACAACTACATGTGAATCTACAGTTATTTCAAAATAAAAAGTGTAACTTAAAAAAAAAGAGGTATAGTCCCAGAAAATAACTGCCTAATAGAATTCAAAGTGGTTGACTCTTAGAGGTACATATCAAGGGTGGAGAAGGATAGCAAAAGGCATTGCTAATTTCATTAAAAGCATTGTAGAACCATCTAAATTTGTTGACTTGTATGATAAAAATTAATTTTTAAAAGTGCTGGGAGATACTAGTGTGATTAAGGGGACTAAAATGGAATGGATGGACTTGTGAGGCCTTACCTTTTTTTAGTGGAAAAAAATTATTACCATTTAGTGATCACTTGCTATTTGCCAACCACTATGCTGAGCATTTCACAAGCACATTCTCATTTAATCCTCAAGAATATCTATGATATAAGTGTTATCTTTTCCTTTGTTTCAGTCATGTATAATTGAGGCTCAAAGACTTTGAGGGATTTCTCCAAGTCACCTAGCTGGTAAGCAGCACAGTCCAGTCAGGCATGCAGACTACAGGGACCATGTCCTTAAGGATATCCTTAGGGGAGGGAAATACCAGCTGCCAAAGTCTCATGGTGCCCAGACCTACTGCTGGGTAGAGGGGAAGAACTTGGGGTAGGGGCAAGACTGGCCTTGAAATCAGATAAATCTGAATTCGAAGCCAAGTTCCACAACTTATTTTTAAATGACTTGGACAAGTACCATAACCAGACTGCCTCTGCTTTCTCACCTACGATGTAGGAACAATAGTACTACCCACCTCAGAGGGTTGTTGGTAGAATTAAATGAGATAATGTGTATTAAGTGCCTGGTATAGTGCCTAACAGTCAGCTCTCAAACAGGAGGACTACTATGATTATCCTTAATTTTGACACTGCTGTTTCTCAAAACAGGTTTCAGTTGATGCTCTTTCTCCAAACAATATCCAGAAACTGTTCAACTTTCCTTTAACATGACTCTAAACAATGTTATTTTATCAAACGAGAGAACAGGAAGGAAAGGTTGACTTCCATAAATAACATTAGTCAAGAAACAACCAGGGAATCTGTGACTGATGAGTTAGTATCCGGGAGATTCAAAGGGGAAAAAAAAATTTCCTGATTAAGTAGCTACTGCTTTTACTTTGTTTTGTTGTTTTTAAAAGAAACAGATCAAACATGCAGAAAAAGCAAAGACTATTGTAACACCCAAGTTCCCACATCCCAGATACAACCAATATCAACATCTTTCCATATTTGCTTCATATCCTTTCGTCAAGAAATAAAACATCACAAATGCCAGAGAAATATCCTCCCATCCCCCCTCTCTCTCTCCTTCTTCTCCCTCCCTCCCTCCCTCCCCAAGCTTCCCAGGCAACTTTGAACAGGTCTAGATTTCCAGGCTGTGACTCAGGCAGTTCACTACCTGTCATAACTGCAGACACCACATATACATCCATTACCAAGAGCCTTTTTTTGAGCTTTTGCCCAATGTCAAGCATGAAGGAGGGTCCCAATATTATCCTCCTAATAAGATATTTCATAAAAATGGGATGACAGACATTGAGGTAGACATGTGTCCTGATTTCTCTTTGAGGAATGCCCTGGACACATGTTTTGATGAGGGCTAACTCAGCCATCCATCTCCAGGGCCTGGCCAAGGGGTATCCCTCTGTGGCCGCAACAATTCACTCAGACATGTGATCGGAGTTGGGCCAAGTAAGCCTAGCCCCAGGATTTTTTTCTGCAGCTAAGAGGAAAGGAGTGCTGCCTAGCTGCTAGAGTGGAAAGATGTAAGTCTAATGCTAGAGTGGGCAACACAAACAGAACACCTGCCTGGGAACCCAGCCAGCACAGAGAAGAATCATCGCTGAGTGATACCACCAAGTCCTTGGACCAAATGCTGCTGCTGAAAGGTGTACCACTGGATGGGCCAGTAAATTCCCTTGTTATGTGAATTTCTGTTTGAGTTGAATTTCTGTCCCAAGTGATGCAAAAGAAAATAATTAATGAGGACTGCAGGATATTACAGCAAGCACTTATGCAGGTACTCACCATGAACAATGAAATCTTCTAAGTTTTACTTGTAGAAACTCATTTAATCCTCACAAGAACCCTCTAAGACGTAGGTTCTATGGCAGTCCCAAGTTACAGATGAGAAAACTGAGCACAGAGAAGAAACTTGCTCAGGAACACCAAATTATTAATGATGGAGCTGTGATACAAATCCAGGAAATATGAGTTGTAATCTAAATTATTAACAACTGCTGCATAATTCAGAGAATGAATGGTTATAGGAATTTATAATAAAAGAAAAAATGTGAGCCTTAGATATGAAAGAGCCTTGTGGAGCACATTTCAGGATCTGGCTAATGGTTAAGAGCTCTAGAATCGGATAAGTTGGGCTCAAACTATAACTCTGCAACTTCCTATTTATGTGACTGTAAGAAAGTTATTTAATATCTCTGAGGCTGTTTCTGCATCTGTAAAATGGGGTTAAGAATCTCTAACTCACAGCATCACTTTACAGTCTCAATGAGATCATGTGCATATGTGCTTAGCAGGATGCCTGGCACAAATAAATTCCCAATAAATGGTCGGCACTATCAGTAATATGATTAACTTCAAAACAGAGTAAAAACCAAGGAGCACATTGATATTTAAGCTGTCTGTCCCTTCAGAGGTAGGAAAAGAAGCCACTGAGGCCAATAGAGACCATCTATCACTTTCCCTTTCCACACCAGCTGGAGTAATTTTTCAGCCACCAAAATAATAAAGATGTTCAACCTGCTGATAACTTGATTCTAATTAGAACTTCCATCCACAATGCTGGAATTGCAAGGGGGAAAAAAGCAGAAATGAAATAGCAATTAACCTTTGGTTCTGAGCTTTATTCGCTCCTACCCAACATAGGTCAGTTGCCATAGAGATGGTACCTACGTGATCTGCAGATTTGGCCAGAGCCACCTGAAGCCTCCAAACCAGCCTCCTCTCAGTGTGGCTTCAGGATAATTAAAAATCTACTAAAAGAGAATTGAAAGTTGTTATGAAAATCTAATCCAAAGCTGACTTGAAATGAAGCATAAGAGAAGGGGGAACGCAAGGAGGACATGGAGTTGGACAAAAATTAAAGAACACACACTACTTTGCCCGACTGAAAAAAGTGCCAGTCTCTTTCATCCATGACTTCCCAGAGTCTGACTGTCTGCAGCTTAGGAGAGACTGATATGAGGAAGAGAAGGAATGAGGGGTGGGAAAATGTGCTGCTTCTATTAGAAGGGGTCTTCTTAGCTTGGGATTGCGGCCAAGCTTCCCTTAGCCAGGGAAGGTAAGGGGAAGAAAGGGTTAGCTATGGTGGCTTTCTACTCTAGTCTCTAATAAAGTGGGATGAGGCCATGCAAAGCCAGTGGGTGGCACGTGGTTTCCTGGCCCAGGTCATACTGGAAATAGTGTGGAAATAACTATATGACCATGACAGCAAGTGTGAACAAACTGGAGGCTACCCAACAAGCCCAGTCCCTGGAATCTTACCTCCCTTCAGGAACTCCATTTCCCTCTTGCCCAGTAAATTACTCTGTAGCCAGATCGAGTTTGGTCTACACCTGTCCCCACTACCCAGCTAGAACCTGGCCCCTTTCATTCCTTTTGACTCAGCACTCACAAAATCAAGGTCAGGCAGATAATTAAGTTATTTCCCCCTCCAAATCAAGAGCTGTTAATTACCCAAGACAGTCGTAATCACTATTAGAGAGCAAACTAGCGTCTGACTTAAGTGGATTCTAATTAAAACTTGAGTAGTATCTCCTAGAGCAGTGACTTTGAAAGCTTTTCTTTTGTTTTTCATACACACAGATACATGACATCAGTATGGGAAGCATATTCCCCGGGGTCCTCTGCTAACATTTCCTCCTCAGAGATGCCTTCCCTGACTGCCCACCCTACAATAGCTCTCCCCCATCATTCCTGACCTCATCATCTACTATGAATGACTTCTTCACAGAATTTATTACTTGCTGGAATAATCTTGTTAATTTGGCATTAAGCTTCACAAGAGCAGGGAATTTGGTGTCTTGCTTTTAGCTCTGTCTCCAGTGCCTAGCACAGTGCCCATACAGAGCAAAGACTCAATATTCATTTGTTGGCTGAACAAGTGAATGTTCCCGTAGGAGTACTCAGTTTATGTGCAACTTACAGCAAACAGGTTATTCCCTCTCTAGAAGTATTTCAGAATGTGTGCAAAAGATTGACAGAAATATCAGCTATTCATTCTTTCTTTCAACAGATTTCTATTGAATGTTTACTACATGCCAGGTGCTGTGCTAAGTGCTGAGAGTAAAATGGTAAATAAGCCACATAAGGCCCTGGCCTTATGGCTGTTCCATTATACCAGTAGGCATAACTGTTGTACATTGATATATCAATAAAAGGTAAAATCTAGTCATTAAGTATGGTGATCACTGCTATGGAGAAAACCAATGGGATCATGTGATGGAAAGTGACCAAGGACAGTAAGTGCAGGAGGCCATTTCAGCTCCGGTGATCAGGGAAGGCCTCTCCCACTAGGTAACATTAGAGATCCTGTTATGCAAAGAGCTGGGATAAAGGAATTCTAGGCAGAGAGAAAAGAAAACACAATTTCCCTGAGATGGGAAGAAACTCAGTACTTTCTAGAGCTCACTGAGTAGTGGTGGGGGGAGAGAAAGAGACATCAATGGAGAGGTGTGTTCATTTAATGTCTGGCCAGGGAAGGGATTTACATTTTATTTTTAGCCCAATGGGACAGCGCCAACGGATTTAAGCAGGAGAATGATGTCATGTGATTTACATGTTAAGAAAATTGCCCTGGCTGCTGCAAGGAGATGGAAAGAAAAGGCTAGAACAGATGTGAAAGAGCAGAAAGGGGCCACTGCAATGAGATGATGGCTCATGCTTTGTTCTCAGCTGGCTGCAAAGACAAAGAAGACAAGTAAAGATGACTCACTTCATACATATTTTTATTAAATTTTTAAATAAATCATTCCCAAATCTGTGTTCTTCATTATATCACAAAAAGTGTATCATATGGACTAGGACACACAAGTACCCCATGACATAATGACTGGGGACTGCTTCTCTGAGAAATTTGCCCTGGTGGGCAAGAGGATCAGGAAGCCCAGGGCTTACACATACTCACTTTTGGTCCTGTAGGTAAGACTACTTTGCCTTCCCCTCCTGGCCTGTTAGTGGGTTTGGTTTGTCATCTCTCATGACCACCCACAAACCTGGGGCCTGACCTCAGCAATGTCATTGCACCACCATGTCCCTTCAGGGCAGAGTCCATGGCTGTTGGACTCCACTGTCAGCACTTTCAAGGGACCAATACTATCTAAATGAACCACTGGCAACCCACAGGCTGGAACCCAATCACACTGAGACAGAGAGGGGGTGAGCTGTGCTTCACCATCACAGCCATCTGCTTCCTGGGATTGTTCAATCTTGTGATTCTCAACCTACTTGCACAATTAGAATCACTGGTAACTTTAAAAAAACTAATGTTGTAGAGCTAAGAATCTCTGGGTTCAGAGATCATTCTGCTTTTAAATCTCCCCCAAGTGATGCTAATGGATTGAGAACCACAGGCCCAAACCCAACTGTTTTATCTATCACAGCCTTCCTTACTTAGGACTCTGTGGGACCTTCTGCTTCCCAATTTTCAGTCCAGTGTTGGGCTTTGATAAAGGTCCACATCCCAGCAGCTCTAACAACTACCATTTATTTGGTGTTCACCAGATGCCTGGCAAAGTGATGAATATCTTGCCAATGTTATTTTATTTTGTCCTCATAACCACACTCTGAAGTAGCAGCATCAAGAGAGGCTGAGAAAACTCAGTCTCAAAGAAGCTACATAACATGTCCAAGGTCACAGAGCTAATAAGAGACGAGTCAGGATCCATACTCAGGTCTTATGATTGCATAGCCCATGTTCTTCATCACTAAGCAATTATAACACTGTCCCTCAGAGAAACCAAGGTTTCAATCCCAGTCCCACGTTTTACTATCTATGTGACTTGGATTGAGTAATTTAACTTCTCTGAATCCCAGGTCCCTCTCTGCAATGAGTTTTGTGCCCATCCTAACCCTCCCCTCCCCCATACTTTTTCTGCTAAAAATTATTAGTTCTCCAAAGCATTGCATCTTCCTGCTACCTATCTTGGTATCTATATGGCACAGCCATCTCACCATAGAACCCTTCAAATCTTGGCCACAGACCCCCAGCACTAGCACAGAGTTTAGCCCAAAGTAAGCAATCAATGTCCATTGAACTGAATGGCATGGCCTCTCACTGGGATATGACACATAATTTGGAAATTTGGGTTGTGCTCTGACATTCAGCCAAACCCTCCCACCATGAGCCACATTGACCCTCATTGATCTCTCCTATCCAGCAACCAGGGACACTCAGTGGAAAACTGCAAGGGCAAGCTGTCTGTGTGACCCCAGTGACTAATTTAGGAGGATTGACTATATTTGCATAACTTTGCATATGTTATACATCAATCTCTGATATGTTTATTCAAGGCAAAGAAGTTGCAGATGTAGAATACCAAAGATAAGTGTATTTTTCCATAATATATAATGCAAATGTGAGAAAATCATGCAATTGTACAGCCCTCATCCACACTGCAGCCAAAGTTGGGGCTTCCATATTATCAAAAGGTGACTTTTGTCAGCGTGAGAAGGGGGGTAAGGCTAGGTCAGAGTTAAAGATAAAAATCAAGAAGCTTAATCAGCATCCCTTATCTCTACCCCTACCTTTTCACTACTATGAAAGGTGAAGACTATAGGAGAGGAAGATGTGGGCTTACTTCTTCACTCTGACTTGCAAAGTACCAAGGCAGTATTTGCAGTCTGGGGACCTTTGTATTAGAGAAAATGAACCATCTCAAAAGTGATTTTTCTTTAAAATCTTTTGTGAGATGACAAATGCTTAATATAATAATAATAATAATTCATAATACTGATTCTTGTCTTCACTCATTTATTCATTCAATAAACATTCATTAAGCACCCACTGAGTACCCTTACCCTCTTCATTGTGCTTCTGGGGTTACAAGGGAGACTATGATATGATTCCTATTGATAGAAAATTCATAGCCCAAAGAGACAAAAAAGGAACTTTTTACTACATGAACTTGAGCAAC